>NC_082722.1:62056663-62369520 GCF_030144855.1 Hypanus sabinus | reverse complement strand
GGTAATGCATAATAAGACACTGAAAATTTCCCTCAGAGAGACATGAGAGATTCTGCAGATGCCGGATGTCTTGCGCAACACACACACAACATGCTAGAGAAACTCAGCAGGTCAGGCAGCATCTATGGAAGGAAATGAACAGCTAATGATTCAAGCCAAGATCCTTTATCAAGACTGAAAAGTGGGGTGGAAGACACCTATCACCTCCTAGCTCCTCACATCATTCCCTTTCTTTCTTTCCCTCCCACCCAGACTCACTTATTACCTGCCAACTTGTGCTCCTCCCCTCCCCCAACCTTTAAGCCTGACTTCAGTGCCGATTTCAGGTCTCGACCCAAAACATCAACTATTCATTTCCCTCCATACATGGTCACTGAAAAATTTAGCTTCTGCAGCATTTTGTGTGTGTGTTCCTCAGAGAGAAATTTCATCATTAAAATCTCCCTAGTGGCTAGCTATGCCTGTTCAGACACAGAAGGGATTGACTTCAGTCCTGATAGTTTCAATTTTATATTTTACTCAACAGAAGTGGAGGAAGTAGCATAAAATTTGGTTCCACTGCCCTATTACTTTGCCACCATGTAAGATGTCTTAGTTCTAAACTGGTGCCCAAGGTACTTGAATACAAAGATGTGATATAATGCAAGGATCCTCACCAAGAAGACATCAGATACCTTCTTGGAAGTGTGTGAGAGCTAACACCTCCCAGAAGAATGAAGCACAGCTGAATCTGATGTCAGTCATTAAACAATCAAACACAAGAACTGACCAGTTGAAGTTCAATATTCCAGCTATCACTTTCTCAGCTTCACACAGTTAAAGTCATATTTAGCAATATATAGACTTTTCCCACCAGCACTATTTAATTGGATGATAGCTACTTGCCAGTTAGTTAAAAATTAATTTCTACTGGCTGTTGCTTTGATCAAATAGCATTTTAGGATTTGGTGATTGCTTTAATCTGATTAAGTCTACAGAAAGTGTGTCAGATGCTGAAGAAATTTATTCTGATTTAAGAACTTCTGCACAAACCAATTGCCCTGCATATTGAGTTGATTACTAGGCACTAGTAATTAGAAATATAGAATAGTCATAGCCCAGAAGAACACTCTGGATATCTGCTAGAAAAGTTTATAATTCAATCTGCCAGGCCTTTCTCAGTCATCTTCAAATGTTTTCTATGTCATATATTTATCCAATTCCCTCTGCAAGGCCACAATGCCTGCAAATGGTGGGTTCCAACTATGAACACATATTGCTTAAACAAAATTTTTCTCTTAACATTATTGATTGTTTTCCCCTGTTTGTACACACTTGTGACCTCAAGTCATTGCCCAAAAGGGGACTTCCTCCCAATATCCACTCTATTCCAAACCACTTATTATTTTTCACATTTCTAGCAGATCAGCCTTCTCCGAAGGAAACAATCCCAGCTTCTACACTGTCCTTGTAACAGGAGACACAGATGTTTGTCCCATCTTGTCCTTCTTGAGCTCTTCATATTTGCCTGCATTTGGCTCATATCACTCAACCTTTCCTATCCATGTATCTGTCCAAATTTCTTTAAAATGTAATTGTACCCATGTCTTCCTCCAGCAGCTCATTCCATATATCACTACCATTTGTATATAAGAACTTATTTCAAGTCTCTTTAAAGATTTCCTCTCATTTCAAACCTATGACCCCTAATTTTAGACTCCTCTAGCCTGGAGAAAAGATGGTGTCCATCCATTTTATGTATGCCCTTCATAATGTTATCATCCTCTATAAGGTCACCCCTCAGCCTTCTATGCTCCAGGTAAAAAAGCCCCCATCCTGTCCCTCAGTCTAGGTAAAATGTTTGTGAATCTTTTAAATCTTTTTTTCATCTTTTCTAGCTGAATGTCATCCCTCCTAGCTTTAAGACCAGAACTGTGCACAAAACTCCGAGTGTGGTCACACCAATGAATTGTATAGAGTATTAGATAGCTTTTTTTCACTGTCCACTATACTACCAATTCTGGTGTCTTCCACAAACTTAGCAAGCATGCCAACTATATTCTCATCCAAATCATTAATATAGATGGCAAATCACGAGTCATAGGCTTCCAATCTGAGAAATCACTCCTGGATTTCAAAACACCAAACCATTTTTCCATCCAGTTGGCTAGCTCATCCTGGAACCCATGTGATCTAGCTTTTTGAATAGCCTACTATAAAGGATATTTTCAAAAGCTTTGCTGCAATTCATAGATGTAATGGAAACTCTCTTGTCCTCATCAATCCTCTTGTTTGGCTTTTCAAAAAACATGTTTTCCAAGACACAAAGCCATACTATTCTTCCTTGCCTACCCTAAGGGCAGGTAGATTCTACCTCTCAGAATCCCTTCCAGTAACTCTCCCACCACTGATGTGTGGCTCACTACTCTATAGTTCCCTGGATTGTCCTTGCAGACCTTCTTAAATAAAGGCACAACATTAACCACCTTCCTTCCTTCTGGTACCTCACCTTTAGCTAACAACGATAGAAGTTCCACTGCCAGAGTCCCTACACTTTCATCCCTTGCTTCCCACAATATCCTAGCAGACACTTGGTCAGACCCCTGGGATTTATCCGCCTTTAAGATTGTCAGCATCTCCTCTTTTGTGATGAGGATATCTCTCAAGAGATCACAGTACTCTTCCCTGAATTCTCCGGCTTTGATGACCTTCTTATGTTCTTATGCATAGGAGCAGGAGTAAGCTATCTGGCCTATTGAGTCTGATCTGTGATTCAACAGTATCATATCTGATCCGGCTTTGGACTCAGCTCCAACTGTTTGTCCTTTCTCAATAACCCTTAATTCCACTGCTATACAAAAATCCATCTGTGCCATAGATATACATATATATTGAAGTAGTCTGTATTCCTTCCTTGGGCAGAGAATTCCTCAAAGTAACTCTTCTCTGAAAAAAAAAGCAATTCGTAGAGGTGATGGAAATGAGGAAATTCTCCACATTTCCATCCTAAATCTATTTCCATGAATCTTGAGAATATGTCACCTAGTTCTAGTCTCACCTGCCAGTGGAAACAACAGTCTCACCTCTATCTTATCTATCTCTTTCATAAGTATATATGCTTCTAAATATTCATATGGTGAACAATTAATTTCTTTATTTTGGTAAATACAGACGAGAAATATTCATATAAAACCATGCTTTTTTCCTATGGTTTCACATATAGAAGACCACATTAATCCTTAAAGGGACCTATTCTGTTCCTAGTTACCCATTTGCTCTTAATTTTCTGATAGAATCTCTTGGGATTCTCTTCTACCTTACCTGGCAAAGCTATCTCATGTCCTCCTATATTCTTTAAATTCCTCAAAGGATTCCCATGGTCCTAGCCTCCTATAGCTATTTTTTCCTGACAAGCACCACATAACTCCTCGTCAAACAGGGATATCAAACCAAGCCAGTGTTGCCCTTCACTCTAACAATAACAATAACTCTAAACTCTCCCTACCTTACTTTAGTCCCTCAACCCTGGAGCCATTCTTGGTTCCCCTCTAATGCTTCACATTGAATTGAACACAATACTCCACCTGAATCTGAACCAGTCATTTATAAAGATTCACCAAAGTTCTCCTGTTTTATACTCTGTGTCTCCATGGATGAAGCCTAAAATTATGTGTGTCTTGTTAACCATGTTCTCTTCCTGCACTGCCTCTTTCTATGAATTATACATGAATATCCAAGTCTCTCGACTCCTGAGCCTCTGTTAGTACAGCATCATCATCATCATCATTATGTGCCATACTCTGCCAGAGCCTCAGCGACCACTTTCTCCCACTGCGATCTCTCGGCAGTCAAACCTCTTGCATCTCTGGCGGTGAGGCTGGTCCACTTCTTGATGTTGTCAATCCAGGTTGTCCTCTGTCTGACTCAAGAGTGGCTTCCTTCTACTCTGCCTTCAAGCACAGTGTGTTCCTGTGTGTCATCAGTTCTTGAGATGTGTCCAAAATAGCGAAGTTTCCTTTGGGTAATGGTTTCCAGAAGTATTGGTTTTGTGCCAATCTTTTCTAGGATGAAATTGTTGGATCTCCTTTCAACGTATGATACCCTGAGGATCTGTCTGTATGTCCACATCTCAAATGCTGTCAACTTCTTTTCATCAGCTGCTTTCAGGGTCCATGTTTCACAGCCTTATAGAGCTGCAGCCAGACGAGACTCCTGAGGAGGCGTATCTTGGTGTCAGTGCTCACAGATCTATCTTTCCAGATGTTCCAGAGTTTGGTAGTGCTTGTGCGTGTCATTGCTAGACTTCGCCTTATTTCCTTGCTTGCATTTGTTTGTGTCATTTAGTTCTGCTCCATGGTATATAAAGGAGGACACTTGTTCACTTTAGTGTAATATCTCTGAATCTCTTATGATTTACACTTCCCATTCATTCATTCATTCCATGACATATTTGATCTTGGCACTCCCTTGATGGATTCTCCCCATTTGGCAGAAAATACAAAAGGCTGAAAGCATGTACCACCAAGCTCAAGGAAACCTCCTGCCCTATAGTTATAAGACTGTTGAATGTATCCATAGGGTAATAGGGTGGAGATGTGTCCCTACCAAAGGAGGCATTAGGCGCTCCTTCCCTCCACCAGCCTGTAGGTCATCCATGGGCAAGGTGTAACATCTGCTTAGCCTCCCCACCACCACCTCACATCAGTGTCACGTGAAGCCAAGGAAGCAGGTGGTGCATATCACAAGGGCTGGTTACGTGACCACTGATGCTAGGTAGACAATCTCTGATGAGTATTGATAATGCTTGGGGTCACCCGCCTTGTAAACCTGCCCTGACACTGCCTAGAAAAGGGCAATGATAAACCACTTCTGTAGAAAAATATGCCAAGAATGTTCATGGTCATGGAAAGACATGATCAACTATGTCATATGACATGGCACATGATGAATATATCCCTAGTATGATTTGATCTCTCAGTCTACCACATTATGACCTTCACTATATTACTTACCTGCATCACACTTTCTCTGCAGCTGCTACACTTTATTCAGCATTCTGTTATTGTCTAACCTTATTCTAGTTCAGTGCACTGTGTAATGATTTAATCTGTATGAACAGTATGTAAGACAAGCTTATTTTTTAATTATACCTTGGCATATATGACAGCAATAAAAGAATTCCATTCTCCTAGTTATTCCCTTTGAGATGAGTAGAGGGCACATAGAGCAAGATAAACATCTGGAAGAAAGAGAGTGAAAAAAAGTCTCTTTACAAGGTGTGAGGAAAGGACTAAGAAGGTATTGGGTGGCACAGGAGTGTAGTGGTTAGCGCGACGCTTTACAGTATAGGTGACCAGGGTTCAATTCCCGCCACTGCCTGTAAAAAATATATAGATTCTCTCAGTGACTGTGTGGGTTTCCTCTGGGTGTTCCAATTTCCTCCCACAGTCCAAGGACCTGCTGGTTGGTTGGTTAAGTGGTCATTATAAATTATCCACAATTAGGCTGGGATTAAATGAGGTGATTGCTGGGCAGCATAGCTCGAAGTGCCGAGCTGAATCTCAATAAATAAATAAGTAAGTGTACGAGGTAGGCTATAGTTACACATTGTTCCCTATTCTTACTCACTTATTTATACAGGTTTATATTTATACAGGATTTTCTATATGCATTCTCAGTAGAGACAGAATAGCAATGAACAAAGAAAATGTTACACATTGGAGAATCCTACTGACAATTATTTTAGTTGTCAAATATTCCATGATTTTAAACAATCTCTCTTATAGATAGTATTTTCATGATAATCGTCCAACAATCATTTTCTTTAAACACACAACTGATTATTGTAAACACAAGAAATTCTGCAGATGTAAGAAATGCAGAGTAGCGCACACAAAGTACTGAAGGAACTCAGCAGCTCAGGCAGGATCTGCGGAAATTAATAAACAGTCGCCATTGTGGGCCAGGAGCTACCTTCAGGACTGTAAAGGAAGGGAGAAGATGCCAGAATAAAAAGATGGGGGAAGGGAAAGGAGGATAGCTGAAGCCAGGTGGGTAAGAAAAGTAAAGTGCTGCAGAAGAAGGAATCTGATTGGAGAGGAGAGTGGACCATTGGAGAATAAGAAGAAGAAAGGGCTCCAGGTGAGGTGATAGGCAGGTGAGAAAATGCAAGAGGCCAGAGTGGGGAATAGAAGAAGAGGGGGGTGGGGTAAATTTTCTTTTACAAGAAGATTGAAATCAATACTCATACCATCAGGTTGGAGGCTATTAAGATGGAATTTAAGGTGTTGCTCCCCTACCCTGACAAGGGCCTCACTATGGCACAAGAGGAGGCCATGGACCAACATGTATTTGAGGCCATTCTACTGCAGGGCTGGTACAAGTAGGTGAAGCGAAGGTGAATCATAATGGAATTTTCTTGAGTTATATATGACATAGTAATGGCTGACAGTCATTCAAAGTTACACATCGTCTTGTGTCAGAGTGATATAACTTACACTCATTGTTTTATTTTCCTTATTAAATTGGAATAATTCCAGCCAATATCAGATTGTCTGGATCAACTTACTGCCAGGTGTGATTAACAATCGTTAGGCTGGAATATTCAACACATAAGTTTCTATGATAACTGACAGCTTTACATAAAGTACTCACTTCACATGATTCAAAATCAAATACTTCAGCTTCCTCCCGTAATACCACATAAGTTACCCTTAGAGCACTTTTAAGTGTAAAGGAGTCAGGTCAGCCACCTTATCGTGCTACTGATGCAAACATTAGTATTACAGTCATAAAGATTTATAACTTAGTTATGCCTTTGTAACTGGTTAATATCCATTTACAATCCAAATACTTAAAAATCATAATTAATAAAAATGATTTAAATCATTTAATTCAGCATTTTATAGATTTGAGCTTTGATCAGTGGGTTTCCCTCTAAACATAACATAGTTGGACTTTTAAATTTTCTCTTTTTCCCTTCCTTTCTTTCCTGTTGCTTTCTTCTCAGTGTTGGAGGACATTGAGCGTTGGATGAAATCTACTTCCATCTTAATTGGCCAATCAAACTCACGGCTTTTTAGATTAACCTTGTCACCTCATAAGTAACCTTTAGTATAATCCTTTTGTGTCAAGTAAAAAATCTGCTTATATTTCTGGACAAATTACCTCTACCTCAACTCAGGCATCCCATAGTGAATGAAATATTAGATCACTTATGACTCTAAGATTAAGTTTGTAATGTTTTTATGAGGTGAACCAGAAATATTTGTCCATACTTTGAACTAACTTTTCTATTTGCCCAGTGATTAGCAAAAAAAAGGTTCAATATTTATTAGCTGTCGCAGTTACCTTTTTTCTTGGGTAAAAACATAAATTGTTCACAAGATGTCTTCACTACTTCCACAATATGTGAACGCAGGCACAGTTTAAAACATCAATCAACTTTGCAGAACAATATACAACAGAGGAAGCATGCTTGGCTTTCTGATTTTTTTTTTCCTTTTTATTAGTCAGAGGAATGTTTCCTAACCTCACATTAACCAGAGTATCTCAATTGCACAGTAAGCCTTTTTAGTGTTAGGCAATTTCCTTTGGATGCTCTTCACAGTAACAAGCTAATTAAGCCACTGTCTGGTCCTTTAAGGGCATAAGACAGGTCACTTTTAGAGATGAACTGCTAAGAGGGTTTGTTCGATAAACTAGAGCATTGAGAGGCATAATAATATCCAAATTTCATTACGGAGGATACCTGAAAAAAACTGAAAACCCAAATCGTTTTCCAGCCATCAATTGTTTTGCCAAATGAGATATTTATGAAGAGTGGCAAAAAAATTGAGCCATGATAAATCAATATGCCAAGCCACATTTTGAAAAATTCAACTTAATTGTGGATCTGAATTGTAATGCTGCTAAATCCCTTAAAGTACTTCCAATCAGAAAATATCCAGAAATCCACAGAATAATGAAAGAAAATTTTCAAACTCCTGAATAAAGTTTCTTTATATGCAATAATTGCATACAGGAAACCAATTAAATCTAAGAAAAATAATAGTTTTCCTGAAACCCTGGGAAAGGAAAAATATGGAGTGGGAATATCATGGAGGGACTGCAAAATGATATGTGTAAACTGGCCTTTCACAGTGCTGCATTGTTTGGGGTTTATTTGTCATTATGTGAATGTTCCTATGCTCTCAAATTAAATGTATTTTACAAACTGGGAATGGAAAGTTTCAAAAATGATTCAGATTTACTTCTTTTGATTTTGATTTTGTTTATATTTTCTGTTCCTTTCCGTCATATTAGATTCATGACAGCTGCTGATCCTGGTCACAGCTTCATGGGTGGCTTTGATTGCTGGGTGCCAGAAGCAGTGGTAGTTCCCTTCATTGTGATGTCTTTGCCCAAGTGGAAATATTGCCTCTGGAAAGTACTCTTTAAGTAGATTAAATAATTGTCAATGAACTTACTGTTTCTTAATGTACTCACTCAAGGCTTGCGAACATTTCGAGCAGTGATGTTAATCGTCCAACCTTAATTGCTCTTGAACTGGAGACAGTTAACAGTTGACCATGTTTGTACATCTGAAGTCACAAATCAGTTAAAGAAGGTAAAGATGGAAAATCTTGTTCCCTGAAGAAAACTAAATTTCATATCACTTGACAACAGCATAGTAATTAGCATAATGCTAATACAGTATCAACAACCTGGATTTAATTCCACCTCTGTCTGTAAGGACCGTTTTCCCTATGAGTGTTTGGGTTTCCTCTGGGTGCTCACACTTCCTCCCACATTCCAAAGGGTAGTAGGTTAATTGGTCACATCGGTGTAATTGGACAGTGTGAGCTTGTTTGGCCATGAGGGCATGTTACATTCTGTATCTCCAAATGAATAAAAAAATAAAATATTTTCATTGTCACATGCAAATAATGAAAGAATTCTTTGCACCTTACAAGGAAGATTTTTTTTGCCCTCGTGCTACTTGGTAACTGTTGATTATTATTGTTACATGTACTGAGATATAGGGGATTGATATAGGTCACAGTTTTAAGGTGCTTGGAAGTAGCCACAGAGAGATGTCAGGAGTAAGTTTTTTAGCAGAGAGTGGTGAGTGCATGGAATGGGCTGGCAGCGACAGTGGTCGAGGCAGATAGGGTCATTTAAGAAACTCCTGGATGGGTACATAGAAAAATAGAGGGCTATGGGTAAACCTAGCTAATTTCTAAAGTAGGACATGTTCAGCACAGCTTTGTGGGCCAAGGGGCATGTATTGTGCTGTAGGCTTTCTATGTTTCTATGAATTGCTTTTGTTTACATACCGTCATTCCAAAAATAAGAACTTCCAGGTATTTCAAAGGGAGTAAAGCAAAATCGTGTGCTAGAGTTACAAAGGAAGCACAGTGCAGGAAGACAGATAAAGTGAAAAGGCCATGACAAAGTATATTGAGAGATCAAGAGTTCATCTATAGCCAAAGAGATCAGTATGAGACCTGTATAGAAGTCAGCTAGGAGCTATCCTTAAGCCTGGTGTTGTTTTCCCAAGCTGTTGTATCTTTAGCCTAATTAGAGAAGAAAGAAGAGAGAATGACCAGGGTCCTTGATTATGTTAGCTGCTTTCCCAAGGCAGTGGGAAGTATAGATAGAGTCGATATGGAGACAGAGGCTTGTTTGTATGATGGACTTTGCAATTTCCTAGAAAACGTAGTGCAGTTAATAAGTTAAAATGCATGAATCTAAATAATTTTTACGCAGTCTGCTGTCAAAATGTCAGCTTTGCAGCAGTTTGTACTTACCCCAGAGTCTATATTATGAGTTCCAGTTCCCCTTAACTTTGGGAATTGTAAAGACTGGTATCTTTCTTTACTGTTTAGGAATGGGAACAGGTGGGAGGAGGGGAGAGAGGTATGACACTGTTTGAGACACTGTCTGTTTATTGGATGAGGACCTAAGATGAAATCTAGTCTGATCTCCCAGGTGGGTGTAAAGATATCATGATTATTTTGAAGAGCAAACATGTTACCTTGGATTATTGATCACTTATCCCTTAATCAATCTTTCTAAATAGTAAGACTGTGTCATCTAGACGGGGTCATTTGTGTATCTCGGAAAAACTATTAATCTTCAGGGATTTTTATGCACAATAGTCTCTTGAATTTACAGGGAATGGCATGAGAAACAAAAACATCCATGAATAGCATTTTTGTGGGTGAAAGTGCCTTGTTAATGAGAGAGATCGGAGGAGAATGGCCAAACTGACAGGAAGGTGACAATAACACACATAACCACACATTACAACAGTGTGTGCAGAAGAGCAACTATGAATGTACAGCACCTCAAACCTTGATGTGGATGGGCTACAGCAGCAGAAGACTATGAACATAGGTACCTTCTGTAACTAATAAAAGGTAGCGTAAATCAAAGGCAATTCTATGGACGCAGGAAAGGAACACAGATGGTAGTTTGCCTCCCAGGTGCCAGGGTCTGGGATGTTTCTGATCACATCCACGATATCCTGAAGGGGGAAGGAGAACAGCCAGAGGTCGTGGTACATATTGGTACCAGCGACAGAGGTAGGAAAAGGAAGGAGGTCCTGAGAACAGACTACAGGAAGTTGAGAAGCAGGACCTCAAAGGTAGTAATTTCTGGATTACTGCCTGTGTCACATGACAGAGAGTATAGGAATAGAATGAGGTGGAGGATAAATGTGTGGCTGAGGGATTGAAGCAGGGGGGCAGGGATTCAGATTTCTGGATCATTGGGACCTTTTCTGGGGCAGGTGTGACCTGTACAAAAAGGACGGGTTGCACTTGAATCTGAGGGGGACCAATATCATGGTGGGGAGGTTTGCAAAGGCTATTGGGGAGAGTTTAAACTAGAATTGCTGGGGTTGGGAACTGAACTGAAGTGACGGAGGAAAGGGAGGATGGCACACAAATAGAGAAAGCTTGGAGACAGTGTGAGAGGGAGGATAGGCAGGTGATAGAGAAGAGACGCACTCAGACCGATAGCTTGAGATGCGTCTATTTTAATGCGAGGAGTATTATGAATAAAGCGGATGAGCTTAGAGCGTGGATCAGCACTTGTCGGTATGATGTTGTAGCCATTACAGAGACTTGGATGGTGCAGGGGCAGGAATGGCTACTTCAAGTACCAGGCTTTAGATGTTTTAGAGAGGACAGGGAGGGAGGCAAAAGAGGTGGGGGCATAGCTGCAGAAATGGGGGAAGTCATGGAGGGATTGTCAACTGAATCTCTGTGGGTAGAAGTTAGGAACAGGAAGGGGTCAATAACTCTACTGGGTGTTTTTTTATAGACCACCCAATAGTAACAGGGACATTGAGGAGCAGATAAGGAGACAGGTTCTGGAAAGGAGTAATTATAACAAGGTTGTTGTGGTGGGAGATTTTAATTTCCCAAATATTGACTGGCATCTCCTTAGAGCAAAGGGTTTACATGGGGTAGAGTTTGTTAGGTGTGTTCAGGAAGGTTTCTTGACACAATGTGTAGATAAGCCTACAAGAGGAGAGGCTGTACTTGATCTGGTATTGGGAAATTAACCTGGTCAGGTGTCAGGTCTCAGTGGGAGAGCATTTTGAAGATAGTGATCACAATTCTATCTCCTTTATCATAGCATTGGAGAGGGATAGGAACAGACAAGTTAGGGAAACGTTTAATTGGAGTAAGGGGAAGTATGAGGCTATGAGGCAGGAACTTGGAAGCATAAATTGAAAACAGATGTTCTTAGGAAAACGTACGAAAGAAATGTGACAAATGTTCAGGGGATATTTGCGTGGGGTTTTGCGTAGTTAAGTTCCAATGAGACAGGGGAAAGGATGAAAGGGTACAGGAACCATGGTGTGCAAAGGCTGTTGTAAATCTAGTCAAGAAGAAAAGAAGAGCTTACAAAAGGTTCATAAAAACTAGGTAATGGTAGAGATCTAGAGGATTATAAGGCTAGCAGGAAGGAGCTTAAGAATGAAGTCAGGAGAGCCAGAAGAGGCCATGGGAAGGCCTTGGCAGAAAGGATTAAGGAAAACCCCAAGGCATTCTACAAGTATGTGAACAGCAAGAGGATAAGACATGAGAGAATAGGACGATTTAAGTGTGACAGTGGAAAAGTGTGTATGGAACCGGAGGAGATAGCAGAGATACTTAATGAGCACTTTGCTTCAGTATTCACTATGGAAAAAGATCTTGGCGATTGTAGGGATGACTTGAAGCAGACTGAAAAGCTTGAGCATGTAGATATTAAGGAAGAGGATGTGTTGGAGCTTTTGGAAAGCATTAAATTGAATAAGTCACAGGGACCGGATGGGATGTACCCCAGGCTACTGTGGGAAGTGAGGGAAGAGATTGCTGAGCTCTGGCAATGATCGTTACAACATCAATGAGGACAGGAGAGGTTCCAGAGGATTGGAGGGTTGCAGATGTTGTTCCTTTATTCAAGAAAGTAGGGATAGCCCAGGAAATTATAGACCAGTGAGTTTTACTTCAGTGGTTGGTAAGTTGATGGAGGAGATCCTGAGTGGCAGTATTTATGAGCATTTGGAGAGGCATAATATGATTAGGAATAGTCAGCATTTCTTTTTCAAAATTAAGTCATGCCTTATGAGCCTGATTGAATTTTTTGAGGATGTGACTAAAAACATTGATGAAGATAGAGCCATAGATGTTGTGTAAATGGATTTTAGCAAGGCATTTGTTAAGGTACCCCATGCAAGGCTTATTGAGAAAGTAAGGAGGCATGGGATCCAATGAGAAGTTACTTTGTGGATCCAGAACTGGCTTGCCCACAGAAGGCAAAAAGTAATTGTAGAGGGGTCATATTCTGCATAGAGGCCGGTGACCAGTGGTGTACCTCAGGGATCAGTTCTGGGACCCCTACTTATTGTGATTTTTATAAATGACCTGGATGAGGAAGTAGAGGGATGGGTTAGTAAGTTTGCTGATGACACAAAGGTTGGGGGTTTTGTGGATAGTGTGGAGGGCTGTCAGGGGTTACAGTGGGACATAGATAGGATGCAAAACTGGACTGAGATTTCAGATGGATTTCAACCCAGATCAGTGTGAGGTGGTTCATTTTGGGAGGTCAAATATGATGGCAGAATATAGTATTAATAGTAAGACTCTTGGCAGTGTGGAGGCTCAGAGGAATTTTGGGGTCCAAGTCCATATGACACTCAAAGCTGCAGCACAAGTTGACTCTGTGGTTAAGAAGGCATATGGTGCATTGGCCTTCATCAATCATGGGATTGAGTTTAAGAGCTGAGAGGTAATGTTGCAGCTATATAGGACCCTGGTCAGACCCCACTTGGAGTACTGTGCTCTATTCTGGTCGCCTCACTACGGGAAGGACGTGGAAACTATAGAGAGAGTGCAAAGGATTTCGCCTGGATTGGGGAGCATGCCTTATGAGAATATGTTGAGTGAACTTGGCCTTTTCTCCTTGGAGTGATGGAGGATGAGAGATGACCTGATAGAGATGTACAAGATAATGAGAGGCATTGATCATGTGGATAGTCAGATGCTTTTTCCCAGGGCTGAAATGGATAGCATGAGAGAGCATTGTTTTAAGGTGCTTAGAAGTAGGTACAGAGGAGATATCAGGGGTAAGTTTTTTAGCCAGAGAGTGGTGAGTGCGTGGAATTGGCTGCCGGCAGCGGTGGTGAAGGAGAAACAATAGGGTCTTTTAAGAGACTCCTGGATGGATACATGGAGCTTAGAAAAATGGAGAGCGAGGTAGTTCTAAGGTAAGGACATGCTCGGCACAGCTTTGTGGGCCAAAAAGCCTGTATTGTGCTGTAGGTTCTCTACGTTTTTATGTATCTAATAATACTTAGACTTTATGTTACAATATATTGTCAATATATATATTGATATTGTCATTTAAAGTAAAATTGGACAGGTATATGGACAGGAAAGGAATGGAGGGTTATCGGCTGAGTGCAGGTTGGTGGATCTAGGTGAGAGTAAGCATTCAGCATGGACTAGAAAGGCTGAGATGGCCTGTTTCCACGCTGTAATTGTTATATGGTTATATGCCATTGACAGGAAATGCGACAATTTAAGGAACGTATGTGTATTTAATATGCATAGATAACCATTTTCCTTTCACATATTCATATTCTATAATTCACACACCACACATACACATAATATGTCTGCATTTTAAACATAATGTATGGATTAAATCCAGTGTGTGGATTGTGTGGTTTGTGAATGAATCACAAGAATAAAAAATTATTTTTTTTCCTTTACAGGAAAGCAGAACCATGATTGGTGCAGATACCGGAGTGATGCTCTTACAATCTGAATTGACTGAAATGGTACCTTAAGAATCAAGCAATACAATATTCCACGTTTGGTTTCTGCATGGAATAATCCACCCAAATTGACATTTTGCTAAAGTAGCTTCATATATACCAGTAGGCTTAATATTCCATATTAGGTCAGGATATTATTTAAAATTACTTTGTATATAAACACTGTTGAATTTACAGCAGCGCTTGGGGATAGCTAAAGCACAGCAAAATATTGTGGTTAGGAGAAAAAGCAGATAATAAACAGCTGAAGTAATTATAACCACTCTTCACCCAAATCAAACAAAATTTTTAAAAGGTCTGGCACATTTAGCTTCCCTTTGAGACTATGGCATTTACTACAGATAAATGCGGAGTAGATTCAGTGCAAACCAAATTGACCCAAATTGATTTACAACAAATTTGAATCACATCCCAGAAGGAATTAAGAAACCCCTGTAACCCCCATTTTTGCTCTGCCTCCAGCCATACCATTCAGAGGAGTAAACCTCGACTTTTCTTCTGTCTTTGTCCAGCAGGAGGAGCACTTCCCTCAAAAGGCAGCTGGCATTCATTTCCCTGAAGTGTCCTTACCATATGTCCAAAGAACTCTGCACTTTACAGAGTGGAAGACACCCTGTGAAATTCTTCTCATGTATGCCCAGTCGGCTCGAAACATCTGACAAGCTTTCTCCATAACTGCAACTGGGGTTTTTCAGTGGAGCCCTGGTATTTTTATGATGTGCTACATATCAGAGGTCCCAAGTATGAAGATTGGCAAACAACTTCTCCTTATCCTGAATAAATGCTGAGCTACAGGCAGAGGTGTTTAATCAGCTGAGCAGGAGCTGTTTTTTACCAGACACACTCATCACCTCTGACATTTATTGTTGTGCTCGTCAGTGTATTTTTAAAGTGGAAATACAGAAGAAAATAATAAATGAAGAAAATAAATATTAGGATTAATATAAGCCCAGTATTTTGGGTCTGGTTTTATTCTTTTAATACTGTGTGTTATGTTACTGAAAATTGGTCACATACTCAATAACAGCAAGTGTAAAGCAACGGGCTGCCAGCTTTAGTGTTCTGTTACATAATGTTACATTGTTGTACAAGTATGCACATGGCATATGTGTTGCATTAAAATGTTCTTATTACCGCAAACATGAGCAACCACAATCTCACTGTATGTTCTGATGTACATGAGATAAATGAATCTGAAACTGTATCATTGTAATTGGACATTGATCAGATGTAGTGACATTTGTATCATATGTCATTGAATTGAATACACTCAAGTGGTGGCTTTATTATGTACACCTGTACACCTGTCGATAATGCAAATATCTAATAAGTCAATCGTGTGACAGCAACTCAGTGCATAAATACACAATGACATGGTCAAGAGGCTCATTGTTTTTTTTTCGGACCAATTATCAGAATGGTGAAGAATTATGACTGAAGTGACTTTGACCATGGGATGATTGTTAGTGCCAGAAGGGGTTGTTTCTGAGCATCGCAGAAAGTGCTGATTACCCAGGATTTTCACAGACAACAGTGTCTAGTGTTACAGAGAATGGAGCGGGAAACAAAACAAAAACATCCAGTGAGTGGCAGTTCGGTGGGTGAAAATGCCTTGTTAATGAGAGGGGTCAGAGGAGAGTGACCAGACTGGTTCAAACTGACAGACAGGTTGTTAACACAAACTTTAACAATTACGATTTCACTGCATGTTTCAACATACGTCATAAATAAATCTGAGCCTAACTGGATGCTGATCAAATGTGTGACATCTGTATATGTTATTGATTCAAATAAATGAACATTCAGAATACCAATTCTGCTTCAGAATTTGTCCATGAACATTGTAAACATCACTACCAAAAAGGTCATGCTTCTTACTGGTTCTTTAGCTGCTTTGAGTTACCATAGAATCTGATTGGTTACACAGTTCCTTAGCAGTAATTATCAGTTGTTTACTCATCGAAGTCTCCAAGGAATTGACTGCATATTCACTTTTCTGCTACCAAGGAAACAGAGTGGAGAATAAGCATGTGGTTAGGGATCTCAAGAAAATGAAAAATTGCTGGTTTACTAGCTACCAAGGAAAATGGCTGCCTTGTTGAGATCATTGTGCAATTAGAGAAATATTTTGTTTTGAGCCATCAATAACCAAAATTAAGATAGGAAATGGCAGTATGTTTTGAGAGAAATATCTCCCTTCTCATTCATCTGGAATTCTATGGCTAATAGTGGGAAAAAGAAGTGCAACCAATGATCCATAGCCTCCAAGAGGACCCTAACTTATTCATGGTTTGGAGGCTTGCGTGCCTCATTGACCCAGTGAAGTGCATTGGCTGGAGTCGGAGCTTTATACTTCGGCTCTTGGTAGGGTCACTCCTACCAAACCAGGTTAAAAGGAGGAGGCCAGACTAAGCGTGGTCTGCCAGGCTCGGGGGTTCAGCCCAGGGCTAACAGCTCTACTGGTAAAACAAAACTGCTACGGAAACAGCAATGAAGAATCCTTCTACGTCTCAGTGGCCAACGGAATACAGAGACGGAAGATCATCATTGCTGCTTAAATGCCAATAGTGTAACAAGCAGAAATTAAAAGTAGGTATGATCCATAGACAGTACAGCATCAGGCCTTTTGGTTCACAATATTTGTAAAGAAGTTTCTCCAAACTTATATTAATTCCATTAAATGTTCTAATTATTTTACCACCATTCTGAAATAAATGTAGAGATGCTGATTGACGTCCAGAGTATTGATAAAATTGGCTCCTTCTTAAGCTTGGCTTTGTGTCTGAAGCTATAAGGTGATAGCACAGTAATTACAATCTGATGTTAGTTTAAGTCCCATTCATCCAATGACACTGCACTGTTGGAGCTGATGAGAAGGTCCTGTGTACCTTTTTCTCCCTGTGACCTGACTGATAGTGAGCCAAACAACAATCACTTTATAGATTGGAAAACTATGCTAACGATAGATTATCAATGGGAATATTTGTGATTTCATGGAAGTGGAGAAGCTTGTGACTAATCAGTCTAAAAAATTCACTCTGTTTCATGTTTCCTGTCCACAGATGAGAAATAAATACCATTTGGAGTGATGCCCAGATTTAGGCCTTAGGGTCTACCCAAGTCTTTGATGAACAGGCAGGTACAAAGCTGGAACTGAAACTAAATAATCAATATGTACCTTTTATGGCCTCTATTTTCCTAGGATAAAATCAGTGGATTTCTGGTTTGGATTGAAATTCATTCTGCACAATGTGTATTACTTGTGCTACTGACCTCTCAGGGTTCCTGGAATTTGCTGTACGCTTGTCACTATGTCCAGCCATAAGCTCAAGAGGTAAGTCTGTACTAAGGGAATACCTGTCCAGTTTAAATAATCTGTATCAACAGAAATAGACAGGTTTATCCAGGTGGGCCGCAGTTCAGATGCATGCTCCTTGGATCAGACTCACTGAAAAACACGTCTGTAATATTTCAAGAGATTATTTGGCTCAGCATTGAGCCCTGACTGTAAAAGTCACAAAACATGTAAATGGATCAGTTTAGCAACATTGTACTTTGAACAACTAGACCATTTAATCCTTTGCTCAAATTTCTGTTTTAAATCAAGGTGGCATCTTCATATTCTCTCAATTACCCAACTAGGGCCACAGAGTTTTTTTTAACCACTGTGTGTCAATGAAGTAACGCATAGATTTGCCATAAATTCTTCTGCATTTTCTTAGGTTTCTTTTATGACAGGGTATGGCTTCTGAAGTAGAATCATGCTCTTGGAGGGAATTTTATTTCCATTCCAAGTGTCAAACCATCTTATTTTTATTTTAACCACCTGCCAGCAGATGACACTTGGAATGGAAATACAATTCCCTCCAAGGTATGACACTAAGGAGCAAAGCTCTGCATTAACTCTGAAGTCACATAGTAACAACTTTCATAGCAAGCACTGAAACATTTAAAGCTGATTTCTTTTCAGACTGAGCAGTGTTTTGCCATAGCTCAGATACTTAAATGCACACTTCAACGTCAGAAGTTTGTGTGTTGAAGCCTGACTCTAGAAACTTGAGAAAAATCTATGTTACACTGCCATTAGAAGCTGAAACATTGGCAGCAATGTTATTGGGATTATGTTATGGTGAGTTGTTGTCTTTTCTATCATCTGCATTTTGAAAACGAGGAGAGATATTTCTAATGTTTTGATCAATGCTTTTCCCTCAAACAATATCATAGAAACAGATTATCTGGTTATTGAGCTTTAGATTTAGATTTATTTACTAATCAAATATACATTGAAACATATAATGAAATGCATTATTTGTGTTAAAACAACAACACAATCTGAGGATGTACTGGAGCTTCCACACATTCAGGTGCCAACATAGCATAAGAACATAAGAAATAGGAGCAGGAATAGGTCATTGGGCCCAGCTTCTGACGATAGATAGATAGATAGATAGATAGATAGATAGATAGATAGATAGATAGATAGATAGAAACTTTATTCATCCACAAGGGGAAATACAACATTTTTCCAGTGTCCCATACACTTTTCTATCCCACCTTACCCACCTGACTTCATCTATCACCTATCCTGGAATTCTCCCACCTTCTTCTGGCTTCTTTTCCCTTTCCTTTCTAGTCTTGATGAAGAACATCAGAAATGGGAGCAGGAGTAGGCCATCTGGCCGTCGAGCCTGCTTCGCATTCAGTAAGATCATGGCTGATCTGGCTACGGACTCATCTCCACCTACCTGCCTTTTCCCCAAAACCCTCAATTCCCCCAGTATGCAAAAATCTATTCAACCTTGTCTTAAATATACGTACTGAGGTAGCCTCCACTGCTTCATTGGGCAGAGAATTCGACAAATTCACCACCATCTGGGAAAAGCAGTTCCTCCTCATCTCCGTCTTAAATCTACTCCCCCAAATCTTGAGGCTTTGTCCCCTAGTTCTAGTCTTACCTACCAGTGGAAACAACTTTCCTACCTCTATCTTATCTATCCCTTTCATAATCTTTTATGTTTCTATAAGATCTCCTCTCTTTCTTCTGAATTCCAGGGAGTATACTCCCAGACGATTCAGTCCCTCCTCATAGTCTAACCCCCTCATCTTTGGAATCAACCTGGTAAACCTCCTCTGCACCACCTCCAAAGCCAGTAAGTATATCCTTCTTCAAATAAGGAAACCAGAACTGCACACGGTACTCCAGGTGCAGCTCATCAGTACCTTGTTTAGTTGCTGCATAATCCCCTGCTCTTAAATCCAATCCCTCTAGCAAAGAAGGCCAACATTCTGTTTGCCTTCTTAATAGCCTGCTGACCAACCTTTTGTGATTCATGCATAAGTCCCTCTGCACAGCAGCATGCTGCAATTTTTTTTTACCATTTTAAAATAATAATCTGCTCTTTCATTTCTCCTTCCGAAGTGGATGACCTTGCATTTACCAACCTCATGCTCTATCTGCCAGATCCTTGCCCACTCACTTAACCTATATATATCTCTATGCAGACTCTATATATCTTCTGGACAATTTGCTTTTCCACTCAATTTGGTATCATCAGCAAAGTTAGAAACGCTACACTCGGTCGCCTCTTCCAGATCGTTAATGTATATTGTGAACAGTTGTGGGCCCAGCACCGACCCCTGTGACACACCACTCACCACTGATTGCCAACCAGAGTAGCACCCATGTAACCCAACTCTCTGCTTTCTATCAGTTAACCAATCCTCTAAATCCTTTATCCCTGCTAATGCATCACCTCCAATTCTATGCCTCCTTATCTTTTGGATAAGTCTTTAATCTGACATCTTATTGAACACCTTCTGGAAATCCAAGTAAATAACATTCATCAGTTCCCCTCTATTCACTGCGCTCATTATATCCTCAAAGAACTCCAGTAAGTTTGTCCAACAGGACCTGCCTGTGCTGAATCCATGCTGCGTCTGCACGATGGATCCATTTCTTTTCAGATGCTTCACTATTCTTTAATGATGGTTTCAAGCATTTTCCCAACTACAGATGTTAAACTAAGTGGCCTAATAGCATTCTCACTATGTTCAGCAGAACAACATAAATCCAACATACTGTATGAGCAGCAACAGCAAAGTAAATCCCTTTCCTATCTCTCCCCCACCCCCCAAACTACCCACACACACAGATGGACCTGGTACACCAGGACAGGTCACTCCAGTCTTCCAACCTTAGACCGTGGCGTCAGCCTTGCAGATATTGGGCCTTTGACCTCCAGACTAGCCAACCTAGGGGTTATTAATGCATTCTGGGAGCCTGCTGCTTTTCCCAAATGATGAATCTATGTAAGGATACTATTACATTTCAAGAAAGATTCATTGGTGGTAAAGTGCTTTAGAATAAGATCTCCTCAAACGCCACCTATAAATTTGCTGATGACACAACTCTTCTGGGCAGAATTTCAGATGGTAAGAAAAAGACATAAAGGAGCGAGATCGATCAGCTGCTTGAGTAGCGTCACAGCAACAACATTGCTCACGACCAAAGGATTGGTTGGAAAACTTCACACAGGTAAGAAAAGGTTACACGTACCAGTCCTCATCGAGGATTCACAAGTTGCCTCTCTTGAGGGCTTTGCTATTGCTTGCTTGACTGGGGTGCTGAAGCTGTTTTGCTGAAATAAGTGGGGGAGGGGAGGGTGATGATTTGCCTCTGCTTGTGCATGGAAGAGGGAAGACGGGGGTCTTTGTTGCCCTAATGTTTTTACTGTCATTCATTCCTTTGAGCACTCTTCTGTTTTTGTGGATGTCTGTGAAGACCAAAGAATTTCAGGTTGCATATTGTATACATTCACTGATAGTAAATGGAACTATTGAACTATTGAACATGGTGATGTGAGGCCTAAGGCTCCTGTACCTCCTTCCTGATGGCAGCAATGAGAAGGTCTTTAACCTGAAACATTAACTTTTGTTTCACAAATCCAAGGTGCGGTCTGCCCGACAATTTCCAGAATTTTCTTCTTTTTCTATTTTAGCTTTTCCAGCATCTGCAACTCTACGGAGATGCAAGAGATTGCAGATGTTGGAATCAGGAGTAACAAGCAAGGTGCTGGAGGAACTCCGCAGGTCAGGCAGCATCTGTGGAAGGACACAGAAAGTTAATATTTTGTGCAGAGACTGAAAGATCGAGGGAAGATAGCCAGTATAGAGGGGTGAGGGAAAGGTAGAATTTTTTTAAATTTTCACTTGGAAAATTATAACTTTCAATTGAAGATATGGTTACAAATGCAGCAGCAATGAATATGAAACTGAGACCGGGTTTATAAACAAATCCTGAGATTTATTAACCTCTGCTCAAAACTTAGAAATGTAAACAAATGACTAACTTAACCAGAAGTTAACAGTTAAGTAGCAATATCTAACTGTCAAACTTGTTCTTCAATAAACATCCAGCGAGTCTTGTTTTCCTGCTTGTTTCTTGTTGGTTGCCTTATGCAGAAAGGCATCCATTATCAAGGACTCCCACCATCCAGACCATGCTCCTTTCTCACTGCTGCCATCAGGAAGAAGGTACAGGAGCCTCAGGAACCACACTAACAAGTTCAAGAACATTTAGTACCCCTCAACAGTCAGGCTCTTGAACCAGAGGGATAACTTCACTCACCCCAACACTGATCCTACAACCTATCAACTAATTTTCAAGGACTCTTCAGCTCATGGTCTTGATATTTATTGCATATTTATTTATTCTGATCTTTTTTTTGTATTTACACAGTTTGTTATCTTTTTCACAATGATTGTTTGCCCATCTTTGTTGTGTATGGCTTTTCATTGATTCTATTGTGTTTCTTTTTATTTACTGTGAATACTCACAAGAAAATGAATGCCGGAGTAATAATTGGTGACATGTATACCTTGATCATAAACTTACTGTGAACTTTGAACATTGTTATCGAGAGGGGTTGGAGGAGAATGGCCAGACTGGTTCAAGCTGATAGGAAAGTAACAGTAATTCAAATACAAGGGGAGATTGATAAGTTTGTGGCCTAAGGTAGAAGGAGTCAATTTTAGAAAACCTAGCACATTTATATTTCAACATAGTCCCCTCCTACATGTACACACTTAGTTTAATGGTCGTGGAGCATACGGATCCCTTCTTTGTAGAAGTGGCCCACAGCAGGGGTGATTGATAAGTTCATGGCTTAGGACAGAAGGAGATGAGTTATTAACTTCAAACTTTCTGTATTATCACTCAAAGAGCTGAACTGCATGTGCATGTATCCAGAGCATCTTGGACCTCCAGGTGGTCCACAGCAGGGGTGATTGATAAGTTTGTGCCCTAAGGTAGAAGGAAATGAGTTATACAGCTCTCATTACATGCACATGCAGTTCATCTCTGAGTGAAAATGCAGAAAGTTTGAAGTTAATAATTCATCTCCTACCTTAGGCCATGAACTTATCAATCACCCCTCGTAACTACGTGTTGCAACAGTGGTGTGCAGAGGATCATCTCTGAATGCACAACACGTCAAACCTTGAAGTGGATGGGCTACAGCAGCAGAAGACCATGAACGTGCATTCAATGGCCACTTAATATTAAGTACAAAAGGTAAAGTGGTTTGAATTCCATTGTGGCAACTGCGGAATTTAAGATGAAATATTTAAATGAAACTTAAAATTTTAATATGATATATCTATTTTCTGCAACAGTAGTCATACCACTGCAGGATTCTGGGTCACTTTCAGCGAAGGAAATCTGGATTTATCTGGCTTATATGTAACTCCAGCCCCACCACCATGGTTGATTCTCTATTGCCTTGTCAGTTCAAGGGCAATTAGTACTGAATATTTTGTAAACGTTTTACTGGATTTAGAGAGCTTTGAGCCGCTGAAAAACAAAAAGTGCTTAGAAAATAGTGACTTTTTAAAAATCTCATTTCAATGTATTCTCAAAAAGGATGTATTCAAGTCTCCTAGCTCAGTGTGACATCTCTTTTAAGACTACAATAATTATTTTCTGTGGCTGTGCTAATCTATTTCTCCAAATTTTCCTTAATTTGTTGCATGTACATCAAAACATTGAAATGCAACACAGTCTGAGGATGTGCAAGCACAGCTCACAAGTGCCACCGGTACTGGGAAGCATTATGTTAACCAATCTGTCACGCAGTTGAATGAACTGAATGCTCCCAATGAACCTCCTCCCTCAGCCATCTGGGTGGCACTGCACTTCCATGGAGCCATCTACAGAATCATTTGTAATGGGTTCTTTCACTTCATATTCGCACTTTATTAGCTCCAAGATCCCTCCTGCCAATGAACTAATTTTGGCTACATCTTGTTGCTATTTTTGTGTGGCTCCAAGGAATATTATCTCAAACCCAACACAGACTGCATCCTCCACCTTAAAGCATAGCGGTTAGCACAACACTTTACAGTACCAATGACCCAGGTTCAATTCACCCTGTTGTCTGTAAGGAACTTGTACATTCTCCCTGTGACAACATGGGTTTCTTCAGAATGCTCTGGTTTCCTCCAGCAGTCCCAAGATGTATAAGTTGGCAGGTTAATTGGTCATTGTAAATTGTCCTGTGATTAGACTGGGGTAAATCTACAACTCGTCCTGAATATTACGTATGTACACATTTATTTATTTATTTATTTATTTATTTATTTATTTATTTGTTTGTTTGTTTGTTTGTTTGTTTGTTTATTTATTTGTATTATTTGTCTTTTTTGCATTTGCACTGTTTGTCTTTTGCACATTAATTGAGTTCCATCTTTGTGTGTAGTTTTTCACTGATTCCATTGTATTTCTTTGTATCTACCGTGAATGCCCACAAGAAATTGAATCTCAGGGTAGTGTATGGTGTGTGTACTGTATTTACTTTGATAATAAATTTACTTTGTTTTTTTTTACTTTGGAATTGTTCTTTCATGTCTGTAAAAGTTCATGGTCAAATTCTTCTTTTGAGTTAAGTGGTGGTATTTGCCCACATTTCTAAGGCATAGATAGAGTACCACATGTTCTTCTGTTCCACAAGTTGCAAATACTCAGTAAGTTATTTGCTTAATCTACTTTTCTTCCTAACCATTTCCGTCTGAGTTATTTGTACAGTGAATTTGCTATCCCATGAATAAACATCTGCTCCTGAGTCAACAGGATAAAAGCAGCCACCTGAGAGTAAAGGAAGCTTGAATGCTGTCCATCCCAAGCACATGATTTAGACACATTCTGAGCAGACTCCATCAGAACAGAACAAGACATAAAGTATGATACAAGAATATTCTGAAGAAGAGGACACAATTCAATTGGTTAGTTAACAAGCAAAGTATTGTCAGTAGACAGGTAACAATTAATACCCTACCAACTCGTAGGAAGAATTTAAAGGAGTAAATTTCCAGAAAATTACATTGAAGTGAAAAAAGTCATAAACAGGGATAATATAAAGGCAAAGAAGAAACTTCTTGAAATGTGTTCAGAAAACAGTGCAGTAGCATAATGGTTCGCACAATGCTTTACAGTACAGGCGACCTGGGTTCAATTCCAGCCGCTGCCTGTAAGGGGTTTGGACGTTCTCCCCATGACCACACGGGTTTCCTCCAGGTGCTCCAGTTTCCTCCCACAGTCCTCCCGGTTGGGAAGTTAATTGGTCACAGTAAGTTGTCCTGTGATTAAGCTCGGGTTAATTTGGGGGTTGCTGGACAGTGTGGCTCACTGCTTCTCAATAAATTAGAAAACATATTTTTCCAGAGCAGTATGTTTCCAGCACACCAAGGAAGATGGTAGCCTGAAGCTTTTGCTGGGGCATGATACCAGCCAAGTGGAGACTCACTAACGGTGAGGGATTTTTTTGGAAGGTGTATAGCAAGGTTTAGAATAGTTCTAGTACAGGATGTGAATTGCTCATAATCAACTGAAGAAAGGCCAATTTCAAAGCAGCGAAGACAGATCTGGCTCAGGTAAATTGGAAACCAAGACTATCAGGTAAAACTGTAATTGAACAATGTATAGCCTTTAAGTAAGAGATAGTTCAGGTGTAATTGAGGTAGATTACACAAGCGGGAAAGTTAGCTTCCTCTATCACTGAAGAGGGCAAGTGAAATAAAGCAGAGATATAAGGCACCTGACAGATACCAGACTCATAACACACATGAAAAAAGGACTGATTATTGAAATTTCCAAAACAAGAAAGGATAGTAAAAAAAGACAGTGTAAGCATAAGAAAAGCCCAGTGACAAATGTAAAAAGAAATCTAAAAATCATTTAAGCAATAAGAGGAATGGTGTGGCCAAACAGGAGCAGAGACTGTTGCTGAAGTACTGTAGGAGTATCTTCATAGGCCTTTACCAAGAAAGAATTGTAAACAAATAAATGGGAAGTACTCAAAAGGTCAACTGTGCTTGAAATGGATTAATGCCCAGCTTAGATTAATAGAGATAGATAGGTTCTTGGTTAGCCAGGGCATCAAAGGGTATGGGGTGAAAGCAGGGGAGTGGGGAGGACTGGCAGTATTGGATGTTCCTGTATCTTATTCAAGAAAGTGTGTGGATAAAACACTGAGCTGACCTCAATGATCAAGATATTTTTATATCTAATAATCACATTCAGAATGATCAACCATTTAGATAAATATAAAAAATATAATTTACACAATTAGAGAAAGCCAGGTCAGATTTTTTTTTACACACAAAGGTGCTACATTTCTGAAGGAATGATAAGGAAAGGCAATAGGCAAGCATTGCTTTAAAAAGAGTGCAGGTAGAAAGAAACCCATGTATTTAGGTGCAATAAGAATATGCACAAGGGATCCTGGTCTTAATAACTAAGGATATAAAGCAAAATCCTGCATTAAAAGCAACAGAATATTGTTTTCATTTCTGAGTATCACATTTTAGGAGAGATGTGAAAGTCTTAAAGAAGATGCATAAAAAATTTACTAGAATGATTTATGGAATGAGGCCTTTGGTTGTGTGGATGAACTGGCCAAGATGAGGTTCTTCTTCCTGGTGTAGAGGTGGGTAAGAGGATCTGATGGAATTATTTAAAATTCTGAAGTAACAGGATGGAGAATCAGAACAAGAAGGAACAAATTAATAGTCATGTTAGAAATTGTGAGTGGTTAGAGTCTGGATGACACTGTGAGGGCTGAAGATAGAGGAAAGTGATATGTAATGTTTAAAAGGGGTAAGTATTTGAAAAAACCTGCAGGGCCGTGTGAAGTGGGTGGGGTAATGTAATCAGCTGGCCTTCTGTTGCATAGAGTAGACACAGATCCGACGACTTGATTGGGCTCCCATTTGAATTGAATTGATTTTATTACTTACATCCTTTATATACATGAGGAGTAAAAATCTTTATGTTACGTCTCTGTCTGAACGTCCAATGTGCAATTTATAATAATGTATCATAAATGGTATGTACAACAGGATAGTCAATATAACATAGAAATACAGTTGTGTCAGCATGAGTTAAGCAGTTTGATGGCTGCTTGATGTAACATTTTTGTCATCCTAAACTTCAGTCATTTAATAAATAATCAATAGCAAGTGTCCCAGTTCATTTTTAAACAACACAATTAACTGTAAATCAAATGTAAAAGGAATATGGAATGAGAGTGAGAGCAATATTTGATTTCTTAAAAGCATTTGGCACATCAGGGATTATACTCTAATTGTACCTGAGATCAAAAAAAGTCTTCTATTTTTGAAAAGATTAATGTGAAATATTGTGTATTTTCCGTGGGAGAAACATGCATTCAGTACTCAATTTATACAGTGCTGCTTAAACATATTGATTCAAAGTTCAGTACCTTCTAAAGACTAACCACGTTTTGTGACTACTGAGGATTGAACGGTGATTCTTTGCATTCAAGGCTGCTATCGTCCTGAGACTGGTTTCACAATGGCAGTGGTAGCCAGGGCCAGGGTCACCGGCCAATTGTCGCAAAAAGCCTGGAGCTGCTGAATGATAGCACGAGCCCCATTAGTGCTTTGTGGGTCATGGTCGCAGATGAATTCTTGCTAATGGGAGCTGTGACTATGTAAAGGATGGTTGGACTTCAGGCAATGATCACAATGCCAAATCAGAGACTCAGCATCCACTGCATTTTCAAACTACTAAGCATTCATCAGCAGCGGACGTGCCTTCAGAGCATAGTAATGAGTATCTCTGCAGAATTCCACACGTGCCTCGTCTACTGCCAGCACACTTCACTATTCAAGGCATTCCAAGAACAATGCACAGCACAGGAATCTCAAAATGCTGTGTACGTTTTTATTCAGAGTACTGGGTATGAGGCATAATTTGTGTTTGAAACTGAAATGGACCTTGCTCCTTTTTTTCCCTGAAAAAAATATCAATTAACAAAAGTAATCTGGCATAGAAATCAATGTTAGGGGCCTTTCAGCTTAGTTCAACCAATCAAATTCAGCAAGCAACTCTTGTTTGCTTCCAATCTGACTACACGGTTCATTTCAAAGGTCATAGAAAATCTCCTTAAGATGTACAATGTGAGCACCTGGAGAAAGAGCATTTTAAAAATCGAGCAAATGTTGAAACTTTAAAATTTTAACTACTATTGAACTGTTGTGGGCCTAATTCTTACTTCTAATTTTCTAAGTCATTCCAGAATGTTAAGCAGGCTGGTTTTTACCAAATACTGTTGTACTGGGTCCTCTGTCAAATGGATCCAGAATGTTCCTTAGCACTATTTTTAAAAAAGCACAGAATTGTCTCTGTGTCTTAATTAAAATTCATCCTTCAATCATGAATACTAAAATAGATTGAAAATAAAAACAAAACTGATGACACTGAAAACCTAAATTAAAAACGCGAGATGTTGGAAATGTACTTTCACTTTCTACAGATACTGCCTGACCCAGCTGTGCCTTTCCAGCACTTTATTTCTCCACCTGGTTTGTTTTGACGTGCTGATATGTATAAGCTAGTTGTCGTATGGTTACATTGTTACAGTGAGTATTCTTCAAAATAACTTTATTGATGATGTAGCCCCTTTCACACTCTTTGATGCTTCACTGTGAGATTGACTACGCAAGTATAAGTTTTCTTTTGTGTAAGTATGAAATGCTGAGTTTGATAATGTGCAAACCATTTATATTGATTGCAGATTCCTTGGATAAGTGTGTGAAGATGAATAACAATAATTTAAACGCCTAGCTAGAGGAACTGAAAAGGGAAGGTGCTGTGACTGGAGACAAGGGTCAGGACCAGTTTTGCTCTCTGGCGTTTTACTCTGCTGTCCTCCGCGCTGAGCCTGTGTCGTGCTCTGGGCTTAGCGGCTGTGAGCTTGGTGGTGATTTGCCCCACTGAGTGATTAAGCTCGGGGCTTCAGGTTTATGGACTCAGTTTTGTTCTGAATGCTGATGCTTGCCTTATTGTTCACATGATTTGTTTTCTCTCTCTCTGCACAATGGGTGGTGTTTTTCTTAAAAATTGGGTTCTTACGTGTCTCTTGTTTTGTGGCTGCCAGCCAACCGGTGAACCTCAAGGTTGTATTATTTATACATACTTTGATAATAGCTGTTCTTTGAACTTTGAAAACAGAAAATACTGAGATACTTAATGGGTCAGACATGATCCACACGAAGAGAATGAGAGTTAATCTTCGGAGTTGGCAAGCCTTTGTCAAAACTGATGAGACAAGAGTAGCTTACAAAGCTATCAGGAGGGTGGAGTATAGGGGGGTGCGGTTGAGATGCCTCTGATACTGTAAAACCAGGGTGACAATGAGGATAAGCTCTAAATAGGCTATCTAACCAATGAATGAATGGGAAGGATAGGGTCCTTTAAGAGACTCCTGGATAGGTGCATGAAGTTTAGAAAGATAGAGGGCTATAGATAACTGTAGATAACTTGTAAAGTAAGGACGTGTTTGCCACAGCTTTGTGGGCTGAAGGGCTTGTATTGTGCTGTAGTTTTTCTATGTTTCTATGAACAGCTAGACAGTGAGAAGATAAATAAAAGAACATAAGCAAAATAATGGGGGAGATGGAAAATTTAGAGCAGGAAAACAAACCTGGCAGGCCAGGCTCTCAGCTAACACACACTCCTTTAAGACTGCTTGACCTCCCTTATTTATTGACCAAAGTTTTACTCACAGTTATAACTCCCTTCTATGGATTATCATTCTTTCTTTATTTAAACTTCTTGATAAATGCATTCAGATGCTGATCTATCTGAAAGACACGATGTAAGTACATACATGTTGTGATTGTTGTATAATATCAATCAGATTTTGTATCGCATGAATAAGACTCTGTGATATATTTTGCAGAACTTCAACTAAAATTAATTGGAAATAATCAGACAGACTGCATTGCATGCCATCCACAACATTTGAACTCCATTGAGCAAAAACAGTCAAAATCTGAACAAAACAGTTACAAAGTTTGTGATGGTTCTGCCTACTATATGGTCTTCACTGGAGCCTATACTTAATACGGTGACATTTATAAACAGGTTTTCGCTCAGAATTTCCCTAAAGGCCAAACTGTAAATGCAACAAAATTTAATTAAGTGACAGCTGGGCTAGGAATGGCTTAGGAAGAGAAAGCTCTGCTTGCTTTTCCTGAATCTGTCCAAGATTGTCATCAATGCCATTAGTTTGATGACAGAGCCTATGGTCAACTCTGTTTCTCACATATTAAAGCATCAAGGAGATTGAAATCAATGAAGATACTGAAACATAGAAACATAGAAAATAGGTGCAGGAGTAGGCCATTCGACCCTTCGAGCCTGCACCACCATTCAATATGATCATGGCTGATCATCCAACTCAGAACCTTGTACCTGCTTTCTCTCCACACCCCCTGATCCCTTTATCCACAAGGGCCATATCTAACTTCCTCTTAAATATAGCCAATGAACCGGCCTCAACTGTTTCCTGTGGCAGAGAATTCCACAGATTCACCACTCTCTGTGTGAAGAAGTTTTTCCTCATCTCGGTCCTAAAAGGCTTCCTCTTTATCCTTAAACTGTGACTCCTCGTTCTGGACTTCCCCAACTCCTGCATCTAGCCTGTCCAATCCCTTTAGAATTTTATATGTTTCATTAAGATCCCCCCTCAATCTTCTAAATTCCAGTGAGTATAAGCCTAGTCGATCCATTCTTTCTTCATATGAAAGTCCTGCCATCCCAGGAATCAATCTGGTGAACCTTCTCTGTACTCCCTCTATGGCAAGAATGTCTTTCCTCAGTTTAGGGGACCAAAACTGCACACAATATTCTAGGTGTGGTCTCACCAAGGCCTTGTACAACTTCAGAAGAACCTCCCTGCTCCTGTACTCATCCTTTTGTTATGAATGCCAACATACCATTTGCCCTTTTCACCGCCTGCTGTACCTGCATGCCGACCTTTAATGACTAGTATACAATGACACCCAGATCTCATTGCACCTCCCCTTTTCCTAATCGGCCACCATTCAGATAATAATCTGTTTTCCTGTTCTTGCAACCAAAGTGGATAACCTCACATTTATCCACATTAAATTGCAACTGCCATGAATTTGCCCACTCACCTAACCTATCCAGGTCACCCTGCATCCTCTTAGCATCCTCCTCACAGCTAACACTGCTGCCCAGCTTCGTGTCATCCGCAAACTTGGAGTTGCTGCATTTAATGCCCTTGTCTAAATCATTAATATATATTGTAAACAACTGAGGTCCCAGCACTGAGCCTTGCAGTACCCCACTAGTCACTGCCTGCCATTCTGAAAAGGTCCTGTTTACTCCCACTCTTTGCTTCCTGTCTGCCAACCAATTCTCTATCCACATCAATACCATACCCCAAATACCGTCTGCTTTAAGTTTGCACACTAATCTCCTGTGTGGAATCTCGTCAAACGCCTTTTGAAAATCTAAATATACCACATCCACTGGCTCTCCCCTCTCCGCTCTACTAGTTAAATCTTCAAAAAATTCTATAAGATTTGTCAGACATGATTTTCCTTTCACAAATCCATGCTGACTTTCTCCGATGATTTCACCTCTTTCCAAATGTGCTGTTATCACATCTTTGATAACCGACTCTAGCATTTTCCCCACCACCGATGTCAGACTAACCAGTCTATAATTCCCCGGTTTCTCTCTCCCTCCTTTTTTAAAAAGAGGGGTTACATTAGCCACCCTCCAATCCTCAGGAACTAATCCAGAATCTAAGGAGTTTTGAAAAATTATCACTAATGCATCCACTATTTCTTGGGCTACTTCCTTAAGCACTCTGGGATGCAGACCATCTGGCCCTAGGGATTTATCTGCCTTTAATCACTTCAATTCACCTAACACCACTTCCCTACTAACATGTATTTCCCTCAGTTCCTCCATCTCACTAGACCCTCGGTCCCTTACTATTTCCAGAAGATTATTTATGTCCTCCTTAGTGAAGACAGAACCAAAGTTGTTATTCAATTGGTCTGCCATGTCTTTGTTCCCTGTGATCAATTCACCTGTTTCTGACTGTAAAGTACCTACATTTGTCTTGACCAGTCTTTTTCTTTTCACATATCTATAAAAGCTTTTACAGTCAGTTTTTATGTTCCCTGCCAGCTTTCTCTCATAATCTTTTTTCCTTTTCCTAATTAAGCCCTTTGTCCTCCTCTGCTGGACTCTGAATTTCTCCCAGTCCTCAGGTGTGCTGCTTTTTCTGGCTAATTTGTACGTTTCTTCTTTGGACTTGATACTATCCCTAATTTCCCTTGTCAGCCGCGGGTGCACTACCTTCCCTGGTTTATTTTTTTGCCAAACTGGGATGAACAATTGTCGTAGTTCATCCATGCGATCTTTAAATGCTTGCATATCCTCTGTCAACCCTTTAAGTATCATTTGCCAATCTATCTTAGCTAATTCACGTCTCATACCTTCAAAGTTACCTTTCTTTAAGTTCAGAATCTATGTTTCTGAATTAAATATGTCACTCTCCATCTTAACGAAGAATTCCACCATATTATGGTCACTCTTACCCAAGGGGCCTCACACAACAAGATTGCTAACTAATTCTTCCACATTGCTCAATACCCAATCTAGAATGACCTGCTCTCTAGTTGGTTCCTTGACATGTTGGTTCAGAAAACCATCCCGCATACATTACAACAAATCCTCTTCGTCAGCACCCTTACCAATTTGGTTCACCCAATCTATATGTAGATTGAAGTCACCCATTATAACCACTGTTCCTTTATTGCACGCATTTCTAATTTCCTGCTTAATGCCATCCCCAACCTCACTACTACTGTTAGGTGGCCTGTACACAACTCCCACCAGCGTTTTCTGCCCCTTAGTGTTATGCAGCTGTACCCATATCGATTCCACATCCTCTAGGCCAAGGGTCAGCAACCTGCGGCTCCGGAGCCGCATGCGACTCTTTCATCTCTGTGCTGCGGCTCCCCGTGGTTTGTTAGTTTTTGAAATGTAATTCAAAATTTGAAGATTATGGTGATCTTGTACAATCTAAAAACATTGCGGAGACCTCATTTCCTGGCACATCCGAACCGGCTCACAATTAGCCACCGTTCTGGCTAAGGGAGATAGCCTATGGGGGTTTGTGAGTACGTGTCTTTTGGAGCATCCGCGCCCACGGGGACAGGTTGAGGGAGGCTTTAAAGCAAGGCTGTTTAGTTCGAATAAAGTTACCTTGACTGCAGTGTCTTCATTTTAGCGCTGCATGTAGCACACCGCTACAACGTGTTTTTTATCGCTATTAATATACATCACCACTGCCAATGCCTGACACCCGCCAGTGCGCGCTTTCTTTGAATTCTTCGATCCAAGGTAGGCTAACTATGGAGTAACCTTCAACCCAACATCTTTTTTTCGGAGTTCAAAATGTTTTTGTTGCATGCAGAAATGTAATTTTGTTTTCTCTGCAGGAGTTCATCAATTTCATAAATGCAACACATTATAGTTTGTTTATACATAGCATAAAGGCAAAAAAAAACGTTGTATGCAGTGTTATTTCATTTTAAATGTCAAACGGGTTTTGTGGCTCCCAGTGTTTTCTTTTCTGTGGGAAATGGGTCCATATTGGCTCTTTCAGTGGTAAACGTTGCCGACCCCTGCTCTAGGCTAATTTCCTTCCTTTCTATTGCATTAATCTCCTCTCTAACCAGCAATGCTACCCCATCTCCTTTTCTTTCCTGTCTATCTCTCTTGAATATCCCTGGATGTTGAGCTCCCATCCTTGGTCACCCTTGTCTCTGTGATCCCAACTATATCATATTCATTAATAACTATCTGCTCAGTGTTGTCTACCAGCCTCTCGCTCACTGCTGCCAGAGGAAGATAACTGCGTGTGATGGTCTCTCTGTCCCTCTCACTCCCTGCTCCCAGAGAAGGGTGTCTATGTTTGAATGGTCTTTCTCTCTCTCCCTCGGTACTGTTGGAGAATCGTGCCAGAGTCCTGGGTCTTAGGCAAGGTTTAATCAACATGGTTTGTGGATTGAACTCTGCAGTTCACATTATCATGTGTTTCTAGGTTTTTGGTCGCTCCTTTTTTGGTTACTATTTTGTGCAATTTTGAATCAGGGCAGCCTGCTGATAACAAATACTGATCAGAACAGAATATGCTTGGACTCCTTCAATTACCTGTTTTATATACTGTACTTTTTGCTCTTTTTTTTGTTGCAGTTTGCGCAATTTTTTATGCATGGGGGAGTGGGTTTGATGTTTTTTCTTTAAATGTTTTCCATGGTTTTCTTTGTTTGGTGACTGTGGGGGAAGACGAATCTCAGGGTTGTATAGTGCATATATACTTTGATAACAAATGGACTTTGAATCTTTAGAAGTGACCTTGCAGCAGGTTAAATGACAGTGCCCTTTGTGCAAATGAACATCTGTTCCGGTGCCGGGCAAAACAACTTTGAAATGCTGATAATGCAGTAATCATGAGGAACCCAAATCAGTACAAGATTCTCTGCCATGACAGATTCAGGTGTTATCTTTTTAGAAGATCTAGGTCAAAAAGAACCATTCAGTCAAAATAACATTTCTAAAAGACGGTTCAGATACTTGTGAAAACTTTCTACTCAGTGATTAGTGTACAAACAACTTTAAATTCTTGAGAATTGTTTTTGCTTTCACGTTCTTCAGATTATGCTTACCTTTTGGAATTCTCTTGAATGCATCACCCTATTAATTTTAATTATATTTAAAGGGCAAACTTTGCCCCCGGTGTAGAATATAATTGAGGAAAATGTTAGAAACATCCCTTAACATCACAGTTAGAACTTGAGGGGCAACTTCCTCACACAGAGGGTGGTGTGTGTATGGAACAAGCTGCCAGAGGATGTGGTTGAGGCAGGTACAATAACCTTTAAAAAAAACTTAGACAGATACATGGATTTTTATGAATACGAATCAAATGTGAGCAAATGGGACTAGATTAAATTGCCATCTTGGTCATCAAGGATGAGTTGAACTGAAGGGCCAGTTTCAATGGAGAATTGTTGAAGACTCTATGACTGTAAGTTAAGATTCATTCTGCCATTACATAGTACCAGAAAAAGAATGCCCATGGGTTGGTGGAGGTTTGGGGGTTGGCGGGAAGGGGCTGGTGGGGAAGCTTAACTGAGAGCAATTTTCAGTGATCCTGGCCCCCACATTGTCAAAAACCACTTGTGTGTTTCTTCCAAAAATGCCAGTCCTCCCTTTTAAGGCCTTTTTAAGTTTATGGCTATCTGGAGAAGACAAATATCAGAGTTATATTGTGCATGCTTACTATGACAATAAAATGAACTTTGAACCTTGAACCAGTTGCCCTGCAGCAAAGCCAAAACATGTTTCTACTAAATAAAATTGAGAAGGCTGTCTAAAAATTGGGTGTAAGATCTTCAATGTGCCATCGGTATCAGAGGTGAATGCCAAATTAATCTCTACTAAACATATCATCAGGCTGGCTGGTGGCATAGTGGCATCAGTGCCAGACTTTGGAGCGAAGGCTCCTGAGTTCGAATCCCGCCAACTTCCTTGGCACGCTTTCCATCGGTGCTGGGTTGAGCATTGAGCTAGCAGCTCAACCTCGTAAAACAAGAAAACTCACTGTGAATTATGGGCTTTCTTCTTCTTCTTCAAAACATATCATCAGGACCAGATAACATTCCAGTTGAACTATATGAAGCGCTAGAAGATTTTCATGTAGCGAAATTAACAATTTTATTGAATATACAACAGAGATTGGTGAATATCAGCCAATAAAGTGAGGAGTCAGACAGGGTTGTATTCTATCACCAGACCTGTTCTCCCTGAACAGTGAAAACATCATGAGAACTGTACAAGTCCTACCTGGAAAAAGCATTGGAAGATACAATATCAACAACCTCCGCTATGCAGATGATACAGTACTGATAGAAAACAGTGAAGTAACTTTACAGAATCTAATAACTACCATCAACACAGAGAGCGAAAGACTGAAGTAATGGTAATATCAAAGAAACCTGATATCCCAAACTGTAGGATCGTATTGGGAAATGAAATCCTGAAACAAGTTCGCAACGTCAAGTACCTTGGATCATGGGTAACATCTGACGGTAAATGCGAAACAGACATAAAAGCAAGAATAGCAATGGCAAGAACAGCATTTACAGAAATGAGAAACATCCTAATGAACAAGAAAATAGCAATTGACATCTGCCCTAGAACTCTCAGCTGCTACATTCTTCCTATATATATAGCTGTGAGTCATGCACTGTCACAAATGCAATGGAAAAATGAATCAATGCAGTGGAGATGTGGTTCCTCAGAAGAATGCTATGCATATCATATACGGAGAGGATAGCCAACGAAGAAGTTCTACAGAGAACGAAAACAAAACGTACATTACTTAAAAAAATCAGAAAACAGCAATCAAAATTCTTTGGACACATCATGTGAAGAGACACAATAGAACATTCAGTTACAACTGGAAAGCTGGAAGGAAAAAGAAGCAGAGGCAGACAGAGAATGAAAATGATAGCTGGATTAACATCACGGTTAGAAACAGGGGAGGCAACAACTATAATTCAGAGGGTCAGGGACCATGATGGATGGAGAGACATGATTGCCTATGCCAAATGGCAAGGCTCCTGAACACACAAACATATAATTGTGCCTTTATTATATGTTCACAATGGTATTGAATTTATATCTGAAAATATGATTTGATGTGACCTACACTGGTTCCAAAGAATTGAATTCAAAGTAAGATCCAATCTGATGGGTCAGTCATACAGAGGTAATGCTGTTTTGGTATCATGGTGCTCTTTTATTTGACACATGGAACAGAATTCTTTTACTCCCCAATAACTCTAGAACACATCAAATTCAGTGTTAACTTCTCTACTTACAATTGTATTTTAAAGTTCAAACCCAGTGAATAACTATGCCCTAATATAGGTTGATATTCTCATGCAGCACTACGGATGGTGAGTGGGGATTTTTGAAGTATTGTTTTTTTTTTGACTGAGTATTAAAGAGCTATGGGTGTGCATATTGAATGTGATTTTATAAATCCCACATCATAACTAAATAAGAATTTGATATCTGTCCTGTGATCAGGGCAACATTCTATCCTACCCTAATTAGGAACAAATTATTAGGGCATTTGTTGCATTACTGACTAGGATAACATTGTTCTGATCATTGGTATGTTAACATGCATATTTGTTACTGTACTATAAAATTAGTTTATCTTGAGATATGTCCAGATGATCTTTGATAACTAGATCAATAATGAACTGCAAAGTATGTTCTCTTCTCTTAAGCTAATGAATGCAATTGACAATATTTCATTTTAGTTTCAGAAGCAGTTCGTTTTTAGCCCTCGAGGGAAACGTGCATAGGGTTGGTATTGTAACTGTTGTGGGAGGAAGAAGAACTCTACTCAGCCCAGGTCTCAGTTCACAGCATCGAGCCTTAGCTAGCGCAAACATAGGCGCCAGCCCCATATGGACACTTTGAACAATGAACCTGAACTTCGATCGTTCTTTGGCTTAAATTCTATGCAACTTTTTGCTAAAGGGCTGTGTCACAGCAAGAATTTTATTACTAATCCACATAGGTTTTGAAATGTGGCAGCAACCCCAGCGGGTATGACCCGAGTGTCATGGGAGTGAGAATGGAAAACATGATTGACAAATCCCCTAGTGCTACATCTGCTGTAATACCCAAAACAGAATTGTGGGAATATCTCCAAGGTGTATGGAGCCAGTCCCATGTTGAGTTCAGTATTCTGGTGGTCTGTCTGTGTTTGTTTGAGATTCAGCTCAATAATTCAAATAAGAGCAAAGATTCCTTGGAATGTAAGCCAATGATGTCCAGACAGTCCTGTCAACGAGCTCAGGAAAGCTGGCTGAAAATATTGGGAAGGGGCCCAGCTGTAAAACAACCTGTGGGGAACTAATGAGAACAAAGTGTTCCTACTCTTTTTAAGAGAATGAAAATGAACATTCATGTACATTTAATGACTTTGTTCTTCTCATCGACTTTGGATATTTATTAAAGATAAGCATGGTATTTACAGAATTCATGGGCTTGTTTTTCTTGATGTTAAACCCTGCTCATTTTCACTGGGTTATGGTAATATGTTCTGGAAGGTATTGCAAGCACCATCAGTAAAGACACAGATTCTTCTTTCACCCCATCTTTGACAATATACAAAAGCATTATAATTACACAGCACTGGTTAAATAGAAAGGATATCTACACTTACGTTGCGATATTGCGACTGACTTTCTGATTGATAATCCTCTATACATCTTGCGGTAAAATATAGTTACTTAAAACAAGTTTCTTCTTAAAGTGGAGACGCGGAGGAAAATATCATTATAGAATCTCACAGTGGGCCAAGTTCAATCTGCAGTCATATGTAATGAATTTTTCAGTTCTTACTGAATTGCACGTTTTGCGGACAGAAACGAATAACATAAATTCACAGCCCTGTTCATGCAGCCTGGGAGTAGGTGTTAGCCTTGGCTCAGTGGTAGCACTTTCCTCTGAGCCTGAAGGTTTGGGTTCAAGGCTCACTTCCCGGCAATTTAGGCTGACATTTAGTTGGATACCTAAATTGTGAGAGGTGTGTTTTCTTCTTTGATGAAGAACAACAAAATGCACGGAAACCGCACATTCCAAAATTCATCACTCAATGAGCATTAGTAAGAGGAACAGATCATTCGTCTCTTTAATTTTGGCCCTGCCACTTTGTGTGTAAAACTGACTGTTCTACTTCTTTGTGGAACAATAATGGCAAAAAATCAAAAGTATTTCAATGACTGGAAAGCTCCTTGGAAGTTTCTGAGGATTTGTAAGCAGCTACATAAAGGCACAATTATCCTGTAGTGGGCAGGGCCTTCGCTTTCATTTAAAGGCTTGCAGTACAGCAGAATGAAGAAAATTTTGGAGTCTGAAAAGGGACTTGATTGAAATTTACACTCAGTGGTCACAGAATAAATAAGATCATAGAGTTATCCTGGATGAAAACAGGCATACACCTGGATTCACATTGTCAAGGAAGGCACTGTATTGTGTTAACAAGGCCCACTTGTGGGTAAGCCCACTTGTGGGTTCAACAGGTCAAAATAAAAGCCCATTTACACTCAGTAGCTATTTTACTAGATATCTCCCCTACCTAATGAAGTGGTCACTGAGTGTATGTTCATTGTCTTCTGCTGCTGTAGACCCTCAACTTCAAGGTTTGACATGTTGTGTATTCAAAGATGCTTTTCTGCACACCACTGTTGTTGTAACATGTGGTTATTGGAGTTACTGTGGCTTTCCTGTCAGCTTAAATCAATATGGCCAATCTCCTCTGATCTCTCTCATTAACAAGGTGTTTTTGCCTACAGAACTGCCACTCACTGGATTTTTTTTTATTTTTCACATCATTCTCTGAAAACTCTAGAGACTTTTGTGTGTAAAAATCCCAGGAGCTCATCAGTTTTGAAATACTCACCCAACACCCCCCCCCCCAACCCATGTCTGGCACCAACAATCATTTTAGGGTCAATCTCACTTAGATCACATTCCTTCCCCACTCTGAGGGCCATGCAGTTTATTTTTCCTAATATACATGTTCATAAGGTGGCAAGAAGGCCTGGGGATGAAATCTTACCCCTGTATATCAAGACTTGAAATCTTCCTGCTACACAGGCTTGTTGTCCACCTGAAGTCTGGTCCAGGATCATTTGATGCTTGTTGCATGGAGGGAGGCAGTCAGTCCTATAAATCCATGCAAGAGCAACCTACCAGGTCACATTCCCATAATTATGACCTCTTGGCCTACAAATTCTTTCCTTTTTGAATGCATCTGTTGAGTCTTTCTCCAGTACCACATCTGGCAGTGCATTCCTGAGGGTAACCACTCATGTATAAAAATGAAATCTTTATTCATACCATTTCTTGGTTCTTGTGCCAATCACTTTTATTCTGTCCCACTAGTCCTTGAATCCTCACAAAAGGAAACAGTTTATCTCCATTTAACCCTTCTATACCCTTCATGATTCTAAATACCTCTACCAAAGCCCATTGTTTCTGTTTCTAGGAAATAATCTAAGTTTGCCCAATATATCTACGTAACTGAAGTCCCTTTTCTCTGAAAACATTTTGATGAATCTCTTTGGTACCTTCTCCAAAATCTTTATGTTCTTCTAAAAGTGCATTACCCAGAACCATATAAACAGTATTATTGTTGGTGGCTAAGCAGGTAGTTTATAAAGGTTACCCATGGCTTCTTCATCCATATATATTATTCCTCTAGTTCTAAATTCAAGAATACTCTCTACTTTTTACACATTTTCTATACCTTCTGATGCACCATCAATAACTCCTGGAGACGTGAGGCAAGATATAGACTTTTATTGGTTGGAAGAAAGAACAAGCAGCAATTGACCACCACACTGCATCCTGGAGACTGAGGCCGAGGCGGTGTCCCCAATCGCCTTTATACCGGGGTCTGTTGTAGGACCCATGGTCAGTGGGAGGAGCCACAGGAGCAGTCAGCAGGGGGGTGGGGGCGTGTCCAGACAGGTATATGTAGTTCACCACACCTTCCCCCTACTTATAATAAACAAGGTGCACAGTATACTTCTCTGCATTTGAATTGAGTCTTCTGTTACCTTTTCAATGTTCTATGCTCTCAATTATCCTACTACTTCACATTTCTCCGCATTACATTTCATTTGTCCCTATCTGTCGATTTCACCTGCCTATGCATATCATCCTGAAGTCCTCCTGGACGGTTATCATCTCAAGCTCTTGGCCTGGAGTTGAATTAACTAAGGAACTAAAAGCAAGCACCTCACACGTTCCTGTATTCCCAAGTTTTGTGTCACCTGCAAACCTTAAAATTGTGTCCTGTACAGCCAAGCCTAAATTATTAAAGAAGACATTTGGGGAACTCTCATATTTTGCCAGATAAGAAAGAAAGTACCATCTGTCGTTAAAGGCAGAAACTGTCAGGTAGCATCGGTGGAGATGCAAGTCAGTCCCATTTGTTTGCATTTGGTTCATGTCTCTCTAAACCAGAGGTTCCCAACCTTTTTTTTATACCATGGAGGGGTCAGTGGACCCCAGGTTGGGAACCCCTGCTCTAAACCCCTTTTCCATCCATGTACCTGCCCAAATGTCAATATAGTTGCCAAAGCCTCCAGTTGTTAGTAGAATATTCTGAGTTTCTTTGGGTTTTTTTGTATTCTCTACATTTTATTAATTATAATGTATTACTCTGCTTCATGGTTTTATGTGTTATTGTTAGGCCTTCTAGTTTACAATTAAGTTGCAATTGTCCTGAGATACTTACAATTAATTCTCCTTGAAATTTGCAGGCACCTAATTAAGATTCCTTGGACTCTTGTCTCATACCAGAATGGTTACTGGTAAGCCAGTCAAGCATCTGAGGTTTTAATTACCTGGGCAGAGATTCCGTCATGCCCTGGAGTGTATGTAAAGGGCAGTGCTAACCCCTCAGGGTCTCGGTGGTCCTGATCCTAGTGAAGTTCTGGTCAAGTTATTCAAGATCTTGGAAGTTCTGCTGTTTTGTTTTGTCTCTTTTGTTAATAAAATTACTAGTTTTGTTTAAACCCTTCTGGGTCTCTCTGTGCTCCTGCACTTGGGTCGAAGATGCAGAGTGACAAAGGTATTTTGCATAATCCAGGACACTACATAATATCTGTAATATTCTTGCTTGTTCTTTTTTTGAGAAGCCTGTATCATTACAAGTCCAACGTTCTCTATTCGTCCCATGTTAGGTTTCGCGAACCATTCTCTGAGCATTTCATATCATAAGCGTATGGATTAGCATCCTTTCAATGTGAAGAAAAGCTGGTTTGCTTGATAAGTTCTATGGAGGTCAGTTAAGAGTTAATCATGATGCAGTAGAACTAGACCAGGTAACATCAACAGGCTGCTTTCCGTAAAGTACATCAATAAACCAGCTGTGAGATATGCTTTCACTGAGACCCGTTGTCTTATTCCCTTTTATCAGTGCTTTGAAGGAGAGAACTGCAATGTTATTAGCGGAAAAAAAAAGATAAACAGTGCCAATCACTTATTGAAGATGATGCATGGAATGAACTACTTTATAGGTTTTAAATAAACACACAAGAAATCCGATCTACTCATATCCTATCTGATGGTGAATAAGGAGTAATTAGTTTGGGGGGGGGGGTTGTGAAGAGATGTGGTTATGATCATCAGAGCATCAGAAAGAACTTGGATTGAGCAGGCATCTGTAACTTTATAAGGCAGCAGACTAGACGAGGCATCAATTAGGATAAAAAGCATGTAATTTAGACATGCTAATATTCTACATGCAATATCAGATATAAATGGCCAGGCTTAACCAGAATAAAAACAGTTCTATCACCAAAAGGAATGTCTTCTAGCAGTTTCTGTAATCTGGTCTGGAGTGCCAATAGTTGGCATGGTTACCTTAAATTACAGTATATGCTTTCAGCCTAGCAATGATTCTAACTGAATTTCCTTTCAATATCATGGAATTGACAGCTGCATTGTTCAGGAGACATATCACAATTCCACAACCTGTAGACTCACTTTCAAGGACTCTACAACTCAAATTCTCAATATTATTTAATATTTATTTATTATTATTGGTAGTTGTATTAGGTTTCTGTCTGTATTTGCACAGTTTGTCTTATTTTGCACATTCTTTTTTCAGTCTTATAGTTGTTTATCTTCTGTGCTTTTACCCAATCTTTCTTGTTTATTTTTGTTCAGAACAAAGGATTTGGGGGTCAATGTTCCTGTTCTGTTTTGTTTTTTCTTTGTGCAGGGAGGAGGGATTTGGGGGTTGATGTGCCTATTCTGTGTTTGTTTTTTTTGTGTGAGGAGGGGGTTTTAGGTGTCAGCGTGCCTGTTTCATTTCTGTTCACTTTTTTGAGCAGCCAACTTGAGGGTCAATATTCACGTTCCTGTTCTGTTTTTGTTCGTTTTTTGTGCAGGACGAAGGGTTTTGGGGGGCGACTATTCCTGTTCTGTTTCTGTTTGCTTTTTTGGTGTGGGAGGAGTGGTTGGGGGGAGGGTCAATGTTCCTGGTACGCACTTGTTTGTTTTTTTTTAATGGGAGGGGCATTTGGGGGGGGGCATTGATGTGCCCGTTCTACTTCATTCTGCTTTTTTGTGCAGGGAGGAAGGATTGGGAGAAATTAATGTGTCAGTTCCATTTTTGCTTGTTTTTTTTATCGTGTGGGAAGAGGGACTTGGAGATTGATATGCTTTGTTTGGTTTCTCTTCTTTTTTTTTGTGCGGGAGCAGGGATTTGTGGATTGATGGTCCTGTTCCACTCTTGTTCATTTTTTTTGTGTGGGAAGGGTGATTTGGGGGTTGATGTGCCTGTTCCGTTCCTGTCCTTTTTTGTGCGGGGGGGGGGAGGGATTTGGGGGTCAATATGCCTGTTCCGTTTTGTTCAATTTTTTTGTGTGGGGAGGAGGGATTTTAGGGGTGAATATCCTGCTCCATTTTTGAGTGTATTTTCAGTGTGGGGAAAGATGATTTGGGGGTTGATGATCATGCTGCCTATATTTCCTTACTTGATTTCATGGGTACCCAGAGAAACAGAATTTTAGAGTTGCATACTTTGGTAATAAGTGAAACTTTGAACAATGTCTGTCTGGCTTTGTGTGTAGTTTTTCATCGATTCCATTGTATTTTTTTTGTGTCTATTGTGAATGCCCACAAGAAAATGAACCTCAGGGTAGTATATGGTGATATATATACATTCTCTGATACTAAATGTAAACTTTGAACCATTGTAAAGTTCAATGAGTGATAACCGATGTGTAAGAAGGCTGCACTGTCCTACTGCAATGCTAGGTTCTCTCCTGCTCGCATAGTGATTAACTACTCTTATTCTTGGGCTCCTGCTCATAATATTATAACAAAGGTGATTTTTAAAAAAAACATGCAGTGTTCACTCACCATCCACTGGCCAGAATTGTACAAGTTCAATATCGGTTCCAGCAACTCACTCTCTGTTGTTCACCTTCACCCAAGAGATTCTGCAGAAGCTGAAAATCTTGAGCAACACACTCAGAGTACTCGAGGAACTCGGCAAGTCAGAGAGCATCCTCATCAGAAGGGTCTTAACCCAAAATATTGACTATTTATTCCCCTCACATTCCCCCATAGATGCTACCCGACTTGCTAAGTTCCTCTAGTAAATCAGATTGGTACACTGTAGATCAGAATACTTGATGGAACTGCGGGCTGACAAGGCAGGTGGACCTCATCCTATGGTCTGAAGTGGCTAGCGTGGTAGATGGGGAATTTGATATAATTTCTTTTCAAAAATCCCCTTGATTCAAGGAGCTCTCTTGGACCTTCCTGAATGAAAGGAATTTTGAAAATTCAATTCCTATTATTCAAATAGGAGGGACAGGTTAAGCTAATCATCTGTCACTGTGTAATGACAATGCAGTGGGTCTCATAGAAAAATTCCAAGTAATCAGACAAAGTCAATGTGTTTCTGTGTATTGGAGCTCTTGGAAGAAGTTATTTGTTTTGTGGATAAGGGAACTGGTGGGTGTATTACACTTAGATTTTCAAAATACAAGTGCTAAGTGCTAGTATGTAAAAATTTATGATTTAGGAGGGAACGTGCTGGCAAGGATAGAAAATTGGCTGGCAAACAGGAAACAGAAAGTAAGTATGAATGAATCTTTTTCTGTTTGGCAAGATATAATGAGTGGTGTTCCATAGGAATTTGTGCTGGAGCTTTAACTTTCTGTAGGTGATATAAATGATATAGGAGAAGGTACTGAAGGTGTGGTTGCTAAGTTTGCAAAGATAGTCAGGGCATTAAGTTGTGAAGAAGATATACCTAAGCTACAAGGAGACAAAATGTGAGGTGTAATGGAATATCATGTGTAAATTAAGAAAATAGTTCATTTTGGCAGGAAAAATAAGTAAAAGAAATTTATCAATTTAATGATTAGAGACTGCAGTGCTCTAGATGCAGAAGGTAGCTGGGTATCTTAGTGACTGATTTTCAATGGTGAGTACAGCAAATCATCCCAAAAGTTTGCATAATGTTATTATTTGTTGTTGGAAGAATTGAACATAAACGTAGGAATTTTGTACTCCAGCTGTATGAGGTATTAGTAATAACTGACGTGGTACTGTGTGGGTGGCACAGCAGCATAGTAGTTAGGCTAACACTTTAAGTGCCAGTGCTTTCTCTAAGGAGGTTCTTCCTGTGACTATGTGGGTTTCCTTTGAGCAATCCTGTTTGCTCCCACATTCCAAAGACATACGGATTAGTAAGTTGTGGGCGCGCTATGTTAATGCTGAAAGCATGGCAACACTTGCAGGCTGCCCTCAGCAATCCTTGGACTGTGTTGGCTGTTGATGCAAGGACACATTTCACTGTATGTTTCAATGTACATGTGACAAATAATACTAATACTTATCCTTAAATCTTTAGTATTGCTCTCCTTTTCTGGAAGGATGGTAATTCATTGGAAGAAGTACCTAGGAGGTTTATTGAGCTACACTCAATAAACAGGTTGTTAAAATGGAACAGTGTAGGCTTATGTATCCATTTTGTTCAGAAGACTGCAAGGAGACATGACTGAAACATGATGTCGAGGGATCTCAATAGTGTTTACATTGGAGAGAATATGTGGGAGAATCTAGAACCAGGAAACATTGTATAACAATAAGCAGTTCTCCATTTCAGGAAGCGATTAAATGAAATACTTACACTCAGAGTGCACCTTTAAAACTTCATTCCTCAAATGCTAGTGGAAATAGTGTTCTTTGAATATTATTAAATCTAAGATAATGGGGTTGAGAGGGATAATAAATTGGCTGTGATGGATTGGCAATGCTGAATGGCCTAATTTTGTTCCAATGCCTTATAAATGGATTTTCGATAGGCTAGATAGTAAATGATTACCACATATATACAGGAATACACAGTTGATCTTATAATCAAATCAGTCATGATCTGATTAAAGTAGAAAGGGGTGGTGTTGTCCTAGTTTCTGTGCTCATACGCTTATGTTTCCTATCAGAATTGCATAGAGTTTATCATTTTGATTTTTTAAACTGTGACTCTGTTCACTTAGCCTAGAACTCCAGAAGCTTTGTCAATATGATGCTTCCACTGAATGGTTAAAGACAAGTGCTTCTGATCTCTGAAGTTTCTTTGTACTGCTTCTATTTTTAAAAAAACTACTCCAGACATTTCATCACTAACCTCTAGACTGATGCTCCAGGAAATGATATATTTTCTTTGGATTCTGTACAGAAGAAATTCCTAGGAATGATTCTGAGGATAAGGAGGATGACCTATCCTGGCAGAAATGAACTATGATTGAGATCTGATTCTCAGAAGAATAACAGGGTAGATCCTAGAAGGCTATTTCTTTAAACTGGAAGATCTAAAATTAAAGGACAGGATCTCAAATTAAGGGTTCGCCCTATGACCATGTGGGTTTCCTTCAGGTGCTCCAGCATTCTCTCACTTTCCAAGGATGTAGGCATTAGGGTTAGTAAGTTTTGATCATGCTGTGTTGCTGCTGGAAGCATGGCAACACTTATGGACTGACCCATCTCACCTTTGGCCTGTGTTCATCGTTAATGCAAACCACACATTTCACTGTATGGATCAATGTACAAGCCGATCTTTAAATATTTAAAATCTTTTAAATCTCTAAACGTAGAACTGGACAAAAAAGAGGAAGAGAGAGGGAGAGCAAAGGTGGCAAGTCTTTGGAATTATTTATCCCAGCAGACTATGGACACAATCATTGAGAATATTCATACCTGTGATTTTCGGATCACTAAGAAAGTGAAGGGATGTCCTTAAGGTGAAAGATCGGCTATAATTTTATTAAATGGTAGAGAAGACCTCCTGCTTCTATTTCATGTATATAGTATTGAGGAAGTATCAAGATGTTGGAGAGCAGTTATTCAGATGGATGCCAAAATAACTGTCCACACAATTGGATTCAAATTAAACAGAGGAGCACAGTATTTCTTTTGCAGCAGAGCCAGACCGACAATTCAAATTGTTTTCAGGGTTACCCATACGAAATGTTTTGGAGAACCATATTCAGATCTTATCATGTTCATGGAAACACAAATTCTTCCACTTATTAATACTAAATTAGATTGCTATCAAACAGCATGCCAGGATTATCTGCTTATTTACAATGAAGTAAAAATCAACTTGTGTTTTAATGTGTGTGGCACCATACTTCCTTGAAATTAGTTATTCACTGTCTGTTATGCTGCTGGTATTTCAGGCAGCAATGAAGGTCCTCCATCTCTGTCTGTCCTTGGCCATCTTTTCTATTGTGCCCCAGGTGTGGGTCAGGGTCCTTTTTTGTGCCTTATTAAAGCTTTATGAGTCCTGGAGAGAGAGAGCAACAATTTGGGTGTTGCTTCTACATGCATCTTTCAAATTCACTTCAATGAATAAGCAGGAAAGCACATATAAGACATGTGAAAATGTGAAATATGAACTGCTAGTCCAGCGAAGCTAGAAGACAGGACTACAGCCACATCTTATTATAGATTCATTGTCTTACACAGTAAATATTCCTTTTCAAATTATATTAATTAAGTTGGCTTTCCTTTCATTTATAAAAACTTACTCTGTTCTTGAGATTTTGTTAGACACTAATGGTATTCCAGACTAACAACTAAGTTGGTGTGTTCTTTCATTGATTCTAATATTGTTATTCTATTATGGATTTACTGAATCTCAAGCTTGTATATGGACTTGGTAATAAATTTACTTCTAACTTTTGAATTTTGAACAAAGTTATGCACAGGTGTTCTGTTCTCTGTTAGGAGAATCTACCTTAGCATTCCTGATTAATTTCTGCGGTAATCAGTAAATTGCCAAGGGGGCAGGATTGTGAGGTTTGGAAGCGCCTCAGAAAGTGCATCTCTGATTAGCATCTTCAGCTACCCGAAGACTCACCAATAGACAACCCCTTTGGAGTACATCAGACTCGACTCAAGTGATCATACTGCTACTAGGTAAGTACAATAATTAGTTATCATGGGAACACACACAAAATGCCGGAGGAACTCAGCATCTATGGAAAAGAGTACAGTCAATGTTTCAGGCCAGGGCCCTTCCTCAGGACTTACCATGGGCCTGTTTTTCAGTTGAATGACTCTATAACTCCAATTTATTTTTTATTAAAACCTGTAAGAGATGCGTACAGTATTAGATAAACTATTTCGTTTTTAATGAAGCAAATGTGAATTATGCGCAATAGACAAAGTGCTGGACAAATCCTGTATCAGATACTGCCTGACCTGCTGAGTTCTTCCAGCACTTTGTATGTTGCTCCTGAGACCAATATCTCCTTTTCCTTCTGTCTCCAAATGTGAACTACATTTCAAATTTATTTGGGGTATTTTAAAAGATTGTGAAAATAAAATACTATACGTTTTGGCCATTTGAGTGTCTGACCACAAGAAATCGTTTTAAGAGTGTTTTAATAAGTTACTGAAAAATAACAAATTTGTAGAATACTTGTTTATCTGATATACTGTGTAGAAAACATTCCGAAGAGTCTTGGTGTCCTTAGTTTAGAGGGAAGCAGACAAAGCCAGGGCACTGTGGAAGAGAAAAAAATTTAAAAAAAGATAAATTTAGAATCAGTTTTCAAATTGAATATCATCTATGCGAAGAAATTCAGAGGTAATATTTTAGTCTGCAAACCCACACATGAAAGGTCTTTGTTCTGTGAGGCTAATAAGATTTCTTTCTCTGCTGATTATCTAACATACTGGGTAATTAAAGTGTTTATTGCTTTTGTTATTGGTAGATTTACTTAATTAGTGTAGTGAGTTCATGCATGGATTGACAAAGCTGACAGAAGCCGCCAAATTTGCACACACCTGCTAGAGGAGCTAAACTAATTACGGGGTGATTGATAAGTTTGCGGCCTAAGGTAGACAGAGATGAGTTATACAGCTCTTGTTACATGCACATGCAGTTCAACTCTTTGAGTGATTATGCAGAAAGTTCAAAGTTAATAACTCACTGGGAGTGATTGATAAGTTTGTGGCCAAGGGCAGAAGGAGATGAATTATTAACTTCAAACTTTCTGCATAATCACTCAAAGAGTTGAACTGCACGTACATGTAACAAGAGCTGAATAACTCATCTCCTTCTACCTTAGGCCAGGAACTTATCAAGCACACCTGCTGTGGACACTTTCTGGAGGTCCAAGATCCATATGCTCCACGACCTCTGGACGTGTAAATGTAGGAGGGGACCATGTTGAAAAATAAATATGCTAGGTTTTCTAAAATTGACTCCTTCTACCTTAGGCCATGAACGTATCAATCACCCCTCGTAAAACTAATCCAGTGGAGACAACGTACCATCCTCACACTAAAGACACTCACCATTGTATTGTATGTCACTTTTTTTCTGCTAAATGAGATTGGATCAGAATTAATCTGATAATTTAATTCTAGGCATCCATGAGTTGTTATTATTGAGCATTAATACCAGCAGAAATGCACACACACCTCTACAATCTATAAACTCCAGACCTAGAATACCCCCCAGTCTTCCATTATAGTCAAGCCAAGGAATCAAGCCTTCATAATTCAATAGTGCAAAAAGGGTGGGAGCATGGCAAGACTGTCAATCAGCTGAAGGTGCAGACTGTCCATCACCCACCACTGGGTCCTGTCCATCCCCTATTTGTTACTACCTGTTCATCATACATCTCCTTTTTGGTTCCTTCACATTCTGTTCTTATCATATTCCATAATCTGTAGCCCTTTGTAGCCTCCATCTATCACCTTCCAGCTTCTGTTGCTGCCTTTATGTTTTCCTCATCCACTTGAATCCATTTGCAATTCAGTCACTGCTCACCTGGATCCACGCATCATCTGCCAGCTCTTGCCCTCCCCTTTACCCTCACGTCTTTACAATCACTGTCTCCCTTTACTCTTTCAGTCCAGATGAGGGGTCATAACTCAAAATATCATCAGTCCATTTCCTCCAAAGATGCTAACTGACCCGCTGACTTCCTCCAGCAGGTAATCATAAACATAAAAGATTCTGAAGATGCTGGAAATCTAATGCAACACACACAAATGCTGGAAAAACTCAGCAGGTCAGGGAGCAGCTATGGAAATAAGCTGTTGACATTTCAGGCTGAGACCCTTGGTCAAGACTGAAAATGAAGGGGGAAAGAAGCCACTTTATTTTCAGTGCTGTTGAAGGATCTCAGCTTAAAGTGTCGACTGTTTACTCTGTGGAAAAGTACGTGTAGGCACAAAATGGCATTTCTGTCTGTAATAAAATGGAATCTGAATTGTACCAGAGTGCTTTGCTAATAGTGTCAGTGCAACACTATATCAATGAATCTTAAGTATATGATGAACGTCAGAAAGACAAGTAGGCTTGGTTACTGATAGAATGCCAAGTACACTAATCAAGCAGACACATAATGTACTCTGTTCTTGAACTGGCACAGAGAGATAACACTTGTGTAAAAAGAATAATATGTTGTCTGTTTTTTCACAGCCTTCACTGGCTCTTGTGTGGTGCTATCCTTTCTTCCAGCAAGTAAAATAAATGTGCTTATGATTGATCCACTCGGAGTTAACTGTTGTTTGTTTGAAGACATAGCAAAAAGCTGCTCAACAATTACGTTCCACAGATGCTGTCTGATCTGCTGGTTCCTCTAGCATTTTTTACGTGTTCCTCCAGCAGTGTGTGTGCACTTTTGCTCCATATTCCAGTATCTTTGGTCTCTTGTGTCTCCTGTCTTTAATGAACATATGAATGCCTCCTTGCTGTGATATTTATTTATGTATTTATTTATTACTGTCACATAGTAATTTATGTGTGCACTGTACTGCTGCCACAAAACAAACAAATTTCATGACTTACGGTATGTCAGTGAAAATAAACCTGACACTAGCTCTGATAATGTTTTAAGGGCTGCAGAGGGTGCAGAAATAGAAATGGTCTCACGGCATTTACTCGGCTCTGTGATGAACTGATGCTGTGACCTGCTCCAGCTGCAGTGATGCCTGGCTTTGTACCTTCGTAAAACTTCAGTTCCGGGTGCTGTTTGTTGCCTGTTGTACGATTTGTTTTTTTCGTTCTCTGAACATTGGGTGTTTGATCATTTTTTTTTAAATGGGTCCTTTTGGGGTGTCTTTGTTCTGTGGCTGCCTGTAAGGAGACAAATCTCAAGGTTGTTAAATGTGTACATACTTTGATAATAAATATATTTTGTACTTTGTGAACTTCTAGATTGTGAATGGATTTGAAAAAAAGATGAGAAATATCAATCAAATGTTTATTAACATCTATAAAAATGTAATAAGGTTCTGACCAGAAACCAGGGATGTTAGCCAATAATTTCATAATGTTCATTTCCATTTGTAAATGCAGGAGAAATGAATTTGTCCTTTCCTGCATGCAGCTGGACCTGGGCTGAATTCTGGTATGGTATGATCAGTGGCAAGTAATATAATACCAAACACTGATTATTCCCACCAAGAGAATCTACTCAGATCCTGCTGACTATCATTATCTTTAGTTAACCCAGGGCCTCCACCATCAACACCACCTTTAGGGTTACCAGATACTCAAATAGACCAGGTTAAAAGAGCAGGTCAGAAGCTGCACATTCTGAGGCAACCAATTCAACACCCTGCACCACAGGTTTTTTCAGTGATCTGCAGGGCTCAAGTCAGGAGCGTGATGAAATACTCTTCACCTTCTTCAATGTGTACATTTCCAAGAAGCCTCCAAGAAAGAGCAGCCCACTTGATTGGTCCCCTTTCTACTCTCGACCCTTCCCCCCCCCTTATCCCCCACACCACCAGTACACAGTATTGTAATGTGTATCATTTACATAATCTACTGCTTTTACTCACCTTGGCTAAGTCATTCTTAATTGTCCTTTCAGAAGATAGTAAAGAACCAGAAGCTGAGACTGTTGCCAGAAGGAATAAGAATGGCATTAAGGATATTATTGAATCAGTTTTTCAAAAATAATTCTGACTTTTCCCTTCCACTTTATCATGGAGGGAGCAATTAGTCTTAGTCAATAGCTCTGCCTCCTAGCTAGATATTGGGTTAGCATTCTCACTATTACAGGTCATGGTGTTTGGAGTTCAATTCTGCTGCTGACTGTAAGGAGCTTGTATGCTCTTCCCATGACTGCATGGGCTTCCTCAGGGTGCTCTGGTTTCCCCTCACAATTCAAAGACATACCGATTAGTAGGTTAACTGGTCATTGTAAATTGTCCTCTGATTAGGCTAGTATTAGTAGGTGGGTCGCCTGGCATCATGGCTGTTTGGCCTGTTGCGTGCTGTACCACTAAATTAGAAATGAATAAGTAAGTGTTTATGTGGGGGAACTAGAGATAAAATGAAATTTAAAAAAATCCCAAACCTTGCTAAGACCTCCTACTAACAAACAATTAAAATCTCACAAACTGAAGTCATCACAGCATGAGATTTTTAGGGTATGTTCTGTAAATACCTTTAATTTCCACTCATTTAACAGGTTTCCCTTGATTCTATGGAGGAAGCTGTAATAGGTGTATTATTAAAGTATTGTGTTTTTCATGAACAGAAATTCTGTAGTTCTGTAGTTCAGTTTTACATAGGAACCTCAATAGACGGCAAATCTCAGTAGTTTCCCCATTGCATATCTAGGCCATCACTTCCACATCGGTTAATATATACAATGGGAGTTGGTCTGAACACTCAGTTGATGCAAGATTGTTTAACGTCATTTCCAGTACACAAGTGTAAAGGAGAACAAAACCATTGAACTCCGGATCTGATTCACACAAAAAGAAAATCAGCACCAACAAAAACACAATAAGATAAAGATCATAATAACTTCTAAAAAAACAATCAACATAAGTACATTAGGTAGTTTATATGCATAGATTGACTGTATGTTCATAAAGAGAAGTGTTTATATATAAGGTGACTGACAGGAAATGATAAAAGAGGTGTGGGTTAGTGAGTGGAGGTGTTGATCAATCTTACTGCTTGGAGAAAATAACTATTTATGTGTCTGGCGGTCCTGGCTTGAATGCTATGTCACCTCCTCTGTGATGGGTGTGGGACAAAACAGTACATGTGGGTGGGATCCACCTGGATGTCTTTCCTGGCATTTTCCTGCATATATGTCTCTAAAGACAAGTTGGTTAGTACCAGTGATGTATTGTGCAGTATTGATCGCCCATTACAGAGCCTTCCTGTCCATCGCAGTGCAGTTTCCGTACCATGCCATGATGCATCTTGTTAGGATGTTGTCTACCGCGCAACTGTAGAATGACGTGAGTATAGATCTGCATAGTCCAGATCTCTTCAGCCTCCTCAGAAAATAAAGTCATTGGGAAGTTGTCCTAATCATGTATAACGTGTTCTGGGACCATGAAACGTTGTGTGAAATGTGCACTCCCAGGAGTTTGAAACTGCTTGCACTGAACAAACCCCTACACATTACATCAACTGAATGTGTGTCATTGGAATCTCAGTTTGTAACTATCTCTCTTCAGTGAATTGATGCAATCAGCTGGATTAGATCTGTAACAGTTGATAACACATATTTTTCATAATACATAATGCATGTTGAAAGTTAAACCGAGAATATGATAAGTATCTCTACAATGCAGACAAGCAGATAAAACTGCTTTATGAGGGAGTATCCATCTGCAGTGAAAGTGGAGAGCTCTCTCATCTCTCTATGCTGCCTCGGACACACTCTATTTATAACATGCATTAAACTGTATTTTGGGATTTTTTTTGTTTTTATGACCCTGTAAATGTGATGATATGAAGAATATTTCTACAGTTCTCAGACCACACATGTAGTTTTAAGTCCCTCACCCCATTCTTGGTTGGATTACTCTGCATTTCAACGCTACAGGCTGCAATCATGTTCCTGTATTGTGCCCTTCAAAGCTTTCAGTGTTTGTGGTTTTCTGTGGAAAGTCAACACGCTTAAATGAAGGAAAATGTGAAATAAGAGGATTGGCTCTCTACGTAAATCAGCTGTGACTCACATTCCTGGACTATGGCATCTTCTCTCTTTCTCTCTCTCTCTTCGTGTGCACGTGCCTGCTTTTCACAGCAAGAAGTTTGCAAAGACAGCAACAATTTTATGAATCCATGCTCTCATTGATCTCAAGCCAAAATCCCAAGACTAACATTGCCAACCTTGTTACCCGAGCAAGGGATTTCTCGGCCACCCCTCGCAGCTTCATCTGTGAGCATTCTACGTACACAATGGAACAATTCCACAGCGAAACACACACAAAACACTGAGAGCTCAGCAGGTCAGGCGGCATCAGGAATAAACAGTCGGTGATTTGGGCCAAAACACTTCCTCTGGACTCAACCCTAAACGTCGACTATTTATTCCTCTTCGTAGATTCTGCCTGACCTGCTGAGTTCCTCCAGCATTTTGTGTGTGCATCTGCAGAATCCCTTGTGTCCAGAGGAAAAAAACATATTTATATAATGCTTTCCATGGTTAGATTCATTAAGATTAAGATCTTAACTGGATCTACAAATTTATTTCATGTTTGTTTAGCTTAAGTAGTTTGTAAGTAATTTCAAGAGAAGGAAATTAATGAACTAGTTTTGAGGATATCGACTCATCTTATTTTTATTGTATTCATTAAGTTGCTGAAAATGCCAGCATTTACTACTCATCCTTAAATGGTATGTTCAAGTATATTGAAGAACAGTTAAGATTTAACTGTACTTACTTTGTTTTTTGGGGTCACAAAAAGGCATAGTTGTAGCACTTTCCTCCCTTAGAGAATATTTAATGAAAATAAGGTTAGTGATCACCTTATATGTTACAGTTTGTAACTTCAAAACATTAAACTAATTTAAAGAAAACACCAGAGTCCGAAGAATGTGGGTCTACTTCATCCTTTACTTCAAGTGATATGTACGCGTATCGCCTGGTAGCATGGTGACGTATGCAATTAATATATTTTACCCTTAATTAATTATTTAAATGAGCAAGAATGCTTAATCAAACTATATTCATTGAAACATTAAATAAACAACCGTACCATTCTTTTATATTCTATTTTTTTTAATTGAGTTTATCCTTCATATTGCTTTTGTGGGAATTGAATATATCTCCATGAAGTAAGTACAGACTTCTAGATCATTGGTGCAACTAAGTAAATGTAATACCTACATTGTATATTATGGACTAGAAAGAAGCTATACTCAGCGAAAGACTGCCAAAAGTGGCAGCATTGAGTTTCATTTCAGTACATCCAACATAACAGAAACATTATACACTCCAGAGTAGGACAGAGTTAGTTACATTATTGAACAGTTCATTAAAGAATGATTATCTATGATAATATTCAACACTCCAACAAACTGCCCATGGGAACTTTGCAGCAGGGCTGGTGAATGGGGAGGAGGGGAGGTCACATTGCAAGGACATGTGCATTCAATTATAGAATAGATTTCTGATTGACCCAGAAGGCTTGTTTCCTCAATTCACCTTTTGCACAGTCATTTTATACCCTGTCCATTAACAGCTCCAGAAAATAAAATGCAACAATTTCAAGAAATACCCAGGATTTGATCAATTAATCACCTTTCTAAAGTATTTTGCATTGTTCAAAAAAAAAACCTGCAATAGAACATAAAGGCAACAGCTCAGAGATTTGGAAGTGGTTAATTTGCTCAGAGGCATTAGCAAAGGGGCATTTTTATGTTAAAGAAGCAATATGGAGACAAGTTGTTGAGGTTGATATTACTGTTAATATGTGTAGAAGAGATAAATCTGTGATGCTTGCCCAAAGGAACTTAACTGTTTGAAAAAATAAAGTATAAATGTCAAAGTCAAGAAAAGTCCCACGCGTCAGTAGTATTACCTATGTTCTCATAGCTACCATTAGAGAGGCTATACAGAAGCCTGAAGATGCACACTCAACATTTTAGAAATAGCTCCTTCCCAACCACCATCACATTTTTGAACAGTTCATAAACCCATGGATGCTACCTCACTATTTTTCTCTCTTTTTGCTCTATTTTCTTTTCATGTATTTCTATTTATGGCATTTATAACTTTGACTAACTTCGATAGATGTGTCATGAAAAGTTGAAGAAGCAACACCTTATATTCCGACTAGGTAGCCTCCAACATGATGGCATAAACATCAAATTCTCCATCTTCTAGTAATATTTTCCCTGCCCCTTCTGTCTTCCTCAATTTCCCAGTCTGGCTTCTCATCTCTTCTCCTATCACATACTCCTGGTGCCCCTCATCCTTCCCTTTCCCCCATGGTTCACTTTCATCTCCTATCAGATTCCTTCTTCTCCTGCTCTTTGCCTATTTCACCTATCATCTCCCAGCTTCTTACTTCATTACCTCTCCCATCTACCTGGCTTCACTTACCACTTTATAGTTTGTCCTCCTTCCCTTCCACCTTCTTATTCTGGCATCTTCCCCATTCCTTTCCAGTCCCAATGAAGGGCCTTGGCCTGAATCATTGACTGTGTATTCATTGCCATAGATACTGCCTGACTTGCTAAGTTCCTCCAGCATTTTGTGTTTTGAATTTCCAGCATCTGCAGAATCTCTTGTAGTTATAATTTTAAGGTAATTAGAGGAAAGTATATGAGGGATGACAGAGGCAAGCTCTTTACACAGAGAGTGGTGGGTGTGTGGAATACTCTGCCGGGGTGGTGGTAGAAGCAGATACATTGGGGGCATTTAAGAAACTCTAATATAGGCACAAGAGTGATAGAAAAATGGAGGGCAATGTAGAGGGGAAGGGTTAAATTGATCTTAGAGTAGGTCAGCACAACATTGTGGGCTGAAGGGCCTTACTGTGCTGTCGTATTTTATGTACATTCCTTGCATGGAAACTGACAGGATTTTAGCAGAAATCAGTGATTCACTTGAGACTCCTCAAGATTCACCAGTCAGACCAATGCAAGCCATCGAGGTGTTGTGTGGTAGCAACGGCCAGCCATAAACTATGACATCATGCCCTTTCATGGGAGAATTCAAAAAAAGGCAGGCAAGAGCAATTAGTCTGAGAAAAGAAAACAATTCCATCTGTGAGCAAACAACCAATTCCTTTTTACATCAAAGTCCTTCCATTGCATATTGACCATATGGCTTGACTTTTAGCTGATCAGCCAAACAAACAAGCAATAAATCTACCTTTCCCCAGTCCCCCACCCACACTCTTTATACCACCAATTATAGACTCTGTGGGGAAAGAATAGCTCCGGTCAGTAAGTCTTGCAACACTATGATTATGTTCATGCTGGTACTGGTGGCAAAAGGTTAATGGCATACATTGCAAAAACATTTATGATTCCTCAAAATACTCTTTAATCCTCGTAAAAGCAATTAGAGACAGACGTTATATTTTGTAATATACTTAAATCTACATGAGTATATTTAAATATATTTCATGGGCACAGTCCTCCCTGCCATCCAACTCATTTTCAAGAGGCAATGCCTCAAGAAAGCAGTATCAATCATTAAGAACTCTCACCATCCAGGACATGGTATCCTCTCATTACCTTCTCCCTGATGCTAATAATCAAGCCTGAACATTCACACTCAACAATCTTCTCCTTCATCAGATGAACACCCAATATTCTTTTTTTTTGGTAATTACTTATTTTTGAAATTTACAGGAGTTTGCGTCTTTCCTCTGTACTGCTGCTGCCAAACGAATCTATCATATGTCAGTGATAGTAATTCTGATTCTGAATCAACGCATCTGTACAACATCTTTCCTCATTATTAAGACATCACTATGTACTCATCACCTATACATCTGCTATTGTTATGTGATCAAATGTAACAGCGATTTTATGTATAGCAAATTCTATCAAAAAATGATAGGGTCTACACCTTAAATTAACAACAGCATGAAAAGCTCATCTGATGGGGCTTTCTGTCTAAGGTCTCCTCCAAAGGTGAGACACACAATTGTCAGCAATGATGAGGGAGTTCGGCTAAAAGGTTCAACCTTTCTCTCCTCACAATTAGAAATAGAAAATTTATGGTGAGCTGTTGCTGAAACTTAAAGAGAATTCTTTAAAAGTTCTTTGAGAAAAGTGTTTTAGATTGTAAATGGAAATTATTTTGTTGCAAGAGGAGGTATTTTGACTTTGACAAGAATCTTTTGACAGCATACCTGCACAGTGCAATTGATTAAATCATTGCTATCATGAAAACTAAATATGCCTGGACTGGTTCAATTTTGTGTTTTATATTCTGTGTTTCTCACTTGCTTCTTTGTTGATGTTTGCGTGATTGTATTTTTTTGTACTGGGGGGGGGGGGGAAGGGGGGATGTTTTTCCTTGAACAGGTTCCAAAGTTTTTCTTTGTTTCATGGCTGTCTATGGGAAGACAAATCTCAGGGTTCTATACTGCATACATATTTTGATAATAAATGTACTTTGAATCTTTAAACTGAAGTTTCTGTTTTTCTAACATTACTTAAATCATGTTTCAAATGCAATGTGGGATTCTAATCTTGACATAAAACTCTTTGCAGTAATAGAGGAGTGCACTAAGCCCACATTCCAAAGGAATTATTATTGTAGATCAGCCTGTAATACTTAGACTAAGGCAGCTAATGGGTTTGCTTTTATAGTTAATGTTATCATCCAACGTTATTCTTCATTTCTGCTCTTGCTAAGGTCTACAATTGTCACCTGGAACATGTAAATTTACACATGCTAATCATTCTTATTCCATCCTCAGACGAGTGGTGTACTGAAGTCATCAGGGAAGTGAAGATGCTATAAGGTTAAGCAAGTTCCAAAAACCACAGGAAAACTGAGAGGTGAAAAAAGAAGCAACCTATAATTGTGTAACTGAAGCTTGGGGAAACATCTCTTCCTTTGAGATGGTGGAATCTTCAAATAAGCCCAAACATTTTCTCTGACAGCAAGTGCAGGGACCTAGACCCTGGTCTATTTTTAATATTTCTGTCTCCATCTAAGATGTTGGGATATCAGCACCAACATATCTTAGTGTCCCTACCAGTTTTCACTATTTTAAAAGCTGCACACTTAAAGAAAAGTTTGTAACAAATTAACAAATGGGATATTTAAAAAACAAAGCAATTCAGGAGCTGCATATAATCTATTTAAATATTCCCTTAGACCTGTCATTATTTCATGGAAAAATACTTGGGATTTCATCATTGAATAGCAGCCCAAACCAATACAGAGTACTTGATCTAAGTTTTGTTGTCTTGTATTTTCTTCTCTGCATCCTGAATTCCCACATTGCTGGAAAGTACACGCTGTGTGTGGCATTTGGCCGAAGTGCAGTTGTCTTTGAAGTTGCCATTTGTTTATTATGTTGACTAAATATTTCAAATGATTCAGATGAAATAATCGTGAATGCACTTCTAACTCAGAACACTGTTTCGTACCGTGTTGTACAAAAGCAAATTTGCTGATATAAACTCACGGATTATTTTTCTTTATCAAAAATAAGTGTTAATACTTTGAGTAAAGCGGTATAAATTCTATAGTCTAAAAATGGTGTTGTCAAATTGATGCTGAAAATTTATCATGGCTTAACAGAAGGTGTTTCTTTTGCAAACTTGTTCAACAACAACTTCAAGAAGTAAGTTGCCCGTTTTAATATTCCTTGTCTTGTGACCACTTTGCTGATGTTCTCAGTTATAGTCATTGTGAATTTTATTGAAGTGCCTTATTGGAAAAGGACTGCAAAAAATTTGTATTTCCCTAACTTGTAAAGCAATTTTTATGTTCAGAGAGTTGGATATTCTGGCAGATGGTTGAAGAGAGTGACAGAAAGGAAAAAAGCATTTTTAATGTAGGAATTCTCCACAAGGAAAATTAGAATTGTGATGAAATATTTTCTCTGCAATGTTAAGAAGGATTTGTTTTCTTTTCACATCGCACATGACATTTTTTTTAAATCATGTGAATGACTGAAAAAGCAATTAAGTACTTTTGGAAGTGCTACAACACAGATTCATCACAAATGTGATAATTGTTAGCCCAAGTGCTCCTCAGTGTTAAAGTGATATATCAGAAATGGTTCACCACTATTTTTGCATATTCTGAGGAAAAACCTTTTATAAGAAAAATTGTGGCATTGTTATTATAGTAATCCAGAAAAGTGTCTCATATGACCAGGACCATTTAGCAACTGAATATGACCCTCTCTACCCGTTAGAGGTTGCTTCTGTGTGCGTAAGGAGTACCGTTAGAAGAAAATTGCCTTTACAAAATCTATATTCAATTTCAACGTCATTAGCCACTTAAAGCACCTCTCCTGTTGCTTCAACTTCAAGAATAGCTGGCTGATACACAGTCCACTTGACAATCTTTTAGTTTTTATATATTTATCTCCCTAACCACTCAAGTGTATCCTTGTGTGCTTCAATGGTTTTGCTCAGATCTGAGTACAGTGGATGCAATAAATTTCCTTGACAGAATGAATATAAAATTTATTTTGAAAATATACCTAAATGGTTATAGTTCTCATGGAAACTCTGTATATTTTGTAAAGAGAATGGTTGATCTGATTTTAAATGATTGTGTATTTGTTTGACAGGCTGTATATGTACTTTAATTTACTTCTAAACTTTTCTTGAGATTTCAGAAGAGTTCACCAAGGTTTCATTATAGAACGATCTAATTAGATAAACACATTTGTCAGAAAGAAAACTGATCATTTGCCTTGTTTGTAATCAGTCCAGGCACATTTTCGAACTACAGCTCACAATCTTCAGCTAAACTTTCAGTCGTGGGCGTCAATAGATGGTGTTTGAATCCAAATGAAACATTAAGTTTTATTATTAAACAAATATTAAATCCACCTAATTACTGCCATTCATCTCTTTAAAAGTTTCTGCTGGTTCAGCAAAGTCATTTAAAGAAGTGTGGCAATAATTGGGTGGATTTTCCATTTCGGTGTTTGCCCTGTTGGTTCACCCTTGCCTACTGTCTACCAAGCATTGATTTGACAGGTTATTGATCCTAATGCTCTTTGTCCATAAATATAATAATTTACAATGACTATGATGTTTGCCAACATGTCATTAAAACTCAGTATAGATTATTGTTTGAAAATTGTGTGTCTATGGCCATATTATTAAAATAAATATGGGGTAGAAATTTATATTTGGTTATCAATGTTGATATACGAATGAACATACATTGTGCCGAGTCCGCTTCTGAAATTCAAATCTATGAGCTTCAGTGAAGTCAAAACTCAGAAGCTCAGGCACTTAGTGCATGAACATGTCCAAAGTTACTCCTCCAGCAGGCTTAATTTGACGACTGAAACAAAGTAAGTAATGTCAGCTTGGAGGCAATTCCTGAAGTGTTTGGAAAAGATTAATGTAAAATAATACTGAGAGAAAATAGGTAAAGAAGTTAGAACGCACAGTTCCCCTTAATGAGCTAGCAGCAATACTGTGAGTTGAACAATTTTTTGTTAATGTTGTGACTTTTAAGGCACGGTATAAATAAAAGAAGGTCGTTTGGAGTTTGGGAAATGATATGAAAAGGGAAATATCACACCAGATTTCTAATATTTTGGCACATAATATCTGTCATTCAAAAACAATAGTATCTCTGTCATTTAAAGATCTCAGTTTTAAATTCTCAAGAATGCCTTACTAAGTATATCAAAATTAAATTAATGTTCAAGCATACAGCAAATTCATACATAATACTTGTATGGAATATGTTTTGTCATGATGCATATAAAATATGTATAGTTTGGAAAATTTAAATTAATTTGTAAATAGGGACTGTTTAGACACCTAACTCTTTAAGTTCACCAAAATCTATTTCCATATGTTGATGATTATTTTGTTCTTTCATTACTTAGCTCTAACTTTCCTCTTCCTTTGAAAAGCTTTTACAATATTTATTGTAGACCTGAAGCTCATTAAATAGAGATTCCACTTTCAAATTTAGCCAAGTGCACAAAGATCACTGACAGTTAAACTGGAAATCTCTGACACTGACCCGCAAAATGAAAATATACTGCAGCTTAAAGACACGAATGTTTGATCTAATGAGAGGTGATTAGATTTTATTATTTTATAATGTTTAAAAAATAAACCTGTTTAATACAACCAGTTAATCCAAACAGCCAAATAAAACAAGAAACTATTACAAAGTGAATTTGGGTTGAAAGAATACTTTTAATAACATAAGTCACCTCGACATTCTTTCCACAAAATACGCATAGCAAAAGAGCATCCAAAAATAATGGGACATATCAAAATGTGCACAAATCAAATTTTCCTAAACTAAAATGTGAGGACAAAAAATGTTCTTTGCATCTTTTGTTGTGATCCACGTGTGGTTGATAAATCGTTTCCTTTGTACCAAAATCCATCATAGGAATCTGGACAACAGTGTCAAACATCAACAGAGTCTCTGCTAACCAGTTCAAACACTCCTGGAGGCACCACACCACATCAATTCCTTCCAACCCCAGCAACAATGACGTTGATTGCCAGACAACCATTTCAGAGTGTTTGCCATGATCAATGTGGAGAAAAGCTCCTGATTGCCGCTTACAAGCAATTCATTGTTGTGCACTGGTGTGTGCTAGGGAAAAAAGATGCAGCCATCAGTTTAACAGGAACAGTTCTACTTCACCTACCTTGGAAAGAACGTGCAGGAAATGCCAAGGAATCGGAAGGTGAAAATGCGACTAGCTGAAGAGACAGCTGCCACAATGGTCGGGTAACCACTTGTGAGGGGTAGATTCAACGTGCTTTAGTTTGCTGACATTTTCTGAAATCAAGACATGAGGAACCAGGTAGTTAACACAAGTATTTAAAGAAGGGGATCAAATTGTACCCATTTAGCATTTAAAAACACATTTATGCAAGTCTTCTGAGTTTGTGACAATATACAAGACCGCCACCTAGTGTCAAAACTAAATACAACAGTTATTGATTTATGCAGTTTTGTGACATATTACACACAAATATCACACTCACAAACTCAGATACATGTCAGCATTGATCATTGTGCCTTAAGTATAAATCTCCAGGTGTATAATCATATTTGAGCGATTTAGCAATAGATATTGTGAAATATAAATGCAGGGAAATTAATGACAGGTCATTTGATTGACTTAAATTAATTTTGAAGATAGAGTAGAATATATTTACAATATATCACAAGCTATTTACCTGTGATGAGGATGAATTTTGAGGCAGAATTATGAATGTGTACATACATTTCTAATATTTGAATTTCTGATTCAAGGTTTGGATTATTTGAAAATGTAATATTATTTTTTGTCTTTGCTGTTATAAGGTACCTTACCTTTGGATAGATAGTAGGCCATATCAAACTGGATACATCACATAATCCAGAGTTTCCATCCACACTCACTTAGCGAGAATCCAGAGAGTCAAGTTCACTGATTGTAATTAAGATGGCTTCTTAGAGCAATATATTGAGGAACCAACCAGGAATTGGACTAGTCTTGGGATGAAGTAATGAGAACAGGATTAATTTATAAACTCATAGGGTAAGACCCCAAGGAAGGAGTGAGCATAGAATGACAGAACTTCAGGTTGAGGGTTAAGAACATGGGTCTGAAACTGATATTCTACATTTATATAAAGGCTCTATGTTCAAAGTTCAAGATAAATTTATGATTAAAGTACAATATATGTTACCATATATAACCATGAGATTAATTTTCTTGTAGACATACTCAATAAATCTATAGAATAGTAACTAAACCAAATCAGTGAAAGATTGTCCAACCTGGGCATTCAACTAATGTGCAGAAGACAACAAACTATGCAAAGACATAAAGAAAAAATAATGCTAGGAATTAAATAAGCAATAAATATGGACAACATGAGGTGAAGAGTTGCCAAAAACGAGTCCATGGGTTTTGGGAACATTTCAATAATGGGGCAAGTGAAGTTGAGTGAAATTATCCTCTTTGGTCTAGGTCCTGCTGGTTGAGGGGTAGAAACTGTTCCTGGACCTGGTGGTATGAGTCCTGTACCTTCTTCCTGATGGCAGCAGAGAGCTGAAAGCATGTCTCTATGACTCTAGGGCTAATATAGTGGTATGAGAAAAGTGGTTAGGAAATTAGATAAAAAGGGGAGGACACTGGAACAGCAGAGGAAGATATTTAAGAAGATATATTTCATAAATGCTGGTATGATATACCTCAGAGAGGAAAAAGCTTCATGAGACAACATCACCATGCATGGATAACTGAGGGATTAACCAGTCAGGTGGCAGCAGAGATTACAGAGGGGGAGCAGTGAGAGAGAGTGTCACCGAACTGCCATCGACTGGAAGATTTAAACTTCATCAGGATAGGGTCTTGTCCTGAAACATTGACTATTTACTCTTTTCCGTAGATGCTGCCTGGCCTGTTGAGTTCCTCCAGCACTTTGTGTGTGTTGCTTTGAAAAAGAAGAGAGTGGTTAAAGTAAACACTGTTCCCTTAGAAGATGGACTGGGGGAGTCATAGAAGTCCTCCCTATGTAACGAAATCCTGAATTATATACAGTCCGTGCACATCAACAGGCATTTGGGATTCCAGAGGAATGGGTCTGCAGGCTGCATTTACTGCCACATGAAAACATAGTAACTACATGCAAACTGTCTGGGTTACAAACTGTTCACAGGAATGGAACCCTACTGCAACCTGGGAAGGTCCTTAGACATTAGGACATAGAACATAGAACAACACACACAGTACAGTCCTTAAAACCTACTCTAAGATCAATCTTCTCCCCCCCCCCCATAGCCCTCCATTTTTCTTTCATCCATGTACCTATTTAAGAGTCTCTTAAATGTCCCAAATGTATCTGCATCTGCCACCACCCCTGGCAGTGCATTCCATGCCGTACTTCACTGCTTTCTACTTCTGACATCACCCCCACCCCCATACATTTCTCCGATAACCTAAAAGCTTTGCCCCCTCATGTTAGCCATTATTTGAAGTGGCAGAGATTCTACATAATTAGCTTGTATCAGTCTTAACAGTAGAAGACATCCCAAAAATAATAGGTAATCAGGTTATTTAAGGGAGGGGTGAATTTAAAACATTCACCAGGCATAAGGTACCAGGCAAGAGGCCAACATGCTCCTGGACCTGATGGCCTTCAGCCTGGTCATGCATGAAGTGGCTGCAGGGGGTCAACATTTCATCAATTTTCGAGAGTTCTCAGAAGACTGGAAAGCAATGGGTTTAATTCCACTGTTCAAGAAAGAGGGAAACAGAAAATCAGAAACTGCAAGCAGTCAGCTTAATATCTGTTACTGGGAAAACGTTGGAAGTCAGGAACAAGGAGTTAATAGCAGGAACTTTAGAAAATCATAAGGTAATCTGCATCAATTGGAATGGTTTCATGAAAGGGAAAATGTTTTTGATGTTTTTGGTAGGCATTTGGCAAGGCACCACATTAAAGTTTGCTGCACAAGAGGGAATGGGGTTGTTGGTAACATATTAACAAGGACAGGGAACTATTTAACTAAACAGAAAATACAGAATTGGACTACAATAATTACTGCTGGGGTCTCCAGTATGTACTATATATATTGATGATAAATGACGGGATTGAATGTATCGTGACAAAATTTGTTGGTGATGCAAAGGTAGGTGATATAGCAAGCTATGAAGAGTACCCAAAAGGTCTGTAAAGGGACACACATAGGTTCAGCTACTAGGCAAGAAACTGGCTGATGAATTACAATGTGGCAAAATGTGAGCTTGTCCATTTTAGAAGGCAAAATAAAGGTAAATAAGGATACGGATACGCTGATGCTGCTACATGTTATTAACCAGAGAAATCTGGGGATTCCATTGCTTGAAGCACAAAAGGCTTACATATAGGTTCAGCAAGTAATTAGGAATGCAAATTGCATTTGACTTTTCATGACAATGCAGTTCCCCAGCCAATGACAACTTTTGCTGTCTTCTCAAGTTCAGTGAATTTAAAAAGTATTAACCCACCCCACCCCCTGAAAGTTTACATTTTTTATTATTTTATAACATTGAATCACAATGGATTCAATTTGGTTTTTTGACAATAATAATTAGAAAAGATTCTTTCATGTCCGAGTGAAAACAAGTTTCTACAAATTGGTCTAAATTTATTACAGTTATTAAACACAAAATAATTGATTGCATAATTACTCACCCCCTTCAGGTCAATATTTAGAAGATGAACCTTTGTCAGCAATTACAGTCTTGAGTCTGTCTGGGTCAGCTTCTATCAGCTTTGCACATCTGGACACTGCAATTTTTCCCTATTCTTCCTTACAAAGCTGCTCAAGCTCTGTCAGATTGCATGTGGGGATTGTAAGTGAACAGCTCCTTTCAAGTCCAGCCACAAATTTTCATTTGGATTGAGGTCTGAACTTTGACTTGGCTACATCAGGACATTAACTTTGTTGTTTTTAAGACACCCCTGTGTAGCTTTGGCTTTATGCTTGTGATCGTCGTCTTACTGGAAGACAAATCTTCCCCCAAGTCACAGTTCTCTTGCAGACCGCGTCAAGTTTTCCTCCAGGGTTTTGTTGTATTTTGCTGCATTCATTTTACCCTCTACCTTCACAAGCCTTCCAGGGCCTGCTGCAGTGAAGCATCCCCACAGCATGATGCAGTCACCACCGTGCTTCACAGGAGGGATGGTGTGTTTTTCATGATGTGCAGTGTTTGGCTTACATCAAACATAGCATTTAGTCTGATGGCCAAAAACCTCAATTTTGGTTCCACCAGTCCATAGGACTTTCTTCCAGCCGACTTTAGTGTCTCCCACATGCCTTCTGGCAAACTCTACTTGAGATTTCATGTGCATTTTTTTCAATGGTGTCTTTCTCCACTCTCCCATAAAGTTCTGACTGGTGACGTACCCAGGCAGCAGTTGTTGTATGCCCAGTCTCTCCCATCTCAGCCACTGAAGCCTATAACTCCTTCAGAGTTGTCATTGGTCTCTTGGTGGCCTCCCTTGCTAGTGTACTTCTTGTACAGTCACTCAGTTTTTGGGGACGCCCTGCTCTAGACAGATTTACAGCAGTGACATATTCTTTCCATTCCTTGATGACTGAATGAACTGTACTACAAAGTGACTTGGAAATTTTCTTGTATTCATCTCCTGACTTGTGCTTTTCAAAAACATTTTTGCAGAGTTGCGTGAAGTGTTCTTTTGTCTTCATGGTGTAGTTTTTGCCAGGATACTGACTCACCAGCAGTTGGATCTTCCAGATACAGGTGCATTTTTACTACAATCAATTGGAACACTTGACTGCACACAAATCTCCATAAACAAATCTCCATTTAACTAATTATGTGACTTCTAAAACCAACTGGCTGCAGCAGTGATAAATTGGTGTGTCATATTAAAGAGGGTTATACATATGCTATCATTTATTTTGGTTTTATAATTCTAGGTAATTTAGATCACTTTGTGGAGTTTTGAATGCACTGTGATTCAATGTTGTAAAACAATAATACATGAAAGCTTCCGGGGAGAGGTGGGATGAATATATATTATAGGCACTGTTGCCTTCTGGTTTGCAGTACTGGGGGAACCAGATTGCTTTGCTGTGAAGTGATAATATATTACATCAATGTATTTTGTATCTGGAAATATTGAAAAGATTGGAACGGTTGAATCTAGAAAATAGATTGAGGGTGGGTGTTTAATGTTTTCTTGAATGGGTTTTGTGTTATTTCTTTGTTTCATGTCTGCCTGCAGGAGGATAAATCACAGAGTTGCATTATGTTTACATTCTTTGGTAATAAATGCATTTTGAATCTTTAAAGATTCTTTAAAGATGGTTATGGAAATACTAGATGGTCTTGGTATAAAGAAATTATTTCATATTGCATGAGTATCAGAAAAGGGGGGTTAAATAAAACATTATCACGACTGCGGAGGAACGTCTATACCCAGAGAACGGTGAGAGGTGTAGATTACATTACAGGAGGGACTAGTGGAGCAAGTAACCAGGTTTCATTTACAAGTAAGTCAGAATGATATATAAGCAAAAAAGGAAAGGATGTGTAGATGTTGGGTGGGGGGGGGGGTGGTTAGATGAAGAGAGGTAGGAAACGGCTTGTGCAGAAAGTAAATACTGGCACACACTTGTTGAGCCCAGTGGTCTGTTTCTGTACTGTAAATACTTAATAACTCATGCAAAGCCACACCCAGGCATTTCCCAGTACAAGCCAGATAGCCATGAGAAGTGGGAATGGAGACAAATGTTTTCCACTCTCTATCCCAAATGTGCTGGAGCCAATTGAAACACCACTACTGGTACCTTGGCTGAGATTGGCTTGTCTAGCAGACCATAGAATCTGAGCCATTATTAGCATGCATGACTCAGTTCTGTACTGGGTGGGACTTTTACCAACTGAATCACGGGGGGGGGGGGGGGGGGGGGGGGGGGGGGGGGGGGGGGAGCCTTCTTGCTGCCTGCTGAAGGAAGCCAGACAGCTGTGTAATAATGAAGTTGCCATTTAAGAATGCTTCAGGAGATGCATAGGATTAGCCGTTTGAGTCCTTCCTGCTTATTCATGGAAGAACTCTGGGAATACATTGGACTCAGCTATTCATTTTCCTGAGGAAAGGGCTTTGGTTGGGTAGATTTTTACTGGAGTAGTAGATTGGCTGTTCAGGGAAGAAACTGTTTAATTTCCGTTTGGTTCGTTGGAAATTAAAATCAACAAATTTTATGCCTGAGCAATAAGTAAAAAATGTATCCAAGATAATCCTTCAACTTTTTGGACCATGACGACATTACGTCACAGTATCTTAGATACCATCTGATCGTTGAAGACGAGAGATAAGGCTGGACTTCACGCTCTGGGTTTGACATCCAAAAATATATCCCAGAAAATCTGGCATGCCCCTATCCACAAATCCATCAAATTTCTATTTAATAACATTAGGGATAGGTTTTCAAATAACACCTCATCATACTTCTGAAAGATGCCAAGGATTTTCACAGTACAGGCTTTGCATGTCAAGTCTCAGTGATTGCTGTGCAGGTAAAGAACCATTAACAACACAACAATCTCTCACAAGCACAATTGAGCCGAAATAGGAGCTAATCAGATGGTCTGGTAAAAGGTTACCAGGACAACTGAAATGTTTTGTTCCTTTCAAGTAAACCATGAGACACAGGTAGAGAAGAAGGCCTTTAGCATGCTTGCCTTCAGTGACCAGTGCACTGAGCACAGGAGTGGGACATCATCTTGCAACCATGCAAGTCATTGGTGAGACAACATTTGGGGGACTGTGTGCACCTCTCTTCACTCAACGTCATTGTGCTGGAAAGGGTGCAGAAATGATTCATGGGAACGTAACTGAGACTGGAGGGCTTGAGTTACTGGGAGAAGCTGGGACTTTCTCCTCTGGAGCACAGGAGGCTGAGTGGAGTCTTTATAGCAGTATACAATACCATAAAAGGCACAGGTAAGGTGGATGGTCACAGTCTTTTTCTCCGGAGTAGAGGAGATTAAGATTAGAGTGATTATAATTAAGCTGAGAGGAGAAAGATATTTAAAGAACCTGAGGGGAAACTTTTCAACTAGACTGAAGTGCAAATATGGAATGAGCTGGCAGAGGAAGTTGTAAATGCAGGTACAATTACAGTGTTTAAAGATCATTTAGATCGGTGTATAAATATAAAACATTAGGAGAGATACAGGTAAATGGGACTAAGTGTGTTGTTTGGCACGGACAACGTGGGCCAAAAGGCCTGTTTTCCATATAACTCTAAATCTATTTGACTTCCATCTAAGTTGTTCACTATTGTTTTCCTTGCTTACTGCTCTCTGCTGCAGCTCCGTCACTAGCAAGCACGTTTGCCCCCAAATTTAACACTTCTATTTGTCTGCAAGTGCCAAGAATCTACAAGCATATCTGATGCCATTTAGTATGCACCATCTACCTTTAATGCAACTTACTCTGAAAGATCCTGGTCTTGATTTTATGTTTGCTGAGAGCAGTAAGCAAGGATACATGGACAAGCGCTTTGAACATAAAAGATACAACATTGCAGTGCTGAGGGTTTACAATATTGCCATATTTGTTACCTTTTAGAAGCACTTTCTCAGGTATATGTAAAAAAGCTTTGGCTCTCCTTTGAAGAAGAACAGGCAGATTAATCCTTATATTTATAATCTATTTCAAATTTGACCACAAATGATAAATATCTATATTAAATCTTAATAGCCATTTCTAAACTAGATTATATAGTTGTTGCGTCATTAATGTTTGAGGAAGCTTGCTGTGCAGCAATTACTGCTGTGTTTTTACATCACTCTAGTGACCATACATAAAAGTATTTCATGGGGCATAAACTGTTTTGAGGGTTTTTTTCTGGTAGTTCAAAATAATTCCCACTGCTACCTGTAAGGAGATTGTATGTTCTCCCCATGACCACATGGGTTTCCCCCCACAGACCAAAGCCATACCATTTGGTAGGTTAATTGGTCATTCCAAATTGTCCCATGATTGGGCTAGGGTTAAATCGGGTTGTTTCTGGGTGACGCAGCTTGAAGGGCTGTAAGGACTTATTCCGCACTGTATCTCACTGAAATAAATAAAATAAATTGTCTTCCTTTCAAATTTCTGAATGACAAGTCCAAATTCTAAAAAGCTGAATTGTAAAGTGTGCAGATTTCCAAGCCACCAATTCATGTGTAGAAAAAATACAATAAAACATACCACAGAATGTTCAATAGTGCCTTAGTTTATTATTGCAATCAAACAAGCCCAAGGTTGCAGTAACATAATAATAATTTACAGGTAAGATATCCTCTAAACTGAATAACTCTCTTCCATTACCCAGAGTAAAAATTGATGATCCAGAACAGTGGTTCTAAAACTTCTATGGGTTACCGTGCCCTTGGCTCATCCCCAGTGACCTCCCCTCTCCCTTTCTGGACATTACATAAAAAATATAAAGAATTTTGATTTACGATACACAGGGAAAGAAAATAGGAACTGCAAATTCAAAGCAGCGACAAGTAATTGCAAAACGTATTCAAATCTATATAAAAGAGCAAATGAAATTATTTCTTTATTTAATTACAGCAAAAACAACTTTCATCCGCAAATGAAGAGCATACATTTGTAGTCCAACTATTCACTACTTCATTGCTTTTTCAGCTTTCGCTGAGGTGGATCACCTTGGTGTGGTGGTGTCAGCTCCTCCACATCAGAATGAATGTCACTCAAAGGGAGTTGAGTGTCAGATCCTCACATTCCGTAATTTGCAGTTTGTCTCCTTGCTCTGAAAGAAGATGTGCCACTGCACTGAAATGTGATGTTGAAAAGGCAATAAAGAACATCTTGACCTTTTCCTACAGCACAGGGTAGCATTCAGAGATTTCTTTCTCCAAAAGTTTTGTTATGATTTCTTGAACCTCAGCTTCAGCCCAAAGTCATGTTGTTGTATGACCAGTTGTTCCTCCATCCATACTGTTAATTCCTCATTACAAGTCTTGTTACCCAAACCAGAAACTGGATTAAGAAAGTATCCGGAACCTCTCTGATATGCAGCTCACCCAGGTGGGTACAGTAAACTTGAAGTTTATTATCGAATTTCCTTTCTTTCTGTTTCAACTCATAGAGAGGCTTGAAAATCGGAAAAGATTGCAACAGCCAATGATGCACTTAACTGAGGTTAACGGACAGAAATGTGGAGATGACTGGTTTGACTTTGATAAGATTCATTCATTGCCTTGTAATTGAAGATTGATCTCATTAAACATTGCAAATAATTCTGACAAATAAGCAATGTCATGCCTAATATTCTTGAGTTGATTATTGAATGAAGTGTTCAAGTCTTAGGAGGAATGATGGTACCTAACAGCGACTCCTTTGCTTGCATCTTTGGAAACAACTCTATTTCTACCTTTAATATCTTTATTTTTTTCTTTCAGGGTTCTTTTGAAGACCCTGACCTGGAGATGCACGTAGGCTTCAGTTCTTTGCGGGAATGGGATCCGTTCTCGGTGCCACGACTGGCCGCTATTTGACATGCCAAGGGTTTGGCCTGAGAATCTCAATCGTGTTCAGAAGCTAAAGATCTCAGGGCTCTGGAAGCGGGTGAACTGAGGGTCAGTGTCATGGCAGGAGACTTGTGTGTTGTCAGGGAGGCTGGAAAATTTTTCGCTGTGGGCCCGAAGACACAAGGTCTTTGCAATCTTTGGACACAGAGCTCACAAAAAAGCAACAAAATGGACTTTTAAGATCATAAACCAATGGGTTGTTGTTATGTCTCCCGCTCGCTGTGAAAATGGGGGCACCTCCCTCTCCCTTGCCAGGGAGAGAGAAAACCTGTGGGTTGTCGAATTCGGATGAAATGCGAAGCTTATGGGGTAACTGCAAGGTCTTTGCTATTGCTTAGCACACCCTTGGGCTCGGTGATGGTACCGATGCTTGCTTTTTCCTTTGCTGGAGGGGGGAGGGGGATTGTTGCTCACTGCCGCTTACACGTGGGAGGGGGGAGCTGGGGCGGACTTTGGGGTTCTCATGTTGAACTGTCATTCATTCTTTGGGGCACTTCTCTGTTTTTGTGGATGTTTTGCGAAGAAAACGCGTTTCAGGATGTATGTTGTAATCATTTCTCTGACATTAAACATGACCTTTGAACCTTCAAAGAATTTTATTACAGTTTCAAAAAGTGCATAAAAACATCTCAGACAGATTCTTTTTGAGAGCCTCCTGACTTCTGTGTGCAACAGTAAGTGTTAAACTCTTCATCATTCTCAATAAAAATCCTAAGTTTACTGCTATGTAAGCTCTTGGTCAGACCCCACTTGGAGTGTTGTGCTCAGTTCTGGTCGCCTCACTACAGGAAGGATGTGGATACTATAGAGAGAGTGCAGAGAAGATTTACAAGGATGTGGCCTGGATTGGAGGGCGTACCTTACGAGAATAGGTTGAGTGAACTTGGCCTTTTCTCCTTGAAGCAACAGAGGATGAGAGGTGACCTGATAGAGCTGCATAAGATGTTCAGGCGTATTGATCGTGTGGATAGCCAGAGGCTTTTTCCCAGGGCTGAAATGGCTAGCACGAGGGAGCATAGTTTTAAGGCGCTTGGAAATAGGTACCGAGAGGATGTCAGGGGTGAGATTTTCACACAGAGAGTGGTGGGTGCGTGGAAAGCACTGCCAAGTGGTGGAGGTGGAAGCAGATACAATAGGGTCTTTTAAGAGCCTCTTAGATAGGTACATGGAGCTTAGAAAAGTAGAGGGCTATGCGCTAGGGAAATTCTAGTCCGTTCCTAGAGTAGGTTACATGGTCAGCACAACATTGTGGGCCAAAGGGCCTGTAACGTTTTGTAAATGTCTTTGTTCTATGTTAAATAGTCAAGAATTGAGAGGATGGGACTTGATTTTATTTATTGTTATAATAACTGTATTTAATGATTTGTACAGACAATCACTTTTTTTTTGCGACAATATGTTATCTGTGAAGCACAGAGTAAATGGTAAATATGTTAGGTACAGCTTTTTTCAGAAAGGTAATAACACCACAGTAGAATCCTGTCATTGATGGTGCCCCATCTGTTGCACAAGAAAGAATGTTAGTGAGAAGCAACACACACAAAATGCTGGTGGAACGCAACAGGCCAGGCAGCTTCTTTAGGGACGTTTCGGGCCAAGACCCTTCATCAGGAGTAACTGAAAGGAAAGATAGTAAAAGATTTGAAAGTAGGAAGGGGAGGGGGAAATGCAAAATGATAGAAGACCGGAGGTGGTGGGGTGGAGCTGAGAGCCAGAAAGGTGATTGGCAAAAGGGATACAGAGCTGGAGAAGGGAAAGGATCATGGGATGGGAGGCCTAGGGAAAAAGAAAGGGGGAGGGGAGCACCAGAGGGAGATGGATCCCAGGCAGAGTAATGGACAGAGAGATCTGTATCCCTTTTGCCAATAACCTTTCCGGCTGTCAGCTTCACCCCGCCCCCTCCGGTCTTCTCCTATCATTTTGCATTTCCCCCTCCCCTTGCTACTTTCAAGTCTCTTACTATCTTTCCTTTTAGTTAGTCCTGAAGAAGGGTCTCAGCCCAAAACGTTGACAGTGCTTCTCCCTATAGATGCTGCCTGGCCTGCTGTGTTCCACCAGCATTTTGTGAGTGTTGCTTGAATTTCCAGCATCTGCAGATTTCCTCATGTTAGTGAGAAGAATGCCCTTCTCTTTGGAGAAATTGCTCAAAAATCTGAAATACTGATGACCCCTTAGACATCTTTCAAAGAACGCCTCTTGAACCATACTTTGATTTTTTATGAAGTAAACATAACCAAGAAGCAAAGATTCATTGCCTGGCAAAGTTGGCTCATCCAACTACAGAGTAAATACATTGTCCTAAATACATTGCACAATGAGTCTTCCATACTCTCAGACATTTCATCTATTCATCTTTGAACAGAGTTCTCTCTGAGCATAATCACTAATTATTTGCTCTGGTGATTTATGTAAAACTGTACTCAGCACCCACCTTTACTGCTGCCAGAATCAGTTCTTCTTCAGTTGTATGGGGCTTTCCAGATTTAGTAATGAGCAATGAAAGGTTGTATGAAACACACAAACCATCAATGTTTTGTTGTGAACTGCTAGCAGACATGTTTCAATATGTTTTTGTTGAACTTTGTTAAAACTTTGCATGAAGTGACTGAAAATAAGCCAAGCTCTTGCTTGCTTTATCAGAGGCTCAAGGAGCCGGGATGTTTTCTTTGCCTCATTTGAAATTTTGTTTTCATGCAACAGGCATATTGACTGCTGTTGGTTGCTTGGTGATGCTATATTTTATAGATACTCCACATGGTGCCATCTACACTTCTTTTTCATTTGGTCTACTTCTGTCATTTTTGTTATGGATTAATGACCACCATCAATTGAATTAAGTTCACCCTTCTTTTCCCCCAAGATCTCTATTCTGACCCTGCCATTTCCCTAACACCCTGGCCTGATATTCTTATCTGCTGCCGTCAGCCCAAACTTGACCATCCATCATTATCAGGGTCCATTTTTTTTTCAACCCAATCACAATGACCAGGCTTCTGGTTTCCAGTCAGTTCATTCTCTGTAAACAGAACTCATACTGTCAGCTTCAGAAAAGTTCATTTACCCTTGTAGCTGAAGCAGCTGTTGCCATCTTAACATTTCAGCAATTTAACATGTTTTGGGTTCACTAGAATTTGTAAGTTTTTAGATCTTCCAGACCTACAGTGCATATCATAGCCAATTAACATTCAAAAGGTAATTTCAGCACAGTAAGACCCCACAAGCAACAAAAGAAATGAATGATTAAGATATACAAATCTCTTCAGATGGTGGTTGAGATTAGTATATATTTCAAGGTACCTGAATAAATTGATTTCTGCTTGGATGGCAAATCGGATTTGATTTTAGTATTTAGAGTAAGTTACTACTGTACCCACGCTGTGCATCAACAGATTGAATAAATCAAATTACATGCTGGTAAGATTGAAAACCACAAAATCTGCTGATTTTTTTCAGTGTAGTTCAAATTATTAAGTTTGCTTCAATTCTTTTTTCTGCCTTGTGCTAATAGTTTTTTAAAAGTAATTTCTACTTTGACAATTTTTGGTTTGAATGCTTCAATAGACAATTTCTTTGATATCACCAGCCTACCCCTCTCGGTTACATATAATATGCTTATCCTCTCACCTTTCCAGTTCTGGTAATTCTCTCTCCAGAGATGCTGCCTGACCTGCTGAGTGCTTCCAGCATTTTCTACATAGTATTTTTATCTCTACAAGATTCAAAGAGTCTTAAAGATATTTTGAAGATTCTAAGTACATTCTGAGTATTTATCAAAGTACGTGTACAGTATACAACCCTGAAATTCATCTTCCCCAGAAACAACCATGAAACAAAAACCCATAAAAGCAATCCATCCAAGGAAAAACATCAAATTCCCTTCCCTACATGCACAAAAAGATCACATAAATAGCAACAAAAAAAACGAGCAAGAACATAGACTATAAAACACAAAATCAAAAGGAATATTTCAGTTCATTACCTATTGATAATACTGCATTGCAATCTTCCTAGAGCACAATCGGTTTGTTCTCTTTAGCTATTTGTTCAAATAATTGTTCTTCCCTTAGTAGGTGTATATCAGAATGCAGCTGAACTATACCGAGAAAGGTCTGGAGATTTCATGGTTTTCAAACTTACTAGAGTGGAATTTGTTTTATTCAGTTTAGGAAAACATTTAAAACAGGTGAATAACATTAAGGTGTATGCTTTTCCACTACTATGCACCACTTAACATCGTCCCATTTATTTTAAATGGGGTAATAATTTCATGAAGAAATGTTTTATAACTATGTTACATAATGCTGTTCTAGACAAAATGGATAATGGCAGAGTGATTGGAGTGATATAGTACCATATGTGAAGGAAATTGTCATTAATTTAAGGCTTGAATTATAGCAAAAAAATTAACATTTGACATCAGATTGATTCTATTCAACAGGGACTTTAAATCTAAAAGGTTAAAACATAAATAGCTGTGCTTGTTATTGGAAAAGTAATATAGCAACAAGATGCTAGAGGAAATCAATGGGTTAGAAGCATCTGCAGAGGAAAATAAAGAGCTTGTTTTTCAGGTTACAATACTTCATCTGGGATTGAAAGATAGATGGGAGATAGTCGGTATAAAAACGGTGAATGGAAGGAGGAGATCAAGAGCTGGCAAGTGAAAGGTGGATCCAGGAGAGGAGGTGCAATAAGCAGGTCAAGGAGGTAAGAAACAGTGGCAGAAGCTGGGAGCTGAAAGGTGGCGTTGACCAAGGGCTGAAGATTATGGTATCTGAATGAATAATGCAGGTGGGGAGGGCAGATAGGAATTGAAAAAAAGGTGTTTTTAATTATTTTTAAAACTCTTGCTTGACATTTCTTTTACTCTGGCTTTTGGATGACTTTGAACTTTATAGAGGGAGATGGGGGTACAGTTACAATTGTGGGAGTACACCAACAACCTTGCCTCTCTCCTATGCACTTTGTACTTCCTGCATCTCTGTGCAATGCCCATTTTCCTTCTCATGTACAAAAATGAGATTGCTGACACAAGCTGAAGAGCCTTCAACTATTTTTAACAGTGCCCCAAGGCTTTTGGGAGTAGAGGGGTTGGGATGGGGACAGAGTTTGGGGTTGGGGGGAAGGTGGTGTCTCACCTCTTATAGGTAGATGCCTTACAAAGCCAAGTCAAGAATGTGGCAGCAGATGAGCGGAAAGATTCACCCAATTGCCAGACAGGATAGCACATTGCACATCCTTGTGCTGAGGTTCCCAGTGAAATGTAATGCCGTGGCTCTCTCCTGCACTGCAGACTTAGCAAGGAGTGCCTGTTGGCAGAAAGGCAAGTGAACTTACAGTCATTTTTAGCATGCTAGGGGGGGTAAGTTCTGGAAATTGATGCTTTTTAGTTTCTATCAGCACAGCCAAATATTAGACCTTACAGCCTCTCTATGTGATCCTGGAGTCAAAGTATTGCATTTTGAAATTTTAAGAATCTATCGATACTGTTGACTTTGAAAGAAAACCAAGTAACGCCACTCATTCCACAAGAGCGTGGCCAGAAGAAAACTTTTATGCTTCTAAATGATGACAATTAGTCCAATGTGTAACAGATGACAGTGCTGAATATTCAGAAGTGTTTGATCACGTTTCTAAAACATTATTTATTTTTTTATTTAGAGATCCAGCATGAGAACAGACCTTTTTGGCCTAACAAGCCCTTGCCACTCAATTATACCCATGTGACCACTTAACCTACTAACATGTACATCTTTAGTATGTGGGAGGAAACTGGAACAGCTAGAGGAAATCCGCACGGTAAACGGGGAGAATGTACAAACCTCTTACATGCAGCAGTGCTATTGAACCCGGGTCGCAGGTGCTGTATACCACTACTGTCTCACCCCAAATTACACTCATTACAACATTAAAAGTGTTTGGGACCAACCAAGTCTTCCTTTTATTTCATCTATGTTTATGAAGGTTGACACTGTAATTAAAAGGTCTTCACTGAGACCAACCAGATGTCGGATCTGGAAATTAGATTGTCCACAACGCTCTTTGGAAAACAATAACGAGGTGTAAATCCTGTGGTTACAGTTTTTTTTAATTAGATGTTCAAGCACCAAAGCATGGTTGCTTAATGTCGTTGGATCCAATGCAGCACAAAATATAATGAAAACAATAATTTTAAAAAACACACACTGAAAACTATTACATACAATGCATAGATTGATTGGAGGATCAGAATGGTAATCTATGTGTGGAGCTGAAAGAGATGGGAAAGATCTTTACTTCACAGCACTTTACTTAACAACCCCCCCACCAGATTCACCTATAACCTTGTGCTTTTTTCCTTCCCTCACATCACCTTCTAACTCTGACTCCTCGTCTGTTTTTCTCCAGTCCTCCTGAAGGGTCTCAGCCTGAAACGTCGATTGTACTCTTTTCCATAGACGCTGCCTGGCCTGCTGAGTTCCTCCAGCATTTTGTGTGTGTGTTGCTTGGATTTCCAGCATCTGCGGATTTTCTCTTGTTGTGATAATATGTCTGATTTTAATTCAGATTCAAGATTAATGGTATCATCCTGGGAGAGAAAAAATGAGGTTCAACATCCACAGAGACAGTGCTACAAACGATGCATCTGCAGTCTTTGTGATCTGAGTAATCATCTGAGGATAGATTGCTGTAAGTAAATAATGTTCCCATACACATTCAGTGGGGATGTCCTAAGTTATCATGGCCGATGATGATGCTTGCACTGTAGTGTTCACATACTGATAACTTCCATTTATAAAACATACGACAGAAAATGTTAAGACTTAGCACCAGAATTAGGCAATTTGGCCCATCAAGTTTGCTCTGCCATTCGATCAAGGCTGATTTATTATCCCTCTTGACCCCATTCTCTTACGTTCTCTCTGCAACCATTGATGCCCCTAATAATCAACATATCAACTTCTGCTTTAAATATGCCCAACGACCTGGCTTTCACAACCATCTGCAGGAATGAATTTCACAGATTCACCACCCTCTGGCTGAGAAATGATGATTCATTAGAAGTTCTGTCAGTGTGTAAAAGCTGAGAGATGTGAGTGTGAGACATGTAATCGTGGTCTTTGAAAACATATGGTGTATTATATCATGGTGATGTCCTAGCCATGAGTTAAATTGAATGGAATAAAAAGCCAAACTGTCAGATGTACTAATATACAGTGAAAAACTTGCCTTGCCTGTTGACTTGCGTACAAAACAGATCATTCATTACACAGTCCATTGAGGAAGAACAAGTTAAAATAGTAACAGAATGCAAAATAAGGAGTAACACCTTTAAGAAGTGCCATGCAGGTAAACAATAAATCAAGCTCTTAATGAGGTAGATTGAGGTCAAGAATACATATTAACCTGCTAGGGAACCAATTATAATAGCCTTCTATCAGCAGGCTGTCCTTGAGCCTGGTGCTGAGGTGATCATTAGTTGAACGATTAAGATGTATTGCATGGAATAGTGTGCAAGGCTAGTTATGCACTATAGGGTGGAGTGAAGTTGTTTTGTAGACTCCTGATCTTAAATGGGAGAGAACTATAGTGACGTCTGGAGTCCATGAAGGAATCCAGCATCAGAGCACTTTCTGGTAAACAGTAACAAATCTCTGACTGTGACTTCAGTAACTTTGTGTCCATGCAGGGATCCCAAAGCTGAAGATCATGACATAAGAGGCTCTGCAGATACTGCAGATTCAGAGTGACATGTCCAAAAATTCTGGAGGAAGTCAGCAGGTCAGGTTGAGGGGAATAAGCTGTTGACTTTTCAGGCTGACACATTTAATCAGGAATGGAAAGGAGGGGGGAAGAAGCCTGAATAAGAAAGTCAAAAGGGGAAGGAGTACAAGTTGGCATATGATAGGAAAAAACCAGGTGAGGGGAAAGGTAGCTGGGTGGGTAGGTGGGATGGAATGAGAAGTGTGGAGACAATAAGTAGTAGAGGTAAAGGATGAGGCTGATCTCAGATTGGAGGAGCACCTCAAATTCCCTCTGGGTAGCCTCCAACCTGACAACATGACCATCAATATCTCTAACTGATGGTTATTTCCCTCCCTTTCCCCATCTCTCTTTTCCCATTCCCTCTTATGCCTTCTTTTCTTCTCACTTGCCTATCACTTCCTGCTGCTGCACCTCACCTTACCTCCCAGTTTCTCACTACATTCTCCCCTCCCCCCCCCCCCCCACCCACCTTCCACCTCACCTGGATTCACCCTATCACCTGCCAACTTGTACTGCTTTCCTTCCTGCCCCCCACCTTTGTATTCTGGCTTCTACCCCCTTCTGTTACAGTCCTGATGAAGGGTCTTGCTCATGCATTACTCTCCATAGATACTGCCTGAACTGTTGAGTTCCTCCCAAATTTTGTGTGTGTGTTGCTTATGATCATAGAGATGTACCAGTAGTTCACTGCAAAATGCTAACATTTGGCCATAAAATTGGAGCTATGAACTGTTATGGAAGACTACTATACAAAAACTGGTTGTCACACAGCCTACTTTATAATTGTAACTAGAGTATTTTAATATCTGCTTTGTGATTTGTTAAGGCACCAAATGAATTCAATTACTTTATGTGCAATTTCTTGTGATTCTTAATATTCAGAGATGCACAAAGTGATCGTGATTTCTCTGGTAACAATAACTCTCCAGTCTAACTGATGAAAATTCCAGTCACACTTTGAAAATACCTGATTCCAGGGCATAAAGGATCTCCCTTAATAAGATAATTTAGAAATGCACTCAGTCTCCATTTTATTAAGTACACCTGCTTGTTAATGCAAATATCTAATCAGTCAGTCATGTGACAGCAACTCAATCTATGAAAGCATGCAGACATAGTCAAGTTATTATTTAGACTAAACAGCAGAATGAAATGTGATCCAAGTGACTTTGATGGTGGATGACTGTTGGTGCCAGTTGGGGTGGCTTGAGTATCTCGGAAATGGCTGATATTTTCATGCAAACAGTCTTTGGAATTTACAGGGAATGGTGCTAAAAACAAAAATAAACATCCAGTGAGCTGCTGTTTTGTGGGCAAAACACATTGTTCATGACAGAGGTGAGAGGAGAATGGCCATGCTGACAGGAAGGCAACAGTGGTGTGCAGAAAAGCATTTCTGAAAGCAGAACACATCAAACCCTGAAGTGGATGGGCTACAGTAGGAGAAGACCAAGAACACACACTCCGTTCCTACTTTATTAGGTACCGTCTGTACCTAATAAAGTGGCCGCTATGTATATATACTGATGGATATCTAAGACAGAGGATATAAGAATTCAACAAGATTGCAATCATTTCAATTCAGTTTACTCTATGTCAAGATGAATTACATACACAAAGTCAGGAAAAGTGAAATAAATTTGTGCTGTGTGTAGTAAGTAATGGCAGGCCAAAAAAAAAGGGTAGTAAGTATAACTTGGAGGCAGCGCACTTAAAATAGAAACCACATTGAGTTTTGGAAGGGAATGTGTTGGGATGTAATGTTTTCATGGAAATCATAAGGCATTTTGCTAGCCAAGAAAACTTTTACTTGTCTAACTTTCTCTTTCTTAGTTGGAGATGTGAGATTTTCTAAGTTTTCTTTTACTATCCACTGTTGGGAGATTATCAACTTGCGTTTGTGGATCAAAATTTCATCAACAGGTTTTACTAAATTGCCATGAGTCTGGAAGCCAATTTCCAAAATGTAAACACAATCTAATACTAATTCCTGCGGTTATCACTTGGTGAAAATGTCTAAGTGAAAACAGATTCTGCTGTGCTAAAAACACACAAAAAAATTCTTTGCCCGAAGCAAATGAAAGCCCAAAAGAAAGTTATTTAGAGGGCGATGATAAGTTTATCCAGTGCTTTTGAAAGTATTTTTTAAAAGGGTGAAGTGTATATATGTGCAAGATGGAGCTGATTGTAACACTGTTTAGGTGATTGTGGGGTTAAGTGTCTGTATTCATTTGTGTGCCTGAGTATTTCTGGTAAAATGCTACAATTAAAATGCGTCTATATATAATTTTAGACGTCATGAGAAACGTTAACTATGCATGGCAAGATAACAAGCAAATGGCCCTGAATAAGATTTCAGTTTCTTCCACTGAAACAGTGAAGTTCGCTGTTTTAAATTTTCATGGGCACCACAGCAGTCCAGCAGCTAGCACAACGTTAATACTACTTGGAGCACTCCAGAGTTCGGATTTCATTTCCATGGCTGCTTGTAAGGAGTTTTACGTTCTCCCCGTGAACCACGTGAGTTTCCTCCGGGTGATCCGGTTTCCTCTCAAAGTCCAAAGACATACCGGTTAGTAGGTTAATTGCTCATCGTAAATTGTCCAGTGATTAGGCTAGGGTTAAATGGTTGGGCTGCTGGAAGCTGTGTCTCGTTGAGCTTGAAGGGCTTGTTCCACACTGTATCTCTGAATAAGCAAAATAAAAATAGATTTAGTGTCAATGTTGCAGCAAATAAGAATGAAGATAATTAGGTAATTGCTCCATCAATCCACTTGTGTTCCTGTTGCACTTCCTGCAAGAACTGTTCTAAGTAGGAATAGGCTTGAACTTGAACTTACACTTGATTCACTTGCACCTCATCTAGTCGAGTGTTCACAATGTAGTCCCCTCTACACTGAGGAAACCAAATGGAGTTTGGGTGATCACTCCGTGGAGCTTTTGTGTTCAGACCACTGGAGTTACTCTGAACCTGCCCACCACTCTAACGTCACAAAAGTCTCCTACTTCGACACATCTATCTGTGACTTCCTGAACTGTTACATAAAGCCAAATGCAAAAAGAGGAACAGCTTTCATCCTCCACCTGAACACATTACAGCCCTGCAAGTTCGATGTTGAATTCCTCAACTTTAAGCAATTTATTCTTTTTCTTATCAAAACTCACCATTTTGACTCGGTGTTTCTTTTTCTGTTTCTTGTTAAGCTAAGTGGCAGAGTATTTGCTCGACATGACCTATAGACTCACTATCAACGACACATTACAAGTTTCCAATGAGCTTCTCATCCTACTGTATCTACTTCCATTAACCTCCATGGTCTCACAATATCACAGCTTTTCATTTTGCTCTACTCATTCCTCTCTCTCCTCTTCTGGTACTAAAAACCAGCTTGTTTTCTCTTTCATAGTTATATTGAATGGTCCCAGGCATGCAACATAAATTAATCTTTCCATAGATTATATTGTGTCTCCAGCATTTTCTGTTCTTATTTCAGCCTGTAAGAAGGAGGAACTACCAGACAGTAAAAACTAAGTATTAGGCCAGGGTGGCTCTGCTTCCTCCCATGGCCCAATGATGTGCTGGTTGGCAGGATAATTGGCTGCTGTAAATTCCCCCATGGTAGATGGATGACAGGAGAATCAGGATGGATTTGTTGGGTACCTGAGAGAGAATAGGTTACAGGAAGCTAAATGAGGGAATGAGAATGCTCTGACAGCATAGATTCAATGGGTTTAACTAACTGTAGTTCATATTGCTCTAAGCTCTATGGGTTTTTTTGTGCTTTCGCCCATTCTTTCTTGCTGCCGATTGGTGGGCTGGGGGTTTGGGGAATGATGTACTTGCTGCTGTTTCTCCATGTGGCCGGCATATTGTTTTCTGTGTGAGGGGAGGAGGTTGAGGGTTTGGAGTTTGATGTTATGGTTGCTGCTTCTCCGGGTGGACAATCTGTTAGTTTTTTGTTGGAGGTTTCAGGTTTGTGAGCTTTTGTTTCTTTTATTTCGTGCTGATGGCTTTTATTTCAACAACTCACAGCTAGTGGGAGAAGACGAATCTCAGAGTTTGATGCTTTGATAATTAAATGAACCTTTGAACATTTAATGTCTTCCTTCAATGTTGGGAGAATAAATGAGAAACTATTGTCTCCACAACCCTGAGTGATAAAGTCGACCTTTCTTTTCCATAGATGTTCCTGGCCTTCTGAGTTTCTCCTGCACTTTGTGAGTGTGGCCTGCATTTCCAGCATAGGCAGATTTTCTCTTGTTTGTGATCCCTGGAACCATTCTGGTACAAAAGGTTTAGTATGCAGGGTAACAAGTTATTTATGAACTTACAGTCATAGCGCATGTGTTTTAAACAAAGTGGCGTTTTAAGAAATTGAAATTGATCATATGCATTCTCTACTCACTGCACTTTTCTAGACAGAAAAAAAACTGTTTCCTTCGGGAACTGAAGCAGGTTCCATTTCCGTTTCTAACACATAATGATGCTGAAAAACTAATTCACGCCTTTATAATTGAATAGATTACAACAATGCTCCTTTTAATAGGCTTCCAAAGCAATCTGTTAAAAAACTCCAACTCTTTCACAATGCCACTGGTTGACTTTTAACTAAAACCAAGATGAGGAAGCATATCAATCCCTTTCTAATGAATCTGCATTGGCTTCCTGTATCATATCAAATTGATTTTAAAATTCTCTTACTTGTTTTTAAAGCTCTTGATGGTCTGGGACCGGACTACATTACAGAATCACTTCCATTTTACAATCCTGCTCGAGCTCTCGGGTCTTCCCCCGCTGATCCCTTAGCTTTAAACAATCTTCCTCAAAGGAAAATTAGCAGGTTGTCTTTTTATAACTACACTCTTAAACTTTGGAGCTCAGTATCTAAAACTATAAGATAGAGAAAGGAAAAAGAGGAGGAGAGAAGGAGTTGAAGGGGAGAGAAAAACTACTCTATTGACTCACTGAAACGCCACCTCAAAACCAGCCATTTAACCTTGCTTTTAACTAACATCATTTTGCCTTTTATTTCATGTTTGCATTTGTAAAGCACTTTGAACTACATTGTTTGTATGAAACATGCTCTATAAATAAATTATTATTATTATTATTTTCCTCAGCTCAAGCTGGTAAATCCTAAGGTACTAGCATAGCCAAGCACAGTCATTTCTCAGTCGCTGGAAACTTTTGGACTATTCCAGTGGTCTAGTCTAGAAGCACAAACCTGACTGTCCAGGTAGGCCCATTGTTTCTGCCTGCTCCTGCTCCACTGAACTCACGCCTGCATACCTCAACTCTATTTTAGCCCCCTTGGTTTGGTCCCTTCCCATGCACACGCTGTGACACTTCACACGCTCTAGATCTCTTCAATGACTTTAAGCTACCTGGCCCCAATCATCTCATTTTCTCTATGGATGGCCACTCCCTATACACTTCTATCACCCATTAGGAGAGTCTTAAAGCTGTCCGCTTCTTTCTGGACAACAGACCCACCTTCCCCCCACCTTCATATTCTGACGTTCTTTCCAGTCCTAATGAAGGGTCTCGGCCCAAAATGGCATCTGTTTATTCCCATCTGTAGATGCTGCCTGACCTGCTGAGCTTCTCCAGCACACTATGTATATTGCTGAAGATTACCTGCATCTACAGTAACTCTTGTGTCTAGTGGTGTTCAGTATTGTGTCTTTCTGGAAATTTATGCAAATATTACATAGATTTACATAAATTTACATAAATATTCACATAAATATGGCCTAATTGCTTAATGCTTTTGTGTAGTGACAATGGGATGATACTAGGCAACAGCATGTTCATGTTCCATAGTCTTTCAATTTCCTCTTTTAATTCAGCATATTTCTGTGTTTTTCACTTATTGTTTTCTGTAAGTTACATGTATTTGGAATGTCTATATTTCTTAAGTAAGTTATTGTTGCTTGTGTATCCTGTAATATTATATCATGATGGTTAATATGGATTGTCCCATCTGTAATAAATTTCAACCATCTCACTGGGGCTCGTACATCAACTTGGCTCATCAGCTAATTCTGCTAACAGCACGTGACTCGGTGAGAAGGCCATCTTTCATAAACAACATACATCTAGGGTTGGTATGATTTGGGGTTCAACCAGACAGGAAAGTTAGGATGTTCCAATCAAAGAACTGTGATTGTAGTGAATACTGTGAAAATACTGCCCCATATACAATTATCAGTCACCAACAAATGACAGATCATATACCAGCATAAAATTTCGGCATTTATCATCTTGAATTTGTTGGCGAGCTCCATTCCAAATCTACAGTATACTACTAATTTCTACAACTTTCATCGCATTTTCTGTTCAAGTTGCTGATAGTCACATCATATACGATAGGCTGACCCTTCTGAACATTGGAAAGGTGGCATTTTCCCAACTATATGTGCCGCCTTTCCTACACTGGGATCCCCTGCTTGCATGTTCTATGGAAGACTCATTTCTTACAACGCAATACCTCGGAAGAAGCTCCAGAGGCGAGGGAGAAGGGCTGGTGTCCTGGTGAGGTGGCGTGCAAAGCGATTGCCTCTCCCTTGCATACTCCTGGCTAACGTTCTGTCCCTGGATAACAAGCTTTGTGAACTGAGAGTCAGAATCTCCTGTCAGCGGGAAATGTTTTGTGCTTCATGGAGACCTGCCTGAAGGAGGAGATGCCAGATCGTGCCATCGAGTCCTTTGGGTTCTCCCTGTTCCAGGCAGACAGGTCGAGAAACCTCACTGGGAAGAGTAAAGGAGGAGGGGTCAACAATGCTTGGTGCGACCACTGGAATGTGCATGCCCTCAAATCCTTTTGTTCCCCAGACCTGGGATACCTGGTGCTGCTGTGCAGACCCTACTGGCTGCCTAGAGAGTTCACGGCTGTTGTCATCACAGCGGTATACATTCTGCTGCAGACTGGTACTGACCTGGCTCTCAAAGAACAGTACAAGACCATCAACACGCTGAAGACTGCGCACCCAGAGGCTGCCTTCATCATCGCCGGTGATTTTAATCGAGCATCGCTGATGGAAGTCTCTCCGAAGTTTTGTCAGCACATCCAGGTGAGCACTCATGAAGATGACACACTTGACCAGTGCTACACTCCCTTCTGCAACGCTTATAAAGCTCTACTTCACCCATCTTTTGGAAAATCAGATCGCTCTTCGATCCTGCTTCTTCCGACATACAGACAGAAACTGAAACGAGAGGTGGCCACAGTTAAAACTGTCCATTGTTGGTCTGCAGCCTCCATGTTGCAGGCCTGCTTCAATGATGTCAACTGGAATGTCTTCCATGATGAGGATGTCTCCAAGTTCATAGATGGAGTCACGTACTTCATCAAGAAGTGCATCTACAATGTTGTCCCCCCAGAAGTCGATCACGGTCTTCCCGAATCAAAAACCCTGGATCATTAGTTCAGTGCAAGCCCCCCTTACAGAGCAACATCGAGCTTACGTCACTGGCGACCATCTAGAGCTTAACAAAACCAGCTATGATCTGCATGAAACCATCAAGGCTGTGAAACAACAATATAGGGAGAAGATTGAGTCAAGATTCACAAAGAATAGCACATGTGACTTGTGGAGAGGGCTGCATACGCTCGCAGATTTCAAAGCCAAATGTTGTGGTCCCACCAACATCACCGTCTCTCCCCCAGATGAGCTCAATCGCTTTTACGTTCAGTTCGACGTCGCTAACTCTGAGCCTCTGAGGAAAGCCACCTCTACAACCTACAACCTGGTCATCTGTGAGGCTGAGGTACGAGGATGTTTCCAACAAGTGGACAATCACAGGGCTGCGGGACCGGACGGCATCCCAGGGTGTGTACTCAGGGTGTGCGCGGCACAACTGGCTGGTGTGTTTAAGACATTTTTAATCTCTCCCTCTCCCAGTGTAGAGTGCCCTCCTGCTTCAAATTATCCAGCATTGTCCCTGTACCAAAAAAGACCAAGGTAACATGCCTGACCGACTGGCATCCTGTCGCAACTCACCTTACTAATTAGCAAATGCTTTGAGAGGCTGGTCAAAGATTACACCTGCAGCTTGCTACCACCCAAACTGGACCCCCTACAATTTGCCTACCGACACAACCGATCAACAGGTGACGCAACAGCCACTGCTCTACACACTGTCCTTACACATCTGGAGAAGAATGCTTATGTGAGAATGCTGTTCTTGGACTACAGTTCGGCATTCAACACCATAGTTCTGTCCAGGCTCGACAAGAAGCTCAGAGACCTTGGCCTTGACCTGCCTTGTGCCTGTCAGATCACCAGTAGGTTGTAAGAGTGGGCTCCCTCACCTCCAACCCTCTGACTCTCAGTGCAGGAGCCCCTCAGGGCTGCGTACTGAGTCCACTCCTTTACTCCCTGTATACCCATGACTGTATCGCCACCCACAGCTCCAATCTGCTAACTAAATTTGCCAACGACTCTACATTGATTGGCCTTATCTCAAACAATAACAAGGTGGCCTATAGGGAAGAAGTCATCCCTCTGACACAGTGATGTCAAAAAAACCTCTCCCTCAATGTTGCAAAAACAAAGGAGCTGGTTGTGGATTACAGGAGGAATGGAGACAGACTAACCCCTATTGAATCAATGGATCTGGGGCTGAGAGGGTAAACAGCTTCAAGTTCCTCAGCATACAAATCACGGAGGGCCTCACGCGGTCTGTAGCCAGCGGTGTGGTGAGAAAGGCGCTTTCACCTCAGATGGTTGAGGAAGTTTGGTATGGGCCCCCAAATCCTAAGAGCTTTCTACGAGGGCACAATTGAGAGCATCCTGCTTGGCTGCATCACTGCCTGGTACAGGAACTGTACCTCCCTCAATCGCAGGACTCTGCAAAGAGTGGTGTGGACAGCCCAGTGCCTCTGTAGTTGTGAACTCCCCATGATTCAGGACATTTACAAGGACAGGTGTGTAAAAAGGGCCTGTAGGATCATTAGGGACCCAAGTCATCCCAACCATAATCTATGCCAGCTGCTACCATCCAGGCAGTGGTACAGCAGCAAAAAAGTCAGGACCAACGGGCTTTGGGACAGCTTCTTCCACCAGACCACCAGACTGACGAACTCACACTGACTCGAGTGTACTCTGTAATACATTGACTGCTCTATTTATTATAAATTATTGTAAATTACTATGATTGCACATTTAGATGGAGACATAACGTAAAGATTTTTACTCCTCATGTATGTGAAGGATGTAAGAAATAAAGTGAATTCAATGTATTTTTGATCATTTTGAGTTAACAACTTGGTTCTGCGTTGTCACAAGAAACCCCTCTGCTTCTGGGAAGAGGTCACCAACTCTGACGCTTCCTTGTTGATATCTTGTCTGCTCAGGTCATGAGGATGTCTTCCATGAAGAGTCATGCTCTTCCATTGGTTAACTTCTTCTTCTATAGTGATAATTTCATTTTTCCGGGTTGTACTTTCATTTAAGTTTAGTAATGTGGTATTTCTCATCAGAATAGCATATATTCACATGGAGGGCTGAATATTGATTTTGTTGATGAAAATATATCCTTAGAAGTTTTACCTGACGTTGCGTAAATTTTAAATGTCTGTTATTGCTCTTCCTCCTTCTGTCCTTGGTAATGTTAATCTAAGTGCATTTGACTGCACATAGTGGTCAGGAAGTACCAAAACTGAATATGAAGTAGTGTTTCTCTAATCTGCATCTAGCCTCAGCTTGGCAGTAAAGGAGTTCATGGACAGACATGATAGTGTTGAAATGGGAAGTGGAATTAAACTGACTGACCATCAGAAGACCCTGACTTTTACAGCAGATGGAAAAAAGATGCTTGATGAAGCAATCCTGTAATATTAGGGAGCTTAATGTAAAGGAACCCTTAGGAGACAGTGATCAATAATATGACTGAATTCATACTGTAATTTGAGAAGGAAAAACTTAACACACATGTATCTGTATCTGAATGGAATAAAGGGAATTACAGAGGCATGAGAGAGGAGCTTGCCCAGGTGGATTGGAGGAGGATTCTGGCAGGGATGACAGCAGAGCAGAGATGATGAAGTTCCTGGGAATAGTTTACTGGATGCAGAATAGATATGCTCCACAGAGGAAGAAGTTCTGAAGTGACAGTGGTAGGCAACCGTGGCTGACAAAGGAACTTGAAGACTGCATAAAAGCCAAGGAAAGGGCATATAAGGTAGCAAAAGTGAGTGGGAAGTTGGTTGATCGGGAACCTTTTAAAATCCAACAAGAGGCAGCTAAAAAAGCTATATGAAGGGAAAAGATCAAATATGAGGTTAGATTAGCCAATAATATAAAGCAGGACACCAAAAGATTTTTCCAGTTATATAAGGGGTAAAAGAGGTGAGAGTTAATATTAGACCACTGGAAAATGATGCAGGTGATGTAGTAATGGGGGACAAAGAAACGGCAGATGAACTTAATGGGTACTTTGTAACTGTCTTCACTGTGGAAGACACAAGAATTGTGCCAGTGATCGGTGAGTGTCCGGGAGCAGGAGTGAGTGCCATTGCTATTACAAAGGAAAAAGTGCTTGGCACACTCAAAGGTCTTAGGGTGAATAAGTCACCTGGGCCAAGTTGACTACATCCTAGAGTCCTGAGAGAGGTTGCTGAAGAGATAACGGATGCATTGGTCAAGATCTTTCAAGAGTGACTTGATTCTGGCATGGACCCAGAAGACTGGAAGATTAGAAATGTCACTCCACTCTTTAAGAAGGGAGGAAGGCAAAAGAGGGGAAATTATAGACCAGTTAGCCTAACCTCAGTGGTTGGGAAAGAGTTGGAGTCTATTATTAAGGATGAGGTTTTGTGGTACTTGATGACTAACGATAAAATAATTCTAAGTTAGCAAAGTTTCTGTAAAGGGAAATCTTGCCTGACAATTCTGTTAGAGTTCTTTGAGGAAGTAACAAGCAGGGTGGACAAAGGAGAGGCAGTGGATGTCATTTACTTGGATTTTCAGAAGGTGTTCAATAAGGTGTCACACATGAGGCTGCTTAACAAGATAAAGTCCTATGGTGTTACAGGAAAGGTACTGGTATGGATAGTGGAATGGCTGACAGGCAACGAGTGGGAATAAAAGGGACCTTTTCTGGTTAATTGCCAGTGAATAGTGGTGTTCCTCAGGGGTCAGTATAGTGTCCACTGCTTTTCACATTGTTTGTGAATGATTAAGATAATGGATTTGTTGGCTTTGTGGCAAAATTTGTGGATGATACAAAGATAGGTGGAGGGGTAGGTAGTGCAGAGGAAGCAAAGTGATTACAGCAGGGCTTAGACAAACTGGAAGAATGGGCAAAAAATGTAGCAGATGGAATACAGTTTTGGGGAATGTATGATAATCCATTGTGGTAAAAGGAACAATGGGGAGACTATTATCTAAATGGGGAGAAGGTTCAAACATCAGATATACAGAAGGACTTAGGGGTCCTTGTGCAAATCTTCCAGGAGATTAATTTACAGGTGAATCTGTGGTTTTAAAAAAAAGGCAAAAGATACTAGACAAGCTGCGCTTAGAGTGCTGTCAACAGTTTTGGGTCCATATCTCAGTAAGAATGTGTTGTTATTGGAAAGAGTCCAGAGGAGGTTCATAAAGTTGATTCCAGGAATGAAGAGGTTAACAACTGAGGAGTATTTGGCAGCTTTGGGACTGTACTCATTGGAATTTGGAAGGATGCAGGGGAATCTCACTGAAACCTACCAAACATTGAAAGGACTTGATAGGGTAGATGTGGAGAGGATGTTTCCTGTGGTGGAGGTATCCAGAACTAGAGGGCACAGCCTCAAAATCGAGGGGCAACCCTTTAGAACAGAAGTCCGGAGGAATTTTTTTTAGCCAGAGAGTGTTAAATCAGTGGAATGCTCTGCCACAGACTGTGGTGGAGGCCAAGTCTGTGCATATATTTAAGGTGGAAGTTTATTGTTTCCTGATTGGTTGGTGCATCAAAGGATATGGCGAGAAGACATGTGTATGGGGTTGAGTGGGTTCTGGGCATCAGCCACGATGGAATGGTAGAGCAGACACATTGGGCTAAATGGCCGAATTCTGTTCCTGTATCTTCTGGTCTTATGGTCCAATCTGCATCAAGCCTTACTGATGTAGACGAGGACAAGCCAGGGTGCAGTAAAAGATACTGATAGATTTATATGTGTAGCACTGCATCACCTGGAAGGACTGTTTAATAATGAAGGTCAATTGACAGCCCAGTATGTTTGAATGGAGCAAGTATGCAGGTGGATCCCAGAGCTGTTCTCTTCCTCAATTCATACCTTTGAGACAGAGTGCAAAGCCATTGTTATTTCTCTGAATCCATCTATCCGTTTGACTTCTTCCTCACCTTTATTTCCCCCCAATTCTGATGTCACATTCGCTGTGTATAATAAACAAATATGCACATAAAGTATTAACATTGAGATTTCCTCTATTGTAATTCTGCCGCACTTATTACAAGCTTATTTCCTGTTCTTGAAGTGATCTGTTCCATTGATCAGTTCAATTTTACGATGTGATGGAGGCTTTTCCTGTCAGAAATGGAGACATTAGAAAGAGACTGAAAGTTGTTCTTTCTATGTATTATTAATTTGCTGGACTAAATCTCTCTTCCTGTCTCCCAACAGAGCCTTCCTGCTGAAGCACCAGTTTTTTGGCTTGTAAGAACTTAACAGGGGATGTGGAAGTGGAGCATTTGGCATGCTCACTTTTATTCCAAACTGAAAATGTTCTTCCAACCACAGCTGTTTGGAAATTTGTTTTCGTTCCTATAGAATGAAACAGAACATCACGGGAAATGTTTGTCTATATGTGAGCGGACAGATTGCTCATAAAAACTGTTGTACCCAAATTAAATTGCATTATTGATCATCTTGGGTGAAATTGTGACCACCGAGAAGTTCGGCATGCTTAACCGAACTTTGCATGATGTTTGTCCGTTATTGGTTGGGTTCACCATATCAACACAAGTTGTAGACCTCATATTTCCTTATTAGTACAAACAGGAATGTCTTAGATGCATCATGCAGCCTTTGGTAAACACTCACAAAAGATCAAGGTGAATGCTGAGATCCTTCTCAGCATATTTGTTTATTATACACAGTGAATGTGACATCAGAATTGGGAGAAAATAAAGGTGAGGAAGAAGTCAGTTTGTTCATTCTACACTTTGTAGTAGTGTGAGGGCAGCTTGACAGCCAGGAATTAATCAAGGCAGATGATTGTTCAGAGGGTTATCCTCAGACACACAAATTTGCCTCACCCTCTCTTCGGAATGTTGTTTGCCTCTACACTGTGTATGTATTTGGTTGGAAGTTGTCACAAGGGATGCTCTGTTAGTTTTGACAGCCTCTCAGTACACGCCTTGCCAGTCTTCTTAATGTATTTTTGCGAGGAACTCGGACTGGGTAATAGTTCAATATCCAGTTTACATTTGCCTCCTTGCAAGAGTGAAATTTAATTTATGGTTGATTCAAAATAAGGTAGAATGCTAAAGATAATAGCACAATTGTCACCAAAAAAAGATATACAAGAAGAATTTATAAAAGAAGCATTCTAGCACTCCCCTTCCTTTCCAGTCCTAATGAAGGGTCTTAGCCTGAATGATAGACTCTATTCCTTAACACAAAAGCTGCCTGACCTGCTGAGTTCCACCGGTATTTTGCACAGGTTTCCCTGGATTTCCAGTGTCTTAAGAATCTTGAGTGTTCATGCAAAGGTAAGATGAGTGATTGCTGCATTCAGCTCATGTTGCAATTAACATTTGAATGAGGTATAGCCAAGAAGTTTTTTTTAAATTTTCTCATTTGCCTGCAGCCATCACTGGTAAGACCAGCTTTTATTGCACATCCCTAACTGCCCATGTGAAGGTGTTGTTTAGATTTCTTAAATTCAAGAAACATTCCCACAATTTCTTGGGTGGAGAACTTCAGGGTATAGAGTCAGCAGCAATGAAGGAATTGTGAGTAAAGCAAGGATATAGCATAACTTGGAAAGAAGGCTATAATTGCTGATAGTTGGGATTTGCTTTTGGAACAAATAGTACACTTTGCAATGGGCACACACCTTAGTGAGGGAATCAATGATCTATCCTGGATGGTGTTAAGGCCATGCATTCTTCCAGACAGAGCATCTCATTATGCTCCACACCTGTGATTTACTGGATTAACACAAGGAGGGAAATGTGCTGTGAGACTCTCCACCTCTGATCTGTTATTGTAAGCATAGTATTTGTTTGGGTGGAGCAGTCAAGTTTCCCGTCAACAGTGCCTCCCAAGTTGTTGTTGGTGGTGGGGATGTTGAATCCCGATTCTTTTGCGAAGGTTCTTCAGAAGAGAAGGCAGAAAGCTTGTTGCTTATGACTGTTTTATTAACTGTTACAAGAGCAAAGAATGGGCAAAGAATGAGGAGTGAAGAGAACAAAGTAAAATACAAAGGACAAAGATGTGGTCATCTCATACTCAGACTGGAGATAACAACATACCAGTAAAGCAATTAATCTACAACATAGCCACATTCAAGTGGCATAACATCTGCTACAGTAAATTAAGAAGCTTCTAGAAAATATAGAAGCAATGGTAAAATTCACTGAAGAACTACCTGTATATAGATGATTATATAAAAACACATGCAAGTATAGGAAAGTTAAACCACAAGGAAAGCAACAATCTGCACCCTGTTCTACCAATGGTAATGTCATTAAATTCCAATAGTAGTGGCTAAATTGTTGTTGGAATGTCTAACCACTGAAGCTGAGATACATCCTACAATGCATTGGGACACATCAGCTATAATGTAATCTGGAGTCATTGGGTGTATTGGGCCTTTCAACATCAGACACTCTTGCCCAAGCAACCCAGGCAGGGTTGGTCAGGCCCTGGCTTGTGTCCCAGCAGCACTGGTCAACAGGCCATATATTTTGATCCATTGCCACCTGGAGGCTTGCACCCTCTGTAATGGTCCTGATGGCTCTTTACTTTGCAGCCCCCATAATGCCAAGGAGAGAATTCTACACAGTGAGCAGCCAGAAAAACAACTACACCCCACCTCTGTAGGCTCTCATCATACCCTCTACCCCTGTCTCTGGCACTGCTGTACCTGTTCCTGCTATTTGGCTTTCTTACGCTCAAATGCCTCCCCAATCCGGTCTTCCCACAGAACTGTCAGTCTACCATGACCACCTGCTTTAAGGTTGCTGACAGAATGACTATGTCGGGCCCCAGGAATGATGATGCAATGAAGTCAGGGAATTTTTATTGCTTGCCAAGATTGATGGCCAGTTGCTAGTCAGACACCATAGTGAGCAAACCTGCTGGTGATCTGTGCTGAGGCTGTGGTTGATCTCCAGCTTTGACAAAGGCTGTGGGCTTTTCAGTTGGCGAAGGTGTCTACTGTTGTTAATGGCCAAGGAGCTGCTTTCTGCTGCTGCCTTCAACACATGGTCATGTTGCCAGCAATAATGTCCTTCTCCTAAGGCATTTGGGCAGCTGCTGAGGATCTGTTCCAGGATTCCTCTGCCAGGGCAGAGAGGACATGATGGTGTCTCACTTTTGCCTCAAGCAAAAAGTTTCACTGGACTAAGCAAGACGTCATAGGATCATGAATTTGATGTGCTGGGATTCCACCTGCTATATGTTGGACCAGGAGATCTTTTGATTCAGTGCACCTTGGCCCCCCAAACTTGTCTAAGCTCCCTGCTGCCCCATTCATACCATCCCAGTGTTATGTACGTCATTGACAAGTGCCCACAGCTCTTCCTGGTCCAGTTTATGTCTGTCCCCGCCCTGGGCCCTGTTGAAGTGGGTTGAAGGGAGGCTGCCCAGCCCCACCTGACCGGATACCACTGTCCCTACCACATCCCTGTGCCTCAGATGTGACTAAGCCAACGTCATTGCATCCTTGGCCTTCCATTTCCTATCTGTCCAGACATCAAAGCCTGCTGTCGAGACTTTGGGGTCACTGGAATCTCAGTGCAGCAGCAACTCTCTTGTATAGGAAACCACAAACTCCTTGTTCAGCTTCTGAAAGGAAGCTACAGCTTATTCCTCTTCCCATAAAGAGCAATGCTGCTCAAGCTACGTGAGTGGCCCAGCCATCTTCGAAGGTAGGCATTTCTTTCAAGAGCCTCAACTGTTGATATGGGTACCTCGTATACCATCATGGGCCAGAGGATTTGGGGGAGGATGCCATGATGGTAGATTCAGGCCGTGAAATTGCCAGGTAGGCCTGACTTGTCTACGCTGGTAGCCAAACTTATAACTCTTTGGTGGTCTTCCAGATGGCAGTCGCACCTCTTAGGCTTACAGTCAAAGACCTTCCCCGGGCTCTTGAATGGTTTCTAAGAGATGGATGGGACAGCAACACCATCCAAGGAGAAAGTGAACTTGTCGATGAATCTTCCCTTAACACCAGAGGCTTGGATTTCTCTGGCTTAAATCTCATCATTGCCCATGTGGTGAACCTCTCTAGCCCCTGCTGGATCTATCAACTAGCATTTTTAAGACACAGATGTAGCATTTATCATCCTAACCATGTTGTGTCTCAACTTTGCTATGTAGGCATGCTTACTGAGAAGCTGAAGTGGAAATGAACAGTGAACTTCTGACTTTCTGCTGGAATGATGGATATTGATAAAACAACTTTTCTTTGTGTATCTTCATTCAAGGGATATGGACTTTATAACCTCAGCCAGCATTTAATTGCCATTCGCTCATTTTCTTTCAGAAGGTGGTGCTATACCCACAATGCTATAACAAACAGAGTTTCAAGATTTTGACCTGCAGATGATAGGCTTAGGACACCATCCAGATGAACTCCTGCATCAAAGACCTGCTTGATTGACCTTGAGCAACCACCATTAGCTTTCACAGTGTGAGATGGAATTCCAACCATTTGATTTTCATTTTCCTTGGTGTCCACTGACATTACATCACACTCAGTTCACTGCTACCCTGGCGTCAACGGCAGTCACTTTGACCTCTGGAGTTCAGCTTTATTACTTAGTACAGGAAGAATATCTAAATCCATTAGCAAAGCAGAATTAGATGAAATAAAACAATGATTTCTGTTGTCTTGTTACAATGCTATCTTGTATGCTCTTTGCAACTCCAGTATGAACTGGAAAGTTAGATCCCATCAAAATTTGATATCCTGAAGTAATGAGGGCCAGAAGAATTGATTTGATTGGCATGACAACAGCAAATTCCACTATATATGTCAGTAATAATAAACCTGATTCTGATACTCTACTAATTTGCTCAACTGAATTATTTTAAAAATGGGAAGTATAATAAAAGGTCACCCTTTAGCAAAAATTCTACTTGTGAAGAGTTTTTCAGAAAATCTTTTGTAACATTATTTGTATGAACCAGGCAAGAGAAAGGTATCTGTCATTAGGTGTGACTGGAGATGTCTTTCATGATTCATTACTGAAGTTGTCAGAACGAAGCTGAAATATATAGTGATTCATTTGTGTAAACACAATTTAACTGGGTGGGTATCAGTCAAAGTGTTGAAATGTGTTGAAAAGAGCTGGAATGAAAGAACTCTTCTGTACAATTACTGTATGTGCAGAGAAACCTTGCGATCCATTTTCCCAAGAAAGCATTGCTATAGCCTATGGGCCTACTTGTTTTCAGTTTATGGCTCGTGCTTAACCAGCTAACTTTCTTCTCTCTCAGAAGTAATCATACAAAGTTGTAGGATTCCCACTCTGCATTGGTTCTCTCTTTCTCTGTCTTTATCTTCCTTATGACCTCTCTTAGTTTGAAATCTACAATTTTGATTGTTCTTATAATTTCCTATCATAATCTTTCCTTCATTGTCACTTTTTTATGTACTTCCAAAGTATGCTGAGATGTTTGCATTAATTAAAGAAACTGTTTAGGACTATAGGATCATACATCACTGAAGGAAACCACACAATACATCAGCAGGGATTTGGTAAATGGTAGAAAGCAGAGAGCTATTGTGAATGATAATATTTTCGGCTGGTTCTGGATACTCCTGAGGAATTAGTATGAGAACCACAGCATTTTTGGGATCAGATTTGGAAACCTACTGAACTCTTGCACCATCTGCTTTCACCGCCTCTACTGGCAACATGCTCCAGTCACCTACCACTCCGTGTGTAAAAAAAACACTTGCTTCACTCTTCCTTCCTTTACCCCTCTTAAAGTAAACCCAAATCCTTGATACTTGACACTTCCATCCTGCGAAAAAGACTTTGACTAGATATTCATTCCATGCCTCCCATAATTGTTTATACTTCTATCAGGTCACCTCTTAGTCTCTGAGGCTCCAGCAAAAGTAAAGTTTGTCTCATCTCACATTATAGCTCATACTCTCTAATCCAGAGTAAGTATTTGAAGGAGGAGAGGAAAGACTGTAAGTACTCAAATTCTGCTGGATTCACAGAGCATACAGTGCAAATATAGCCTCTTTGGCCCAACAAGTCCATTCCAACCATTCAGAGATCTATCCATTAAATTACATTTGCTCCCGGTCTGTCCATTTCACCAGCCATCCCATGTTACACAGCCTCAGAATAGAGGGGTGTCCTTTTAGAACAGAAATGAGGAGGAATTTCTTTAGCCAGACAGTGATGAATCTGTGGAATTCTTTGTCACAGGCAGCTGTGGAAGTCAAGTCTTTATGTATATTTAAGGCAGAGGTTGATAAATTCTTGATTGGTCAGAGCATGAAGGAATATGGGGAAAAGCCAGGAGATTGGGGCTGAGAGGAAAATTGGATAAGCCATGATGAAATGGCGTAGCAGACTCAAAGAGACAAATGGCCTAATTCTGCTCCTATATATTTTGGTCTTATGGTTAAGTCTCTAACCATTCTTCTTATTACTGGGTACATTTCCATATCTGGATCCCAAAAAGAGCAATGATTCTAATACCAATTCCTCAGGAACTCCACTGAATATCCACCAACAGGTAAAACATTATTGTTCACAATAGCTCTCTGATTTCAACAACTTATTTAATTCTGTGTTAAACACTTCAGTTATGCTAGAAAATTCAAAGTCAGCATTCAAGTTTGTGAAAAACAATTTTACTTTAAAAATCTTACTGATTTTCATATATTAGCCAGCGCTTCCCCTTGTGCCTTGGCTTAATAAGTATTCCTACTCCAATGTTGAGTTAACCGGGCAATAATTGTAAAGTTAATCACTTCTTGCCCTTATCTGAAAATTGGTGTAATATTTAAAATTCTCCAGCACTACGGTACCTACCAGATCCAAAGTGATTGGTATCTGCAGTCTGAACCTCCATGAGTTTAATCATTATTTCCCTCAGTACCCAGGAGATACTCAGTATCCCATCCGAACAGGGCAAATTTCTAATTTAAGTAGGGCAAGCCTGTTAAGTATCTCAACATCCCTTCTATTCTTAATACTACCCTTCTCTTTATCTTGGTTACAAGTATGTTCTTTTCTCCATTCAACTCATTTTGTATCTCAGCCATTTCCTCCACAATTTCAGGACCATTTTGGTCCCTTATTTAAAGGCTGGAGATCCATCTATATCATTGTTGCTACGTAGGCACTAAGGCATCCACCAATTTTACTCTTCTCCAAAAGCTCACTTAGAACCTAATGCAAGGAGGGTGGTACTGACTACCATCACGCCTCCTTCTATATCATTCTTCATCCTCTGTGCATTCTGTTTCTCCTGTCCACTGCTTGTCCATGCACTTTTCAAAGGGCGAACCTAGGGTTTATGAATTATCTTTCTTATCTCAACATTTTTACTGTGAATAAAGTATTTTGAATATGAGAACATAGGAAATTTAGTCAATGTATGTGCAACAAACAGCAATGTATCATGATAAATTAATCTGGTGACTGAGGGATGAATATTGGCCTAAGCAGAGAGAAAAAAATTCTTGCCCTCCAAGCAAGACCTTAAAATTTAGTATTTCCACCTGCAAGATTTTTTATTTACTTTTCATCTTAACGTGACCCAATCCTGTTGCAAAGTCTTGACCTCAATCTCAAGCATCATTTTGCCTTCTCGGCTATTTTCTGACCTGCTGAGTTTGATCTGCAGATTTCAGAAAGCCTAATGTATGAATACTTGAGTTATTTCATTGGATAGAACCAGGAACAATGATATTGAGGGCAATTGTAACATTCAGGGGGAAAAAAAAACAGGTTATGAGCTGGCAATGAGCAGCCCTTCCTAATAATGCTCAACCTGAGCCTTATCTTCCATAACGGTCAAGGGAATCAAGCACCTGTGCAAGGACCTACTTCTATTGGCACTGCATTGTAGTTTTCATCCACCTATCGCTATCCCCCTTGCTGTTGTCCAAATCATCCATTTCTGGGATGTTCACCTCTCTTGTGCAACTCCCAGCTCTGAAGCCACTGTATAGTCTAGCTATTGAGTACAGCCCCTTGCTAAGAACATCCTTGTACACCCCAGCCCTATCCGGTTGCTGCCCTTACTTTAAATCCTACAGATTATGTAAAGACATGCACGACCCTAAGTATTCTCTGCAAAAGGCTTGCTGGAGGGAGCCAAGAAAGCAGCTGCAAATGCTGGGATTTATTCATATCAGGAAATTGTAACTTAAAACACCCCCAGGAAGTGCTGCTCCATCTCCTTTCCCTCAGGGTATTGCACTCCAATACAGTAAAGCTATTTAAAATTCAGACCAGCAGCTGTCATCCTGTACATCAATAAACAAAGTAAGTTCCCTGATTGTCATCACTCTACCATTAGCAGGTGACTTCAGCCGCTGGGGGATAACCTCTGGAATTTCCTCCCAATACTTTTCCACCTTCCCACTGCTCTTTTCTAGTTCAAGATATTGCTCAAAATTTCAATAAATACTTATATGGTCAGTTGTCAAATTCTGTTTGATAATGTTCACTGAAGCTGTGGAATGTTTTATGAAATAATAATGGTCATAGTTTCCATATAACTGGAATCCTGCGAGTTGATCTCATTAATTAAAATGAAAACTATTTCATTGCTCTTACCCACTGTTTGACTTCAGTTATATTTCTGTTAATCAGCTACCATTCAAATGAGTCTCTGCCCATAAACATGTTTATTTGTGGACAGTGTCTTACAGCCTACATCTCTCTGTTGTTCTCCTCCATTTAATATTCTTGACAATTGTAGAGCAATTATGGAAGATGAACCCTCTTGGACATAAGAAAGATCCTAATACCCAATGGACAATCCCTCCCATTCTGCTTATTTAATGTAATACAGGGAAAACAATGCTGGAAATACTCAATAGGTCAGGCAGCATCTGTGATAGGATGAACAAGTAAGTGTTTCAGATCCACAACCTTTCAGAAGTGCTCTTTTCCATGGGTTGGTCTTTATTTGTATTAACCTTAGTTTCCTATTATAGTTAAGGTGGTGGGGTGGAGACACGCCTCCACTAAAGAAGATATAAGGCATTCCTTCCCTCCACTAGCCTGCAGGTCACCCTCGGGCAAGGTGTAACACCTGCTTTGCACCCCACCCCCACAAATCAGGATCATGTGAAGTCATGGGAGCAGGTGGTGGATGGTCGTATGAGCAACTGGTGCATATCATGTGTCCTGGTTATGTGACCGCAAACATCAGGCAGACAGCCTCTGAAGAGTATTGTAAAGACAGAAGAAGGCAAAGATAAACCACCTAGGTAGAAAACTTTGCCAGGAACAATCATGGTCAAGAACATGATCATACGACACAACACATAATGATGATGACCTATTATTGTTGATATGTTTGCCTTTCACTAGTCCTAGCATAGAAATATAAGGCAGGGTACTGATTTGCTTATATTTTTTTCTGCTATGTATGTTGGCAAAGTTACTTTGTGGTTACAATCTTTCTTAAGGCTGCAAGTCGGAGAAAGAGGGATAGAATCTCTTTCAATATATTTATATTTAAACTGCTCAACGCTACAGTGAAATCATTTCAAACCTTGACAACATGAACATATCTTACATGTTGTCAAAATGTTTCACAACCGATGAAGTGCCACTTTGTAATGAAATGACTACTGTATTGTAATAGTGACAATATAACTATGATTTTATATACAGTAGCCTCTAACTGACAATAGTGTGACTAAAGAATCTGCTTTAGAATAGTTCATCAAGGACTCTCTACTCAGAACACAAGGAATAACACCCTCTGTGAAGCAGCGACATAGAATGACTTGCATCTACTTTCAATGAAGAATGAATGAAGAGTCTTATCCAAAAGCTATTTCCTTGGTATTATGCAGGAGATTTTAAAGATTAAGTCCCCAGCATGGGATCGGAACTCACAACCATTCCTCAGAGTAAACCAATAAATCATTACTGACCCATGTTGCACCATGTCTCCCCATTCTACTGACTAGGATCGAGATATTCACACACAAGGGTCAAAAATAAGTGAGCAAAATAATTATATTGAAATGTCCATCGACATGAAGTTAGAGAAGTGTGCAATTATATAATTGGGTTAACTTTTCGCATTTTGTTATCTTGTAAGTCCAGTGCGCACTTCTGATATATAGGTAGTTTCATTTTATCTTCTGATATACCACACCAGCTGCTGTTAATTGGATTTCCTGCTCTACTGGTTACAATGCCTGAAAACAATTAGTTGTCCAAAAATACTTTTATGTTATTCCCTCCTCTGTAACAACCCCAGGTTCTATTAAGCTATTTATACATTAAGTTGATTTTGAATATCATAGGAAATCCAATTGGACATATCTAATCTCTTTCCTCTTGAATTTTAAATGCATATTTTATTGTTATCATTTTGCATTAATTAAACACACATCTGTACTGTATATTGCTATACAATTAATAGTATAAATCAGAATCAGAATGAGGTTTAATATCACCAGCATATGTCATGAAATTTGTTGACTTTGTGGCAATAGTACAATGCAATACATAATAATAGAAAAAACATGAATTACTTTTAGTGTATATATGCATATGTATTAAATAGATAAATTAAATAAGTAGTGCAAAAATAGAAATAAAAAGTAGAGAGGTAGTATTCATGGGTTCAATGTCCACTCAGAAATCAGATGGCAGAGGGGAAAAAGGCTGCTCTTGAATCATGGAGTGTGTGCCTTCACACTTCCATATCTCCTTCCTGATGCTAACAATGAGAACAGGGCATGATTTGGATGATGGGGATTCTTAATGATGTACGCTGCCTTTTAAAGGCATTGTTCCTTGAAGACGTATTGATGCACCATCAATAACTTTCGGAGATGGGAGGCGAACGATAGGCTTTTATTAGCTGCAAGAGACCACGATCAGCAGCAAGAGACCACTACACAACATCCTGGAGACTGAGGGAGGAGCAGTGCCTCAAATCACCTTTATACAGGGGTCTGTGGGAGGAGCCACAGGAGCAGTCAACAGAGGGGCGTGTCCAGACAGGTATAGGTAGTTCACCACACGTATTACCCACATGAAGTTGTGTTGCAGGGAAAGATTATTAATGCTTACCTTGAGCCAGCATGATTAGATACTACAAGCATGCATCTTATTAATCACTGGTTAACTGACCATCTGCACATCAGTGTATTTAAATTATTGAAGAGTCTGAGCTCTTCCAGGCTATTTGAAATCAACCGGTAAATATTAAAAATCAGTACAGGTTTTGAAATAATATGCATGGAACAAAGCTCTGTCCCTACAGATTTTTTAATTTTGATATTGGATTTATCAACCATTAAAGCAAACCTTCTCTAAATATTTATGCTTACCGATTTCATACCGAATTTATACAGAGCAATCCATGAAGTGGCATATACAGAGTGGGCAGCCAGGGCTATTTTCCCAAGGTAAAAATAGCTAACGTGAGGGAGTGTAGTTTTATGGTGATTGGAGGAAAGTATAGGGGGATGACAGAGGAAGGTCTTTTTTACAGAGAATGATGCGTGTGTGGAACACGCTGCCATGGGTAGTGGGGGAAGCAGGTACATCAGGGGCATTAAAGAGACTTAGATGGTCACAGGGATGAAAGAAAAATGTGGGAAGGAAAGATAAGATTGACCTTAGCACAGGCTATAAGGAAGGCATAACATTATGGATCAAAGATCTGCACTGTGCAGTACTGTTCTATGTTCTAGCTGAGTGGGATTATAGTACAAGAGTAAAGAAGCCTTGCTGTGATTGCTCTGTGCTTTATTAAGACTGTCAGTAGTTTTGGTCTCCTTACCTTGGGAAAGAAATTCATGATTTTAAGCCACTATAGAATAGGTCCATCAGGATAACTTTGGGTTGAGTTGGTTGTCCTGGAAAGCAAGATCGAGTAAGACTGGCTACTGAAGAATGTGAGGTACATTGTGGTACAATGTCTGACATTGAGACATGCACAATCCTGATAGGATTATCAGGGTAGATGACCAGAGGCAATCTTCTCCACCCGGAGAGTTTAGAACCAAATAGTAGAATCTTGGATATTGAAGTTAACACTTAGGCCAGACAAAAATTAGAAAATTGCACAAATCTTTGGATTTGAAACAAATTTATACATCTTTGGAATTATCTCCCTAGGTTAGCTCAAACATTGATTATATTCAAAGGGGGATTTCTTGGAATTTACGGAAATCTAAAGAAACAAAAACTAGGTAGATAAGGTGAGGCACAGAAGTAGACAAGATCTTAGAAAAAGCTCACTCCTGGTGCTATTACTCAGACTCTATGAATAATTTACAAACCAATTACCCACTTGACAGCAGTCAACAGTGAAGGGACATTGATTATTCTTCTCTGGGCTAGCACAAGTAAATCCTCATTAGCCATCAACTTACCTATGATTATTGGGTGCACCTTCCTCTATCATAAAGATAAAAGTGAGTTTGTTTGCCGATAATTATGTAGTTGCCACTCCTACTCTCCTTTTCCCGTCCATCCACTAAAGTCAGACATCCGTTTGCTCTCTGGAAGAAAACTGTCCAGGGCAAGATCCAAAACCATACATGAACTAATCACATATGGCATGCAAGCCAAAGCACATCCCAAGGTCTGCCTCTCAAGGGTCTTAGACATTGTGGTGTTGATCCGCTTCACCATGTCATATCCTGACTGACCAACTTGGGCACAATTTGGATTAAGACAAGGCATCCATTTTACTTTTCACCCTGCAAAAAGCTAATCAGTCACCCAAAAGCCCCAAAAACCATGCTTCTCTGAAAATGAAGCAGGCATTGCTTACAAGCAGCATGACTGGGCTGCTGGTGACGGTGGTGGAGGCGGATACGATAGGGTCTTTCAAGAGGCTTTTGGATAGGTACATGGAGCATAGAAAAATAGAGGACTATGGGTAAGCCTAGTAATTTCTAAGGTAGGGACATGTTCGGCACAACTTTGTGGGTCAAAGGGCCTGTATTGTGCTGTAGGTTTTCTATATTTCTATGACTTGGACAAACTTAATGCAGGGGCAGTTCCAAGACAGGCAACACTTACACCACACAGTATGAATAAAGAGAGTAACCGCCTCTACTAATAGTCATCATTTATCAGAATATTAATTGGAGCAGCTATATAATTGTTGTCTCTGCAAGAGTAGATGAGAAACTGGAGATCCTATAGCAAATGACCCACCGTCTGATGTCCCCAAGGTAGATGTCAAGAATTTGACAAGACTTTACCTTCTTATCTAGATGGGAATGCCAATTTCCTTGAACAGAAAATTCTACAAAAACTAGTGAATATTGCCCAGCACATCATGAGTAAAGCTCTTTCTACCATTGAACAAGCAGCATCCACAACCCAGGTCATGCTCTCTTCTCACTGTTGCTATCAGCAAGAAGGTACAAGAGCATCGGGACTCATAACACCAGGTTTAGGAACAGTTGTTACCCTCAGTCATCAGGCTGTTGAACCAAAGGGGATAGGATATAACTTCTCTTGCCCCATCATTGAAATGTTCCCACAAATTATGGACTCACTTTCAAGGACTCTTCATCTCATGTTTTTATTTATTTATTCATTCATTCATTTCATTTCATTTTGTATTTGCACAGTTTGTTGTATTTTGCACACTGGTTGAAAGTCCAGTTAGTGCATTTGATTCTATAATGGTAATTATTCTATGAAAGATTTATTTAGTATGTTGGCACATGTACGTTAATAATAAATTTACTTTGAACTTTGAACTTTAATATGACAGAACCTCAAAACTACTCAAGAAGCTCAAATCCGGAACAAAGCAATCTAGCTTTCTGGCACATTATCTGTCACTCAAAACATTTGTTCCATCCACAATGTAGCCTAAAGGCAACGAGAGGCATCTGCAAGGAGCGTTACTCCTGTGCCTGCTACCCTTATTCTTCTAACACCAAGAAGGATAAGATAGCAGACTCCGTGGAACACCATTTCCCAGAAACTTCTCTCCAAGGAGCACACATTCTGAACCAATAATATATCATAACCCCTACATTATTATGGGGTCAAACTTGGAATTCAAACTATAACAACATTATGCACTAATCAGAAAGACTACAACCATGTAGGAAGCATTTTATCACCATCTTCTCAAAAGTCAAAGTCAAAGTAAACTTATTATGTAAGTATGTATATGTCACCTTGAGATTCCTGCAGGCATTTATTTACTTGCTTATTGACATACAACATTGAATATGCCTTTCTGGCCCTACAACATACACCACCCAACATTCCCTCAATTTAACCACAGCCTAATCACAGGACAATTTATATTGACCAATTAACCTCCCAACCAGTACATCTTTGGACTATGGTAGGAAACCCGAGCACCCAGAGCAAACACACAAGGCCACAGGGAGAATGTACAAACTCCTTATTGGCAATGGAGGGAATTGAACCCAGGTCACCTGTACAGTAAAGAATTGTAGCTTACCCCAATGCTACGATGCTGCCTTTGTATAAAGGTATACAATAGAATTTATGGAAAATTATGCATAAACAAAAGCTTATTAACAACTAATGTGCAAAAGAAGACAAATTGGGCAAATAAAAATAAATAAATAATACAGAGGATATGAAGTGTAGAGTGCTTGCAAGTGAGTCTGTGGGATGTGGAAACAGTTCAGGATTGAGGCAAATGAAGTTGTCCATGCTGGTTCAGGAGCCTGATGGTTGTAGAATAATAAATGTTCATGAACCTGTGGCGTATAACTACTGTACCTCTTTATAGCTATAATATTTTCAGTGATGTGAATTGTCCTGCAGAAATTTTTCACTTGATTTTGAACTGCACTCTATCACATGCTTTCACTTTTGTCCTCATAGATTGTTAGGGAGATACAACAGAGAAACAGGCAGTCCTTCTGCTCATCGAGGCCGTGCCAACCATTAAATCCCCGTTCACTCTAATGCTATGTTAATCCCACTTTTTTTACTCACAGCTTACTCACATCAACTCCTCACGGATGCAACCAGTGACCTACATGCCTGAGGCAATTTAACTTGGGCATTTGTCTTACCGGGGCAGAAATCACAGAGGCTAGAAAAAAAACCAATAAAAACACAGGCAGAACATACAAACTCCACGTGAACAGTACCAGGCATGAAAACTGAATGCTGCACTGTGAAGCAGCCATTCTACTAATTGCTCCTCTGTATCATTCATTGCTCTTGTACCGTTTCTCCGCAATTTATAAATCGTGTTTTTTTAGTGAAGTTCCTGTGGCATCAGTTCTGTGCATCTGGTATCTTGCCAGTCTACAGTTCAACAGGTCATTCAAGACAAGTCAAGTCACTTTTATTGTCATTTCGACCATAACTGCTATGTACAGTACATAGCAAAAATGAGACAATGTTTTTTCAGGATCATGGTGTTACACGACACAGTACAAAAAACTAGACTGAACTACGTAAAAAATAACAGAGAAAAAAAAACTACACTAGATTACAAACCTACCCAGGACTGCATTAAGTGCATAAAACAATGCAGGCATTACAATAAAATATACAAGAGAATAGGGCAACACACACAAAATGCTGGTGGAACAGAGCAGGCCAGGCAGCATCTATAAGGAGAAGCCCTGTCGACGTTTCGGGCCGAGACCCTTCGTCAGGTCTTGACAAAGGGTCTTGGCCCAAAACATCGACAGTGCTTCTCCTTATAGATGCTGCCTGGCCTGCTCTGTTCCACCAGCATTTTGTGTGTATTGTTTGAATTTCCAGCATCTGCAGATTTCCTTGTGTTTGCTAAGACAATAGGGCAGTAACGTGTCAGTCCAGGCTCTGGGTATTGAGGTGTCTGATAGCTTGGGGGAAGAAACTGTTACATAGTCTGGTCGTGAGAGCCCAAATGCTTCGGTGCCTTTTCCCAGACGGCAGGAGGAAGAAGAGTTTGTATGCGGAGTGCATGTGGTCCTTCATAATGCTGTTTGCTTTGCGGATGCAGCGTGTGGTGTAAATGTCCGTGATGGTGGGAAGAAAGACCCAATGATCTTCTCAGCTGATGTCACTATCCGCTGCAGGGTCTTGCAGTGATGCAGCTGCTCAGGATGCTCTGAATACAACCCCTGTAGAATGTGATGAGGATGGGGGGGGGGGGGCAGATGGACTTTCCTCAGCCTTTGCAGAAAGTAGAGATGCTGCTGGGCTTTCTTTGCTATGGAGCTGGTGTTGAGAGACCAGGTGAGTTTCCCCACCAGATGAACACCAAGAAGTTTGGTGCACTTCATGTGACGCATCAATCTTAGATGTGTCACATGAAGCCTTGACTTCATAAAATATGTATGTACTCTCACCATTACCTGGTGAACTCTGGATTGCAGGAGCTCTTTTCAAAGCACAATGGCAATTGAACACTTCGGTCCTATTTGACAGTCTGAAATTTGGTTGATTCTTTTATTTATTTATGTAAAGATACAGCACAGAATAGGCCCTTCTGGCCTTTTGAGGTGCACTGTTAGCAGCCCATTGATTTCACCCTAGCCTGTCACGGGACAATTTTCAATGACCAATTAGCCTACTGACCAGTATGTCTTTAGGCTGTGGGAGGAAACCAGAGCACCCAGAGAATGCTCAAGTGTTCAAGGGGAGGAGTACAAATTCTTTACAGATGACATCGGAATTGAACTCAGAACTCTGATGCCCTGAGCTGTAACAGTGTAGTGCTAAGTACTGTGGTCCTTCTGATGTATGAGATGTGAGGTGGTTCATTTTGGTAGGTCAAATATGATGGCAGAATATAGTATTAATGGCAAGATTCTTGGTAGTGTGGAGGATCAGAGGGATCTCAGGGTCCAAGTCCATAGGACTCTCAAAGCTGCCGCGCAGGTTGGCTATGTGGTTAAGAAGGCATACAGTGCATTGGTCTTCAACAACCGTGGGATTGAGTTTAGGAGCTGAGAGGTAATGTTGTAGCTATATAGGACTCTGGTTAGACCCCACGGAGCACTGTGCTCAGTTCTGATCGCCTCACTACAGGAAGGATGTGGAAACCATAGAAAGGGTACAGAGGACATTTACAAGCCTGTTACCTGGATTGGAGAGCATGTCTTATGAGAATTGGTTGAATGAACTCGACCTTTTCTCCTTGGAGTGAAGGAGGATGAGAGGTGACCTGATAGAAGTGTACAAGATAATGAGAGGCATTGATTTTGTGGATAGTCAGAGGCTTTTTTCCCAGGGCTGAAATGGCAAGCACGAGTGGGCATAGTTTTAAGGTGCTTGGAGGTAGGTACCAAGGAGGTGTCAGGAGTAAGTTTTTAACGCAAAGAGTGGTGAGTGTGTGGAATGGGCTGCAGGCAGCTGTGGTGGAGGCAGAAACAATAGGGTCTTTTAAGAGACTCCTGGATAGGTACATGGAACTTAGAAAAATAGAGGGTTATGGCTAAGCCTAGGTAGTTCTAAGGTAATGACATGTTCAGCACAGCTTTGTGGCCGAAGGGCCTGTATTGCGCTGAAACATTTTCTATCTTTCTATGGGTTCAATGTCCCACTCTCACTGTCTATTGAAGTCATTATTTCCAAGTTTTCCATCTACCATTCAGTGGGCAGACAGAAAAAAAACAAGTTACATTGAGAAGGTAACTAGCTGAATAAATGGGGCTGAAAAATGGTGGAAGGAATTTTATGTGGGCAAATGTGAGGTGTTGCACTTTGGGAGGACAAACCAGGGTAAAACTTAAACAGTGAATGATAGTACACTGATGAAAGCGGTAGAACAGAGGGATCCGGGATTATGGGTGCAAAATCTCTCGATAATGGCATCACAGACAGATAGGGTGTAAAGAGAGTTTTTTTTTTACACATTGATCTTCATAAATCAGAGCATTGAGTACAGGAGTTGGGATGTTATGATTAAGTTGCATAAAATGTTGGTGAGACCCAATTTGTTGTATTGTGTGCAGTCCTGGTCACCTACCTACAAGAAAGATGTAAGTAAGATTGACAGAATGCAGAGAAAATTGACAAGGATGTTGCCAGGACATGAGGATCTGAGTTATGGAGAAAGGTTGAATAGATTAGGACTTTATTCCCTACAGAATAGGAGAATGAGGGGAGATTGATAAAGACATACAAAAATATGAAAGGTAAATGCATGCAGGCTGTTTTCACTGATATTGGGTGAGACTAGAATTAGAGGTCATGGGTTAAGGGTGAAAGGTGAAATATTTAAAGGAAACTTGAAGGGGAATGTCTTCACTCAGAAGGTAGTGAGAGTGTGAAATGAGCTGCCAGTGGAAATGGTTGATGTGGGCTTGATTACACCATGTAAGGAAACTTTGGATAGTTACATGGATTGGAGGGGTTTGTAGGGTTATCATCCTGGTGGACATCGGTGGGCCTAGGCAGAACAATAGTTCGCCACAGAACAAATGGGCCGAATGGCTTGTTTTTATGCTATAGTACTCTATGACTCTATAACTAGGTAGTACAAAGTATATAAATTTAAATTAGTCACCAAACTATTTGATGAAGACTATAAAATGCAACCCTAAACAAAAGCCAACATTTATCCAAGAACCACTATTATTCTCAACCAAAAAACTTAATTGACCCAGGTAGAACAAGACTACAATTCCCAAAGTGCTTTTCAGCGCAATAATCAATTAATTGCAAGGTAAAAGCAGACTAAACAGGAAAGGGTTGTGTGTTAAATAAAAGCAGCAATATGTTCAGTGTTCTCTACAATGATTTCAACCTTTAGGTTCACACAGGGTAATATTTAACTCCTGAAGTGCTGAATTTCTGCCTCCTTGTCATTTTCTGGCTGACCATTGGAGATGGTAAAGGAAAGCAGTGCAGAACCAAAGATTTCTTTTTGCTAATTCCTCAAGTGTTTTGTTAAAGAATTTTTTTTCTGATTTAACACACAACCACCACTCCGATTATGAAATAATAACAGCACAAAACAATAAAATCAAACACAATTTTTTTTCTCTGAAGAGAAACTTCCGATTCTTCCAATTTGAAATCAAGAACCACCATGCAGCAACACTTTCTACTTTCCATCATCGCGACAGGTTGCTGCTTTCAAATATCTCCCCATCTAAGCTCGAGGTGGGAACGACAAGCTAAATACATCCCCACGCACTCCCAACAATACGACTCAATCTGAAGGTTAAGACTCACCACTCTGCCCCACTGGATGTAGCGAGGCATTTGCCTGTCCCCGGCTTTTCATCTTGATGGCCCCACAGATTGAAATAGTTGAATTTGTATCAATTAGTGTCAAATTTACGAGCAGTTTAGTGCTGTGGATTTCTGCCCTTTGGGAACGGAACTTCAACCACTGGAACTCATTTAGTATAGTACAAGGCAGCAGCTCCTCTCAAGCCAATTGTTTGAAAATGTAACATTGGTGTTTTTCATGATAAAACTGGATCCAACATGAACAAAATAGTTTCACTGCTTCTACTTGTATTACAGAAATGCTCGCTTGGTAAGCTTGATTTGCAATCTTTTTTTTAAAATTTAATATTTTATTTAAAGATACAGTGTGGAACTGGCCCTTCTGGACCAACGAGCGCACAGCCTGGCATCCCACCTACTTGCCTGCTCACAGGGCAATTTACAATGACCAGTTGACCTACTGACTGGCATGTCCTTGAACTGTGGGATGAAACTGAAGCTCCCACTTTCAGTCATGGGGAGATCACACGAACACCGTATAGGCAGCATCAGAATTAAACTCCTAATTCCAGTATGCCCCGAGCCACAACAGTGTCACGCTAACCACTACGCAACCATGTATCCTTACTGGAATTAATTCACATCAGTCTTTTGGGATCACGGTATCAATTCTCACTGAAATATAATTATTTTAAAATTTTAATGGGAAATACGAGTGAATCCATTCAAAAAGAAACTTAGATTGCCTCATTTTAGAAGGAAGTAAAATGATTAAATTGCTTATCAACCTAACTGAGTGAGCAATAGAATTCATGCAAGCATTTACATGTTAATTGCACACAACATTCTCACAACCCAAACTATGTAAAACATTAATTGTTCTTTAAACAAGGTTGATGAAGCTGCCGGCATTTCAAAGCAACTTTTACGCAACAATACGGGAATGGAAAGCTTCCACTCAGGCGCTCTGCCACAGACAGAGGTCATGAGGACACTTGGATTAAAACCGCAGGGCACAGCAATTGATTTACCAGCAGGTAAGGTGTAGACAGGAGGCTAAGCTGACTAATATGTACTTTAACTAAACTGCTTTCCACTTCTATCTAGCCCACTACGATTTTGAAGTGGGTCAGGAAACACGTGAACAGCTCCAACCTGTATCAGATAAAGACCTGTTTCACTATTCAATGTAACTGTGCTCACCTTCATAGTCCGATCAATCAAGCTGAGTGTGATGTTCGCCCAAGGGGTTGTCTGTTGGTGGGTCTTCAGGTGGCTAAAGGCTGACCTGGAATCTCACAGGACTTAATTTGGAATGTTAGCCCAGATTCCCTTCATGGACGATGCCTATGTGTGACTGCTTAACAAGGTGGGAGGCTGATGCACAGAAAGCCCCCATACCGTACTTGACAGATCGGGGTCAGGGTCCGGTGGTGTGGAATGCAAGATGACTGGGGACCCTTCACTGCCACACCCTTACCGCCTTCACTGCCATTGTTGGTGTGTTATCATCTTCTGCCAAATCCACCACTGAGGTCTTGTTGGATTGTTCTTTGTCTTATAATGATCCCTTGACATGGGTGATCCAACCTGGAGCTAAGCTCCAGATGACATCACTCTCAGAATCACAAGTACTGTATCTCCACCATAACAAAGTGATGATATTTGGATGATCCACCTTCCTACTCGTTGCTCAAATCCTTGATTTTCTTACTGAGTATAATGGGATTAGTATAGGATTAGTGTAAGTAGGCATTACTGTGCAGATTGACTCAGACTCCATAAGAAATTTTCCCTCATCACTGTCTCAAATGGGCCTCCCTGATTCTGAGAATATGTCCTCTGCTTCTACATTCCCTCATAAGAGGAAACACCCTTCCAGCATTCACCTTGTCAACGTTCAGGTTCAAAGTTCAAAGTGTATTTATTTTCAAAGTATGTATGCTGTGTAAAACGAGATTTTTCTACTTGCAGACAGCCACAAAACAAGGAAACATCATAGATCCCATTTAAATGAAACCCCCACACAACAAGTCCATCATACCAGCAAAAAAAAGAACAAATTGCACAAACATTACAAAGCAAACAAATAACACACAAAACATTAAATGTCAAACCGTAGATTCCCCAAAAGCGGCATGAGTTGTCAAGCCAAGTTCCATTATTTCTGATCACAGAATCAACCTTTCCTCATAAGGCAACTCCTCCATAATTAGATGCAACTTATAAAATAAGTAAACTGATGATTTGTCCATTAGGTCACAATCTTATGCAAATAACTGCAGTCACAGTCTGTCCATCAACTTTTCCCTGTGTGGAACTGAAAGTGTGGAAATTGGAGCAAAGAAAACCCCACACGTCTCCTTCAGCCTGCTTTACCAATGGAAAAGGTCATGGCTGATCTAAAGGTGAAGATTAAAGTTTTAGTTTAATTTGTGTTGCGTGCACACCAAAACATATACTGAACGTGTCAATTACATCAAATCAAATGAGCAGGGATGATGCTGGGGAGAGTCCACAGATGTCGGCACAATTCTGGTGCCAACATAGCACGCTCACAACTTACTAAACCTAGAGGGAACCAACACAGTCATGGGGAGAATATATACAGACAGCGGCAGGAATCGAACCCTGATCGGTGGGGCTATAAAGCAATTGCACTAACTGCTACATTACTGTGCTGCCCTAACCTTTTTGTTACGTCAGTGGTGACCTAGGGTAAACCCAAGTCAAGTCAAATGAAGTTTATTGTCATTTAACTACATACATGTATATAATGTATGTAGAAACGAGATAACATTTCTTCAAACCTGGATGAAAAGCACGTAACACCCATGACCTTTAACAAGTATATATCTATGCCTGATGTTGCTTCCACTGACAGTTGAAGAGCTCCAAAGACTCACAGCTGTCTGAAAGAATAAGTTTCACCTTACCTCTTTTGTAAGTGAGAAAACCCTTATTTTGAAACTATATAGATTCTCCTATAGAACGAAGCACCCTCTCCACATTTATCTGTCAATATCTAGATCTTATACTTTTCAATCAAGTGGTCTCATACCCTTCTAAACTCAAGTCAATACACTCACACTTAATAAGCCCACTCAATCTGTCTTCATTTGTGAACTTGGCCATTCCAGGGCCTAGCGTAGTAAATCTTTTTCAAGAAGCTTCCATTGCATTCATATTCTTCCTTAAATAAGGGGACCGGTACCTTTCACAGGGTGTGGTTACAGTAGCGCTCTCTGTATTTGTAATAAAATCTTCCTGATCTGTATTCAATAAGTAACATTCTGTTGGCTTTTCTGTTTACTTACTATTTCTTTCTGCAAATCATGCAGTAGGACGCCCAGATTCCTCTGCTTGTTTCAGCTCTTCAATCTCTCAGCATTTGGATAAGATGCTTCTTGTTCTTAATTTCCTGCCAAAATGGGGAACTTCACATTTTTCCAAGCTGTCTTCCAAATTCCAAATTTTTACCCACTTACTTATTCCACTTGTATCTTTTTTGTACCTTCCCTATGTCCTCTTCACAACTTGCCTGTAGAGAGGGAGCATGGGATGCAAGTCCTTAGTCCCCGGAAGGAAGCAGAAGTAGATAAGGTGGTATAGAAGGTGTATGGTTACTTGCTTTCATAGGTCAGCGCACTAGATATCAAGGTTGGTAAGTCATGTTATAGCGTAACAAAGCTTTGGTTAGTCCACATTTAGAACATTGTGTGCAGTTCTGGTCACTACCCAGGAAGGAAATGGAGGCTTTGGAGAGGATGTGGAAGAGGTTCTCCAAGATATTGCCTGAATTAGAGGGTTATAACTATAAGCTCATTGTTTTCTCTGGAGCATTGGAAACTGTACAACAACCTATCTGAAATATATAACATCATGCAAGGCATAGAATAGTCAGATAGCCAAAGTTTTTTTTCCCGTAGGGTGGAAATGTCAAGTATTAAAGGTCATATGACAGCAACATTTATTAATTTAGAGAAAAGGCATGGAATTGGCCCTTCGAGCCACACTGCCCAACAACCCCAGGCAACCCCAATTGAACCCTAACATAATCACAGGACAATTTATAATGACCGATTAACCTACCCAGTAGGTAGGAAACCGGAGGATTCGGAGAAAACCCATGCATTTCACGGAAAGGACATACAAGGACTCCTTACAGAGGATGCCGGGATTGAACTCAGCTCCAACGCCCTGAGCTCTAATAGTGTCATGCCAACCGCTAGGCTAGCATGGCACCCACAGTAAGAGGCATTTAGACAGAGCCATGACCTAACAGGGAATGGAGGAATATAGACCATGCATCCATAGATAGGATTCATTTAAGGCTGGCGTGTGGTAGAGTTGAGTACTCTCGGAACATTCAAGAACCTCTTCAACAGGCAGGGAATTTAAGCATGGATATTGTGTAGGCAGAGGAATCAGTATAGTTGGACATTTCATTACTAATGTAATTAGTTTGGCAGAACATTGTGAGCCAGCTGGCCTTTTCCTGTGCAGTACTGTTCCATGTTCCATCCTAACATTGAGCTGTCTACCAATGGGACCAGTTTGCCTCCATTTACCCGACAGCACAAATAGGTTTGCTAGCCAGCCGGTGGTGTAGTGGCGTCAGCACCGAACCTGGCCAGCTCCGTGCTTTCCATCCGTGCTGGACTGCGCGTCGAGCTAGCACTCAACCTCCTAATAAATAGTAAAATGCTATGGAAACGGCAAAAAGTACTGCCCGATGTGCCACAAGGCGTGAAAAGAAACAACAATTGTGTTTGTTTCTTGACCTTAGACCAGATGGTACTCAACGTCAGGAAGACGAAAGAATTGATTGTGGACTTCAGGAAGGGTAACACAAAGGAAAACATAGCTTTGTCTCACTGTTGCCATCAGGTAGGAGGTACAGAAGCCTGAAGGCACACACTCAGCGATTCAGGAACGGCTTCTTCCTCTCTGCCATCCAATTCCTAAATGGGCATTGAAGCTTTGGACACTACCTCACTTTTTTAAATATACAGTATTTCTGTTTTTGGACATTTTAAAAAAATAAATCTATTCAATATACGTAATTGATTTACTTATTTATTCATTATGTTATTTTTTTATCTCTCTGCTAGATTATCTATTGTATTGAACTGCTGCTGCTAAGTTAACAAATTTCACATCACATGCTGGTGATAATAAACCTGATTAGGAACCTCTTGAACATGTCTGCGTGCTTTTATTATTGCTGCCACATTATAGGCTGAATAGATATGAGCATTAACAATCAATGTACCTAAAGATTAAAATTGTTATATATCAATAGATATTCCTTCAGATTAAAATAATAATATTCTGGCGAGTAGTACATGCAAAAAGAGCATGGCGATGAACTCAGCAATTGGCTTGAACGTCAATCCTACGTAAAGACCCCACAGTGAAATCCTTACGTAAGATTGATGGTACTTCCGTAGCCGTCATTCCTATTCACTTCAAAAGTACTTAGTCGTCTTTAAAACACTTTAAATCCCGAGAGGAGTTTTAAAAAAAAATTCTATGTTTTCCCCGTCTTGGTTGGATATTTTAGTTGTTTGATGATCCGCGTAAATCGAGTTTCTTTGACGTCATGGGCTGCATTCTGAGATTAGATCAAAGTCACACCCAAAAGGGGAAGAAATCCCTTTTATTAATTTAATCCCATCGGAAAATGTAGGTAAAGTACATTCTTCAGTACAGTAGCTGTTATTTCAAGAGGGTATCTTGCTAACACTGCTATTTTGTAACACGAGAACTGTTATGTGGGAACTGCTGCAATAAAGTGATAAAAATCAATCCGAGACAAACACTGTTTTCTGCATTGTTCCGCAACCGAGGGTTAATCAAAATCTTTAAGAAAGCTAATTCCATTGTGATATTCAGCACGGTGTAGCGGTCAAGTGCAGATGTGATAAAAGTTACGGTTTTAAACGACCCGGATTTTACTGCGGAAAGCACTAACAACTATTCTTCAAATTCGCAGGACGACGCAGCTTGTCGCCGCTGGTATCACAACTATACCCTGTCGCCGGCTGCCTCCTGGCGCCCACTGTGGAAACGGCAACATTAGCGCTGCGTCCTGAACTCAAGCGGCAGACTGGACCTGTGGCTCTGACAACTGCATTCCATTAAACAGAATATCTGGCTGCACTGTACTAGCTAAGTATTACTTAATTCACAACACTCTTTAGAAAATAAATATGTATTTTGTTTTAATTTTACGTACATTAATAATTTGACTAGTCTTAAAATAATTTGCATATAAGAGGCTCTGAGAATTTTTCTATGTTTGGGCAGCCTTGATTGCTGGCCAAAGGTATGGTTTTAGTTGGGTATAAGTGTTTTTTTATATGCCACTTTGTTGCAGGGATTACTTTTATCCTGACGATGTGGTGGTTTGACATTGGAGAAAGACCTGTTTCCCAGGCACATTCTGGATCAAAGCATCAGAGATGCTGGAGGAACTCGGCAGGTCAGGCAGCCTCTATGGAGAGAAAAAAAAACAATCAACATTTTGCGCCAAGGCCTTTTATCAGGACTGTATTATACTGTGCTTTAATGTTCTATGTTCTGCAACAGCATATACTATTCTGAAATTGTTAGCTTGCAAGATAAACCAACAGTAATGGGGTCTTGACTTAGTCTGAAATGTCCACTGCTTATTCCTCTCCATAGAGGCTGCCTGTCCTGCTGAGTTCCTCCAGCATTTTGTGTTTGTTGCTCTGGATTTTCACCATCTGCAGAATCTCTTGTGGTTATACATTCTGGGTCTTTGCTTTTCCCTGGAATCAAAACCTGAGAAAGGAGTAGAGCGTTTGGCAAGTGATATCTGTCTTACTTTTGCATAGTGATGTAAGAAGTGGATGTTCAGCCAATAATTCAGTCACTTAGTGTTTTATTTAGAATTGCAATTGACTGAACTTTGCTAATATTCGCTTAAAATTCTTACACATTTTGTATCTGAATCAACACAGTACTTTTTTCTGATATGCCTGATACAGTTTACCTTGCAAGCCAATAATTTCAGGCTAGTAAATGCTGTTATAGAACATAGTACAATAGAGTCCCATTTGACCCACGATGTTGTGCTGACCTTTTAACTGACTCTAAGATCAACTTAACCTATCCCTTTTACTTTCATCCATGCATCCATCTAAGAGTTTCTTAAATGCCCCTAATGTATCTGCCTCTACCACGCACCTGACAGTGCATTCCATGCACTTACCACTCTCTTTTAAAAATAAATACCTACCTCTGATATCTCCCTATACATTCCTTCAATCTTGTATTAGCCATTGCGACCCTGGGAAAAATATGTTGGCTTCCCACTGTATCTACCTACACCTCTTATCATCTTACACATCTCAAGTTGTCTTTCACTCTCCTCCTGTCCAAAGAGAAAAGCCTTAGATTACTCAACCTTTCCTCATAAAACACAATCTCTAATCCAGGTAACATCCTGATAAATTGCCTCTGTACCCACTCTAAAACTTCTACATCCTTCCTATAATGAGGTGGCCAGAACTGAACATAATTTCCCAAGTGTGGTCTAAATAGAGTTTCTAGAACTGCAGCATTGCCTCACGGATCTTGAAGTCAATTCCCCAACTAATGACGGCCTGCACACCGTACACCTTAATAATCCAGTCAACTTGCCTTCTAGATTCTGAAAAATAGGAGGAAGAATCTGTGTTTTTAAAAGTATTTCTTCAGTTGCAAGGAACCTTGGGATGCTCAAATGGAGGTAATCGGCATAGTGTAAAACAAGGTCTTGGTCTTTAATCGATATGTTGTGAAAAAAACCCAGAAGCACTTAACAGAAAGCAAAATTTTAAAAAACTATGTTCAGGAGACAACTGTTTACATAGGATTATGAGGCTGTTAAAATGAGTTCCAAAATAGGACAATATATATGGTTGGATTGAAAAAGGATTGAAAGGGAAGTGGCTGGAGAAAGTGGGGAAATACGATGAGAACCACCTACTGCTGTGGAAGTCAAACATTCAGTCAGACCTGTTATGCTAAATGGCTTAATTCTATTATATAAGTTTAACTTAACACTGGTCACAGCCCATCAGTGTAAAGGTAATTGTCTAAACTTTAAACTGTATCATCAATGTTTTCCTACAATGGCAATCTTTTACCTCATTTGGACACCAGGTAGCTTTACAGAAACCATTAAATATTGCTGTGTTCTTTCAGCCAGCTCCATTCCAAGAGCAAGTATCCCACCCAAAACCCAGCCCTATTCCATCAAATCTACAGATCCAATCTCCAGCTCTCCTGGCCAGCTTTTGCAAAGTCTGAGCAAAATTCAGTTACGTGTTTGCTCTTAACTAGCAGGCTTCTGAATCAGAGGCGATAACTTCACTCCCACCTTCACTGAACTGTTCCCACAATCTATGGGCTCGCGTTAAACGGCTCTTCAGCTCATTTTCTCGAAATTTATCGTTTATGTATTTTTATCATTATTTTTTCATTCTTTTTGTATTTGCACAGTTTGTTGTTTTTTGCACACTGGCTATATGCCCAGTTGGTGAGGACTTTCATTGCTTCTATTATGGTTATTGGGTTTATTGAATGTGTGCACAAGAAAATGAATCTCAGGGTTACGTATAGTGACATATATGTACTTAGATAATAAATTTGCTTTGAACTTTGGAAGAGGAAAAAGTTAAAATTTCAAACTGAAATGTTCCGATGAAGGTTCTCAGCCCCAAACGTCACCTCTTTATTATTTTCCATAGATGCTACCTGACCTGCAGAGTTCATTCAGCATTTTGTGCATGTTGCTCTGGATTTCCAACATTGGCAGAATATCTTGTATTTCAGATTTATAACTTTTCATTAGAGCCATTTAAGATGTGACAGGGTGTAGAAACGGAGATCAGTGATTTTGCAGAATGTACAAGCTTTCCAGATTTTTTTGTTTATTACCTTGTCAGTTTGAGGTAAAGATTTATTAAATCAGCCAAGAAGTGTTTGAAGTGTCATTTAACACTTGTGCAATAAAATCAGCAACAGCAGCTTCCACCATAATAACTGGAGGGAAGCAACACACAGAAGGCAGAAATATTTATAATAGTTGCTGTTTTGAGAGTATCACTGAGTTGACAGAAAGATTCAACAATTCCTAAAAGTGGATCTGCAGCCTCTGTGGTTACTTCTGCATAATCCGGAAAATGAACACAAAGAATAGACTGTCAAACGAAGCCATCGGCAAGCCCTTTGTTTCCTTGTCACTTGTCTCATGGGTGTTAATGACACACCCTTGCAAAGGCAGAAACCTGTCAAATCCAGTGCATTGCAACACACTGGTTGGCAAAAGAAGTGGCAATGTTAGCTGAGAAAGTTGCTACTGCTAACTTCATTGAAATAACATTTGGTGTAATACATAATTCAAAAAGTTGAAAGAAGTTTAGTGCAGATATTGCTGGACTGAAGGGACAATTCCTCTACTGTTTAGAATAGAGTTGCGATTAAACTCAGTGAACCTATTTTTTCCTTCCAAAGAGTCACGGTGGATCTGATCCCTGGCCTTAACTCTTCCCTGCCTGTTCCTATACCCCGTAGTTCAACTATCTCTCAACGCTGATCTTGAATATATTATGTTTTAGCCTTTGCTGCTTTGATGTTTCAAAAAGGTAACACATTCCTTACTACCCTCCCCCCCCCCATTAGATTCCCCTGTCAAGGGAGACTCCCATATGGAATCATACAAAGCAGAAATATTGAATCTTGCATCAGAAAAGGAAGCTATTGAGCCCACCTACTCCCTTCTGGTCAAAGATGGTTAATACCACTGCCCCCTTCTTGTTCCACAACCCTGTAGACTGCATCTCTCGTGTGTAACCAGGTACTGCTGAGGTATGATGAGGACTTGGCCTCCACCAATTTCACACTCCTCAACCCTCATTAGAAGAAATCATGTTTTCTGTTCTCGCATCTGCCCTAACTTGCACCAATTAACTTAAATCTATGTCCCTTAGTTATGGCCCTTTGTGCTTGCTCTCATCATTTTGGACAATACAACTAAGTCTCTAAGTATATCAGAAACAAGAGGATAATCAGGGAAAAAGTAGATCTTTCAGCAGACTGTGTGTTTATGCAGGTCCCTCAGTTCCACGACATTTGTTAGTGCCCCCGTTTGACTGTCCAAAATTCACCACCTTCCATTTATCTAAGTTAAAATCCATTTACCATTTCTCAGAACGTTTCCCTAAATCAAGGGCTCCCAACCTTTTTCATACCAGGGACCGGTATCAATAACGAGGGGGTTCTGGACCCCAGGTTGGCAACGCCTGCCCTAACCGATCAAGATCTCTTTGTAATCCATTGTATCCTGATTTGCTATCAACAAGAACGTAATATCAGCAAATTTGCTCATCATAGCATGTACATTGATAACCAAATAATTTACATAAATAATGAACAACGGATGTCCCAGCACTGACCCATAGGGCACCCCACTAATCACAGGCTTGGTTAGAGGGAACCAGGTTATCTTGATCCACAGCAAGACATCGAACTACTAGCAAGTAGGTGCTTCTTTATGCAATTCTGTGCTGTTCAGTGGAGTATCTCCACCCCCTCGTTATTGAGATGGTCCCACTCTGCGTTCAGTCAGATGTATGATACCTGCAGTAGCAATGTTGAAAATATTGCTTCAGAACAGTTTGTGTTGATTCACATTAGGAGAGCCTGAGACTAAGTCTTCAGTTCATGGATGCAAAATCTTACTTAGCATCATTGTTTTTACAAAGGTGCATGTATATGTGCAATAAACTCAAAATTAATTCCTCGTGGGGACTTGGGCAGTTTAAGCCATGCTTTTAAAGCTAGTGCAAGAGATTGTAGAAGTTAGCTTTGTGTACCATGGATTTTTCTCTAGAATCCTGTGATTGCTATTACTCACACTAGTTTAGCCCTTTTGAAATTAATTGCCAGTATGACCAAGTTGAAGCTGGATATGACATTAGTGAAGCCTAATTTGGAGTATTGTCTGCAGTTTTCGTCACCTACCTACAGGAAAGATGTAAAAGAAATAAGGTTGAAAGAGTACAGAGAGAATTCACAAGGATTCCAAGGAGGACCTGAGCTATAAGGAAAGATTGAATAGGTTAGAACTTTATTCCTTGAAGTCCTCCACGACTTGGATCAACATGTTGACATGTTGATGAGGCTTGCATGCTACAAGGACTTCATCGGGGCCACCCGTGGTGGAACGGCTGTGGACAAGATGCCAGACGAAGATTGATCCAACCCCAGCTCCCAAACCGACAGACTCATGAATGCCCTTCTCAGGCAGTACTTCAATTAGAAGTGTGGATGCCATACGAAACAGTAAAAAAATTCCTTGGAATGTAGAAGATTGAAGGGAGATTTAATAGAGATATACAAAATTATGAGAGGTATAGATAGGGTAAACATAAGCAGGCCTTTCCCACTGAGGTTAGATGGGACTACAACCGGAGGTCATAGGTTAATAGTCAAAGGTAAAAAGTTTAAGGGGAACTGGTGAAAGTTCTTCGCTCAGAGGGTTGTGAGAGTGTGGAGTGAGCTGCCAGCTCATGTGGTGCATGTGAGCTCGATTTCAATGTTTAAGAGAAGTTTGGATAGGTACATGGATGATAGGGTATGGAGGGCTATGGTCCGGTTCAGGTCGATGCGAGTAGACAGTTTAATTGGTTTGGCATGGTCCAGATGGGGCAAATGGCCCAGAATCAGGTTTATTATCACCGGCATGTGACGTGAAAATTGTTAACTTAGCAGTGGCAGTTCAATGCAATACATAATCAAGCAGAGAGAGAATAATAGTAATAATAAATAAAATAAAACATAATTAATAAACAAGTTTATCAATTATGTATATTGAATAGATTATTTAACAATGTACAAAAACAGAAATACTGTATTTTATAAAAGGGAGGTAGTGACCAAAGCTTCAAAGTCCATTCAGGAATCAGATGGCAGAGGGGAAGAAGCTGTTCCTGAATCGCTGAGTGTGTGCCTTTCTGAGACACTGCTCCCTAAAGATGTCCTGGGTACTTTGTAGGCTAGTGCCCAAGATGGAGCTGACTAGATTTACGATCTTCTGCAGCTTCTTTCGGTCCTGTGAGTTAGCCCCTTCATACCAGACAGTGATGCAGCCCATTAGCATGGTCTCCACAGTACAACTACAGAAGTTTTTGAGTGTATTTGTTGACATGCCAAATCGCTTCAGTCTTGCCTTCTTTATGACTACATCAATGTACTGTACTTTTCTCTGACTCTTAAAAGTTTAAAGTGTAGTCTGCAAGATAAAGACCAGAATTTAAGATACCACTACTGTTAAACTTTTGTTTTGAACACTAATTGAGGCTTGTATTGAAGATTAGAGTGACTGTATCTCTCTTCCCTTAAAACAACAACACACACAAAATGCTGGTGGAACACAGCAGGCCAGGCAGCATCCATAGGGAGAAGTGCTGTCAATGTTTCGGGCCGAGACCCTTCGTCAGGACTAACTGAAAGGAAAGATAGTAAGAGATTTGAAAGTAGTGGGGGGAGGGGAAATGCAAAATGATAGGAGAAGACCGGAGAGGATGGGATGAAGCTAAGAGCTGGAAAGGTGATTGACAAAAGTGATACAGAGCTGGAGAAGGGAAAGGATAATGGGACGGGAGGCCTCAGGAGAAAGAAGGGAGTGGGGGGGAGCACCAGAGGGAGATGGAGAACAGGCAAACAACTAAATATGTCAGGGATGGGGTAAGAAGTGGAGGAGGGGCATTAACGGAAGTTAGAGAAGTCAATGTTCATGCCATCAGGTTGGAGGCTACCCAGCCGTTCCTTGGCTGTTGTTCCTCCAACCTGACTTTGGATTCATTTTGACAATAGAGGAGCCCTTTTCAGAATGGGAATGGGACATGGAATTAAAATGTGTGGCCACTGGGAGATCCTGCTTTTTCTGGCGGACCAAGCGTAGGTGTTCAGTGAAACGGTCTCCCAGTCTGCGTCGCATCTCACCAATATATAAAAGGCCACACCGGGAGCACCGGACGCAGTATACCACACCAGCCGACTCACAGGTGAAGTGTCGCCGCACCTGGAAGGACTGTCTGGGGCCCTGAATGGGGTTGAGGGAGGAAGTGTAAGGGCAGGTGTAGCACTTGTTCCGTGTACAAGGATAAGTTCCAGGAGGGAGATCGTTGGGAAGGGATGGGGGGGACAAGTGGACAAGGGAGTCGCGTAGGGAGCGATTCCTGTGAAAAGCAGAAAGGGGAGGGGGGAAGGGAAAATTGTGTTTGGTAGTGGGATCCCATTGGAGATGGCAGAAGTTATGGAGAATTATACGTTGGACCTGGAGGCTGGTGGGGTGGTAGGTGAGGACAAGGGGAACCCTATCCCGAGTGGGGTGGCGAGTGGATGGGGTGAGGGCAGATGTGCGGGAAATGGGAGAGATGCGTTTGAGTTCAGCGAAACGGTCTCCCAGTCTTCAACCTGATGGCATGCACCTTGTATACCAGCTGGGTAGCCTCCAACCTGATGGCATGAACATAAGAACATAAGAGATAGGAGCAGGAGTAGGCCAATCGGCCCCTCAAGCCTGCTCCGCCATTCAACAAGATCATGGCTGATCCAATCTTAACTCTAGTTTTCACCGAATCCCACAAAGCAACAGTGCCAACCAACAGGGCACCATGCTGCCCATTTTATTTTATTATTCATCCCGCCCAAACCCATGTGATCACCCGGGGAAAAAAAAATGATTTGCCAATTGAGGAGAAAAAATCTGGAAAATTCCTCTCCGACCCATCCAGGCTATTGAAAACTGGCCCAGGAGATCACATGGCTGATCTAAACCTAGCCTCATGTCCACTTACCTGCTCGCTCACCGTATCCCTTAATGCCACTTTTATCCAGGAAAATGTCTATCTCTGTTTTGAATTTATTGAGTGTAGTAGCTTCCACAGCTCTCTGGGGCAGTAAATTCCACAGCCCCACTACCCTCTGAGTGAAGAAATTTCTCCTCATCTCAGTCCTGGAACGGCATCCCCTTATTGTAAGATTATGCCCCCTAGTCCTTGTTTCACCCATCATTGGGAACATTCTCCCCACATCCACCCGATCAAGCCCCTTCACAATCTTATATGTTTCAATAAAATCGCCTCTCATTCTTCGGAACTCCAATGAGTAGAGTCCCAATCTACTCAACCTCTCATCATACATCAACCCACCCATCCCCGGAATTAACCTAGTGAACCTTCTCTGCAATGCCTCGAGAGCCAGTATGTCCTTTCTTAAATATGGACACCAGAACTGCACGCAGTACTCCAGGTGTGGTCTCACCAATACCCGGTACAACTGCAGTAAGACCTCCCTGTTCTTATACTCCATCCCCCTAGCAATAAAAGGCAGCATTCCATTGGCCTTCTTGACCATCTGCTGCACTTGCATACTAACGTTTTGTGTTTCCTGCACCAGGACCCCCAGATCCCTTTGCACAGAAGCACTTTCCAGTTTCTCTCCATTTAGATAATAACTTGCTCTATTATTTTTCCTGCCAAAGTGCAAGACCTCACACTTGTCAGTATTATATTTCATCTGCCAAATGTCTGCCCAATCACTCAGCCTATCTATGTTCCCCTGCAGGGTTTCAATGTCCTCCGCACTCATTGCACTCCCTCCCATCTTTGTGTCATCAGCAAACTTTGATACGTTGCACTTAGTCCCTTTCTCCAAATCATTAATATAGATTGTAAAGAGCTGGGGTCCCAACACTGACCCCTGCCGAACACCACTAGTCACCAACTGCCAGTCTGAGAATAAACCATTTATCCCAACTCTCTGCTTTCTGTTAGAAAGCCAATCCTCCACCCATGCCAGAATATTATCCCCAATCCCATGATTTTTTACTTTAAGTAATAATCTTTGGTGTGGCACCTTGTCAAATGCCTTTTGGAAGTCCAAATACACCACATCCACTGGTTCCCCTTTATCTACCCTACATGTTACGTCCTCAAAGAACTCCAACAAATTTGTCAAACATGACTTCCCTTTTGTAAAGCCATGCTGACTTTGTCCTATTAATCTATGTTTATCCAAATGCCCTGTTACTGTTTCCTTAATTATCGATTCCAACATTTTGCCAACCACAGATGTTAGGCTAACTGGCCTATAATTCCCAGCCTTCTGTCTATTGCCCTTTTTAAATAAAGGAGTTACATTAGCATTTTTCCAATCTGCCGGGACCATTGACAAGTCCAGCGAGTTTTGAAAAATTATCACTAATGCATCCACAATCCCGACCGCCACTTCCCTTAAAACCCTAGGATGCAAGCCATCCGGTCCAGGGGATTTATCCACCTTCAGTCCCATTAATTTAACAAGTACCATTTCCTTGGTGATTTGAATCATAGTTAGCTTCTCTCCCCTAGAGCCCCCTGTTTATCCAGTGTTGGGATATTTTGAGTGTCCTCTACTGTAAAAACTGGTACAAAATATTTGTTCAGCGTTTCCGCCATCTCCATTGAACATTGACTTCTCTAACTTCTGTTAATGCCCCTCCTCCCCTTCTTACCCCATCCCTGACATATTTAGTTGTTTGCCTGTTCTCCATCTCCCTCTGGTGCTCCCCCCCCACTTTCTTTCTCCTGAGGCCTCCCGTCCCATGATCCTGTCCCTTCTCCAGCTCTGTATCACTTTCACCAATCACCTTTCCAGCTCTCAGCTTCATCCCACCCCCTCCAGTCTTCTCCTATCATTTTGCATTTCCCCCTCCTCCCACTACTTTCAAATCTCTTACTATTCGGTTAGTCCTGACGAAGGATCTCGGCCAGAAACGTCGACAGCACTTCTCCCTATAGATGCTGCCTGGCCTGCTGTGTTCCACCAGCATTTTGTGTGTGTTTGAATTTCCAGCATCTGCAGATTTCCTCGTGTTCACTCTTCCCTTTTTTGGTAACACTTACCTCACTGACTGTCACCCTTTCATCTTCCTGGTGCAGAAGTTTAAAATTAGAAATGTTTTCAGTTAAATTTTAAAATATCTTAGGTGTGTTTGGCAGAATAAGTTTCTTAGTACTAGAGAGAGTAAAGATTTAGTTTAATTTTATAATACCCTGCAGGATAAATTTTATTACACTCTACTGTGGTATTTGGTTAGAGATAGATAAGGGGATGTGAGAAAGGTTATCAAGTTGGCACCTATACCAAGCTAGCTTTTTTTTTAAAGCTTTGGGAATAACAATACACTGGATGTTATTTTGAAAAATAACATTGGCTGTAATTGTATAAGAGTATCTGTTGTCTGTCCAGATTGGAATCACTTCAGTCAAAAGTTCAAAAACTTGTTCTGCACAACTCATATTGTTTTTGTCTGTTCAATATAGATAATGCCCCCATTTGAACAAACAAAGCAACAGCAAATAAAAGTCTGTCCCACCTTTGACCACATGTTGAAGGCATTTCAGGTACATCTGTTAAACGAACTAATGTAATTTGTTTTAATCAACCAAATTTGCACGATTGACTGTGTGGATCAACCTCTGATATATTTTGGTACCTGTTGTTTGTTGTATTCTCTCTGTTTAGCTTGCTGAGTGCTTCCAGCATTTGCAGCTTTGATTTCTTTTTATTATTGTAATTTCCCGGCTGGAGTTGGAAAGGCATGGAATTTAGCAGGTACAGAGTTCCATTTCGTACTCATCAGCTCTATTGTGTGGCTGGTTTTTATTCGAGAGGATGCTGCCTCTGGTCCTCTTGCACCTACTTGAAAGGGTGAATAGGACCTCGTTTAAACATCTCACTCATAGGATGGCATTTCCAGCAGTGCAGCATTCCCTCAGCACTTACTTTCTTGTGCTCAGAGCTGGACCCTACAATCTTCTGGCTCGGTGAAGCTGAGAACCCTTGCCATCACCATCCAAGCAATCAGTGAAGTATTTCATTAATTAGCATAGTTAACTGGGTGAAGCTCATAGACTGTTAAAGTGATTGCTACTGGAATGAAGGCTCCGAATCCTTCATCATCTGAGTAGCGAATATGTCCTAAGAGGAAGTTAGAAAAATTGGGGAAATGACTGAGAAGATTACAAATTGCAGTTAACTGCTAACTCATTCCACCTACTAGGGCAGACAGAATGGTATCAATGGGGAATACAGGTCTGTGGAGAAGAAAAAGAAGGCATTTGCAGTGTTTTAGAATACTGGCATACCCTAGCAAGAGAAGATTTCACATTCAGTATAGTATTTTCCTGGCGCCATAAAATCTTACTGTCAAGGAGTGGACTTGAAGTCTTTACTCTTTCACTGATTTGAAGTTTATAGTTGATTGTGTATATTTGATCTTCCATGCATGTTTCGATACCTGTTTCACTGTTATTCAGTATAAACCAGATACCTAATTATAATGTCATTGGAGGCAGTATTTTCAAAGTAAAGTTGTTTTATTTTATTTATTTATTTAGTGATACAGCATGCAGTAGTCCCCTCCAGCCCTTCAAGATACACCTACCCAACAACCCTGACAAACCCGATTAACCCTTACCTAATCACGGGACAATTTACAGTAACCAATTAACCTACTCGGTACGTCTTTGGACTGTGAAAGGAAACCTGAGCACCTGGGGAAAAGCCATGTATTCTATAGGGAGGACATATAAGACTCTTTATAGATGACGCTAAAGCTGAACTCCGAACTCTGACGCCCCAAGCTGTAATAGCTTTGTGCTAACTGCTAGGTTACCATGGTATTATGAAGGTACATATATCGCACCATAAACAACCCTGAGATTCATTTTCTTGTGGGCATTCACAGTAAATACAAAGAAGCGAATATAATAGTGAGTGGATTTTTTTTTGTGTGCCATACTCTGCCAGAGCCTCGGCGACCACTATTTTTTTTCAAGTGGTTGTCTTGGAGGAAAGATTCTGTGAGTGGTCCCCCATGTCCTTCTCACAGTGCAGTGTGTTTTTTTTTTTACGAGGCTGTTGCGAGCTCGACACTCAACCCATCACGGATGGAAAGCGTGTGCAGGAGCGGCCCGGCTGGATTTGAACTCGGGAGCCTTTGCTTCAGAGTCTGTCACTGATGTCATTGCGCCACCAGCCAAGTGAAATTAGCCCCACTGATTCAAGAGCCTGATGGTTGAGGGGTTATAACTTGGCAGTGTGGGTCCTGAGACTCCTGTACCTTGTTTCTGATCGCAATAGTGAGAAGAGAGCATGGCCTGGAGGTGGGAGTCCATGATGCTGGACGCTGCTTTCCTGCGACGGTGCTCCATGAAGATGTGTTCAATAGTGGGACTAGTATCTACTCACTAGTTTTTGTAGACATTTCCATTCAAGATCATTGGTGTTTCCATACCAGGCTGTGATGCAACCAGTCAATCTACTCTCCCCATGTTCATCTATAGAAGTCTGTCGAAGTTTTTGATGATATGGAAAGTAATGGCACTGTTGTTCTCTCTTTATAATCACACTTTCATGCTGGTCCCAGGTCCCCTGAAATGATAACACTGATTTTACCCGTCTAACAGTGAGAATGATGATCTGTATTTCTGAAATGGAGACATTGTGCACTCCTAGTACCATTCTTCTGTCTATTTCCCATATCCTCTTTAAACAAAAATTTTGAGAAGTTTTCATGGATTTGGCTGTAACCATTATGAGAAACACAACTTCTAGCAATATTGGGTGCATTGAAAACAATTTCATTCATGCAATTCATACATCTAATAATATTTTGATTGTTCTTCTGTTTTAAGCTATTAAGTTTTTCAAATGAAAAGATAAAGATTTTTAAAAGATTAGTTTTATCTGTCATTGGTGCATTGACACACACAGTGAAGTGCGTCATTTGCTTCAAATCAAATCAGCGAGGATTGTGCTGGACAACCTGCAAGTGTCACCATGCCTCTGGCTCCAATGTACTATGCCCAAAGCACACTCACCCTAACTGTACATCTTTGGGATGTGGAAGGAAGCTGGAACATTTGGAGGAAACCACACTGCAGAGAACGTACACACTCCTTACAGACAGCGGCTGGTATTGAACCCTAGATGACGATTGCTGGCACTGGAAAGCAGTGACCTAGCTGCTACACGAACAATGCAATCTACTCAGCTTATTCAGTTGATGCTGTTAACCATCAAAATTCAATTGCTGGTGTTATACGTTGTCTGCTTTGTGTTTCTAGGAAAAATGACTCACTTCATCTACTGAGGATAGCAAAATGGTGCCCATGATCATAGTGAATAAGTTTGAGAAACTGCAAGGACTACATGTGCTTTTTCTTCTTGTGTCAAATTACAACATCAGGAGAAGAATAAATCTCACAGTGCTAAAGTAGGTGAGCACTGCTTTAAACTGCTAATCATAGAATTCTTGCAACACAAGCATAGCCATTCAGTCACTCAGATTCATGCTGCTTCCTTAGAGACCTCTATTCAGTTCCCATCTGACGCCCATTTCTCCAAATATTATCAACCCCTTTCTATTGCCCTTTTGGAAACCCAGTTTCCACTATGATTTAAAACAATGATAACTCAGTTGCAGGACTCTGCAGAGAGTGGCACTGACAGCCCAGTACTTCTGTAGATGTGAACTTCCCACTATTCAGGACATTTACAAAGGCGGGTGTGTAAAAGGCGCTCGTAAGATCATTGCAGACCCGAGTCACCCCAACCACGAACTGTGCCAGCTGATTCCATCTGGGAAACAGTACTGCAGCATAAAAGCCAGGACCAACAGACTCCCGAACAGCTTCTTCCACCAGGCCGTCAGACTGATTAATTCACGCTGATACAAATGTATTTCTATGTTATATTGACTGTCCTGTTGTTCATGCTATTTATTACAAATTACTATAAATTGCACATTGCATGTTTAGATGGAGACATAACGTAAAAGATTTTCACTCCTCATGGATATGAATGATGCAAGTAGTAAAGTCAATTCAATTCAATTAATGAGATTAGTTTTATTTGTCACAATACATCAAAACATACAATTAAATATGTTGTTTATGTCAAACCAAATCGGCGAGTGTCGAGCTGAGGCCAGTTCCAATGTAGCATACCTACATCTTATTAACCCTAAATGTACATCTTTGGGAGGAAACTGCAACACGCAGGGGAAACCCTGCCGTCATAGAGAGAACGACAAACTCCTTACAGACAGCAGCGGGATTTGAACCCCGACTGATGCTGTAATAATAATATGCTAATCGCTATGCTTCTGTGCTGCTCTGTTATAGAATTAGGGAATCCAAGTCAGATTTTACTCTGATCGTCATTGTCGGCATTATAAATCTGGTAACATTGGTTAGAGGTGGATAAGTTGAGTTTGTTAAGTATTGCTATTGCTCCTTGAATGGAATTATGTTGCCAACCTGCTGCTCAGCAGGAGCCCAACTGTCTTAACTGCTCCATGCTGACAAAGATTCTCATTACGCTAGTCCCATTTGGGCAACATGGTGGCAATAGCGGTTAATGCAACGTTATTGCAGCTCGGGGAATTTCAGAGCTCGGCGTTCAATTCTAGCGCCGTTCTGTAAGGAGTCTCTGTGTGTCCTCCCCGTGGAATGTGTGGGTTTTCTCCGGGTACCCTGGTTTCTGCCCAGGGTAAACTTATGTACTGGGTAAGTTTATTGATCATTATGAATTGTCCTGTGATTAGGTTGGGATTAATTGGGGTTGTGGGGTTGCTGGGGCAGTGTGTCTCAAAGGGACGGGAGGGCCTACTCTGTGTTGTATTGCTAAGTAAATAAAGTAAATTAAAAATTGCATGTGTTTGGCCTTTATCTTTCTTAACCTATTCAACCCATGCAACATCCTAGTTCCTTTTCAATGTTGTTAACGCACCTGCCACATTCCTTTGTTAGCTCATTCCAAATACAGAGTGAATTGAGGTTGGAAGTGGCTTCAAAAACAGGCTTGAAGTAATATAGCTCCTGTCTCACCCTTGGGAATTCACAAAGAAACTTGCAAACAATGGGCTATTTTATATGTGGAGTTACTTTTGTAATGTAAGAAGTCCAGCAGCTAAATCCATGAACAAAAATTGGAAAATAATTAATAATCAGTTTTGGTGATGATGATTGTGAGATAAATGTAGACTAACACATCAAGAAGCATACAACATCAGACTGGTGTCGGCTGGAGATTGGTATCATCACAGACTGCACCATCTCAGTCATCCTTTTCGCCCTGGCAAAGAATATGCTGGTAAAATCTGCAGAGTCAGAGTGTTGAGGCCCGAAGTCAAGATCTGGGATCTGCCAACCACCAATACGAGCCTTCATTGTGATCTGACTATCACTACGGAGTCGGTGCCTGGTGCTAGGTGGATTCTTAAGGAGCTGGAAAGGTTGATGAGGTGGGCAAGGATGTCCACTAAGCCTGCAAAATCAAGCTCTGTAGTTCTGAAGAAGGGGAGAGTACAAGAGAAATGTCGTTTCTCTATTGAGGACACTCCAATTCCTACCACATCAGAGAACACCTGTTAAAAGTCTTGGGAAGGTGTTTGATGCAACACTCAGAGATAAAGCGGCAATAAGAAACACCTGTGGGGAGTTTGAACAATGGTTGCAAGAGGTTGACAGGACTGGCCTTCCAGGGCGGTGTAAGGCATCGATTTGCCAGCACGGTGTACTACCAGGAATCCTCTGGCCACTGCTTCTCTATGAGTTTCCAATTTCCACTGTTGCTGAATTAGACAGAATAGTCAGCCGGTTCCTGTGAAGATGGCTGGGTTTACCATGCAGCATCGCTCTATACAGGAATAACTGCAAGCTGAGGGTCCCCCTGAAATCCATCGAGGAGGAGTTCAAGGTTTTGCCAGCAAGAGAGTTGCTGCAGTTCTGGGAATCTTCAGATCCAAGGGTTGCCGGAGCAAGAGTGGCGGTGAGAACTGAGAGCAGAGGCTGCAGTGGAAGAAGCTGAGGCGTGACTGCGCCACAAGTGCTGGTGGGGGCAGTCGCCAAGGGAAGAGTTGGACTTGGAAGCCTTGAAGTCCCCCGTTTTGACGAAGTACAAGGGGAAGCGCAATGAGAACTGGTCCAGAATGAAGTAAGGGCAGCTTTGGAGGAGGAGAGGACCAGCAGAACAGTGGCAATGAAACAGCAAGGAGGCTGGACCAGATGGGAGCATGTGATAGAGCGAAAGATCCCATGGAATGATCTCTGGAAGATGGACCCACACCGCATCAAATTCCTTATCCAGGCTGTTTATGAAGTCCTTCCTAGCCCATCCAACCTGCACTGCTGGGACCTTGCAGAACGACCAGCTTGCCCCATCTGTGAGAAGACCGGTACACTAGAGCATACTCTGAGCTGCTGCCCCAGAGCTCTTGCCGATGGCCATTACTGGTGGCAGCATGACCAGGTCCTCCGGACAATTGCTGAGACAGTCTGCAACACCCTTAACATCTGCTGGAAAACAAGTCCGATCAAGAATACCATCTGCTTTGTCAAAGAGGGGGAAAGACCAACGGAACACCAGAGAGCAACGGGATTGCTCTTCACTGCACGGGATTGGAAGCTAAAAGCAGGACTAGAAACTAAAAGCAGCCCTGGGAAAACAGCTGCAGTTTCCTCCCCACATCACAGAGACTACACTGCAGCCCAACATTGTCTCGTGGTCCAACTCTTCGAAGCACATTCTTATGCTTGAGCTTACTGTTCTTTGACATATCGAAGTGGAAAAATGCCCATGGTGACACTAGTATCTGACGCTAATCATTCTATAAGGTCAGTTTTGGAAATATTAACATTACAAACCTTTACCCATTTTAAGTAGGACAGTTATTCTGCAGAGATTGCTGGTCACAACAGCTCAGTTTTTTATACTTCACTGTCAGGTTTGCTGCCAAATAAATTCGGAAGCAAAATAAAGCATGCCCAATTAGATTATCCAGAATGAATTAAAGATAGATTATGTTTGGCTGTAATCCTTTGATAGCGAGCAGTCAGAAATCTGACGCCTTAACATAATCAACTGATATGATTAACCTTCTGGGCTGAGAGTGCAATAGTGTTATCTTTCAACAGAACTGCTATGAAAGATTAATGCCTCCTGTATTTTTATATAGATAACGTTTTCAAAGTTCATTGTGTTAACCCACTGTAGCACAAGTCATTGGTATGGATTAAACCCTCACTCAAAGCATTGGTTTACAAGCTAACAATACTTTCAAAATTATCACAGCATGATTTTAAATTGAGTCAAAGGTATATTTTATGTTTCAAATGATAATTTTTGGTAATTTGAGGAGATTGAGGAAATTTGGTATGTCACTCAAAACTTTCAAATTTCTGTATGATGAAGAGCATTCTGACTGGCTACATCACCATCTGGTATGGGGGGAGGGGTTGCTACTGCGCAGGATCGAAGTAATCTGCAAAGAGTTGTAAATTTAGTCAGCTCCATCATGAGCACTAGCATCCGTACTATCCAGGACATCTTCAAGGAGCAATGCCTGAAAAAGGCAGCATCTATCATTAAGGATCTCCATCACCCAGGACGTGCCCACTTCTCATCGTTACAATCAGTGAGCCTGAAGGCAGACACTTAACGATTCAGGAACAGTTTCTTCCCCTTGCTTTCTGAGTTCTGAATGGACATTGAACCCATGAACACTACCTCACTACATTGTTTATTTCTATTTTTTGCATTACTTATTTAATTTAATTATTATATTTACTGCAATTCATTTTTCTGTATTATTATGTATTGTACTTTTGCCATACAGTCAACAAATTTCACAACATATGCCAGTGAAATTAAATCTAATTCTGATCATTTTCCTAAGGCATGTGGAACAGGCAACTGCTTTAAAGTATCTGGTTTGACAGAGGTAAAATTATTATAGATTAAAAACTCAGTCATAGACATAGGAAGGAAAGACCTACATTTGTAATTTGTTTTTCTTATACTTCTCAGAAAATCTAGATGCCTTTTTTAACCCTCAGCAGTTCTCCAGTGGAGGACAAGGTGATAAGTGATGGATAAATTGTAAATCTTTCCAAAGATTAAAAACAGCCAGAGTTGTTACAAAGGGCACCTGAAAACATTGTTGAGCTTTCACTTTCTCACAAACAGATTTGTTTCTTCGTTGAGAACAGTGCTTTAGCTGATTTCTGCTTATTGCGGGCTAGAATATCAGCTGTGAGGACGGATGTTAAACTTCATAGACAATAAAAAATGGGAGGGAAGCTAGGAAAACAGCAATTATAATTTCTGGAGAGGTGTGAAAATACCAAAAGGTGATAGGCTGGGTGAAGCAAAAATAGTCGTTGTGATGAAAATTCTAGAACTCTCTTAAATTACCTGAGCAATATAAGTGTCAAGAGTTGGGGCCTCTAGCCTACAGGAGCCAGGCTGACTGAATAGGGTTAGGAGGTCAGGTGAGCCTCTAGTTGTTAGGCATTAGCGTATCTAATGGTGTCTTTCTACGTGAGGAATGTAGAAATGACTGAACTGTGAAGTTCGCTGAACCCTCGGCAAGCCTGTGACCATTATACTTTAGCGTTCATTAAAATTAATGGTTGGAAAATTTGTGCAGGCCGCCAGTGTGATCTACAATCCTATGGAGTGCAGCTCTGTAGTGGGAGCCCGTCAGCTGAAATTTACCCAGACCTTTCACCTGGACGGATTTACATTTTAACATAATGTTAAGAAAAATTGTCAAGCAATATTTGATTGCCAACCACTCGGCTGCAAATATATCTTGCAATATTTTCACTAGCTGATGTAAGGACTTTAGCAAGGCAGGCCTTTGACAAGGGAGGCTGGTCAAGAAGGCTCAGTCATTTGCCTTTCAGGATGAGTTTAGACATTGGCTTCCCAGGAGAAGCTGGAGAGCGCAAGTAGATAGTTGCCTTGCTGACTGGATGCTTGTAATTAGTGATCCGCCATTGTTTGTCATCTATATCAACAATCTGGATGATAATATGGTAGACTGGTTCAGCAAGTTTGTGGGTGACACCAGAATTAGAGTGTAGTGGACAGCAAGGAAGGCTCCTCTCTCCCTTCCCCTTTGCCCAACCATGATTCCCGCTCCCAGTCCCTTTCCCACTCAGTCCACAATAGAGACCCAAGTCAGAATCAGGTTTATCATCACTCACGTACGTCATGAAATCTGCTTTGTTTTGCGGCTGTAGTATAGTGCAATACATAAAATTACTGCAGTACCGTGCAAAATCTTGGGCACCCAACCTACATGCATGTGCCTAAGACTTTTGCACAGCACTGTAGCTCTAAATACAGGGTAATAGAGGTTTCTCAGGAGGAAGATAGAATTTCAAATGACTGAAAGAATCATTCAGCACACAAACAGGTCCTTTGGGCTCACCTTGTCCGTGCTGATCAGCAAGAACCCCTCAACAATAATCCCATTTAACAGTTTTTCTCTGTAGCCTTCTGCACTCTGGCAATTCAAATAGTCTTCAAGATATTTATTAACTGTTTAGAGAATACCTGCCTCCCTCACTTCTCAGGCAGAGCACCCACACTCTGGTGGGGATGAAAATGCTCAGGCCCCCTGTAATCCTTTAAAGATTTCCCTTAAATCTTTGCCCTTCTTTCTGTACTGAGGGAAGTTTCTCACTGACCATTCCATATTAACTTTGTACCCCTCTATCAGGTCACATCAACTGCAAGGGAAGTGCAGGGATAGACAAGCCGTCAGGAGGGTGAGGGTAGAAACCTTGAATGCTAGAAATATGTTATCCGACTGATTAAGGATTTTGAATTGAATATTGAGTTCAAAAGGATATAAGACGCTTCAATGGAATTTGTGTCACTATTCTTGGCACTCGGATTTGGCTTCATTGAAACTGTAAAGTTCCAAAGGCACTGTTATGTTTTGTAACTTCAAAACATTAAATTGTTTCAAAGGAAGATGTGGGAAGTCTGAAATATGGGTGTATCTTCGTCTTTCCTTTAACCTAAGCATGCACTAATCATGTGGTAGTATGATGACATGTTCAATTAACATATTTATACATATAACCCATAATGAATTATTTAAATGAACAAGAATGCTTAATCAAACAATATATATATTCACAAGATCACTCTCAAATATTAAATACACAAGAGGTACAGTGAGAATGGAATGTAAAATTAAAAGGTCAAGGTCACCCTTGCCGACATTATTTATTTTCCCAGCTAAGTAAATGCTCAGCAACCTGATATATTAACTTTGTTTCTTTCTCTTTATACGTTGGCCGATCCACTGAGCATTTCCAAAGTTTTCTGCTTTTGAGCCGTGAGGAGGAAATGCTAGCTCAGTACACACTCAAACTGGTTTAATTCAGGATGTAGTATTGCTGTTTTTTCAGTGTAGTTTCACAAATCATTTTCCTTCATGTGTGTTCATGGTTCCCATAGCAGGTGGAGATTCTCAGTCCTGTAGTGTATTACAATTATTGGTATACCGACCTTGATGAACTGTACTCAGTGGCCACTTTATTAGGTATATCTGTACACCTGCTTGTTAATGCAAATATCTAATCAACCAATCATACGGCAGCAACTCAGTGCACAAAAGCATGCAGACATGTTCAAGAGGTTCAGTTGTTGTTCAGACCAAACATCAGAATGGGGAAGAAATGTGATCAAAGTGGCTTTGCCTTATGTGGAAGTTGTGTTCCAATAATTTGTTCCAATAAAACTCTTAAGTTTGTCCAAAAAGGTTGAATTTTAGAACAAGACCAAGTAGAATGTAAAAAAATACCAATTTCTTGGTTACATTGGAAACACTGATCAGATAAATTTGGATTTAATTTATTTATTTTTTGTGGTGTAATATATAATTGATGTAAAAAATTATATTGCACTAATCTTAACCGGACATTTATTGTATTTGTCATACTATCAAGACATAATCTTGACCAATTTGTTTCTTCAATTTTAATATTCAAGTTACTTTCCCATTTTTGTCTTGACTTATGGACTCCTTATTTAGTTGCCTGTTTTTGAATCAAGCTATACATACAAGAAATAAATTTTTTAGTTTTTCCTTTTTGAATTAAAGTTTCTATTTCATTAGATTTTGGCAATAACATTGTTTGATCTAATTTATCTCTTAAGTAAGCCCTTAATTGGAAGTAACAAAAAAGAGTGTAGTTTGATACTTTATATTTATTCTTTAATTGATCAAATGACATTAGTATACCTCCTTCAATACCTCCTTATTTTTATTAGGCGATATTGAAGGGATAAAATCGAAACCCAAATTAAATAAATATCAGAAAGAATTTATAAAAATTGCACTGGCAGTAGCCGAAAAGGCTATTGCAGTTACTTGGAAATCGGATGCATACTTAAGTATAGATCGTTGGAAGAATGAAATTCCAACTGTATTCCACTTGAAAAAATTACTTACAATTTAAGAGATAAGTATGAAACATTTTTGAAAATTTGGCGCCCTTATTTACAAAAGACAGGATTAAATATATAGGTGCTCTGAAGATAAAATAATTGGTTATTTGGGGAAAGAAATAAATATATATACTAAAGTTATTACGAACTCCGTGGAGCATGTGGGGATCTTCTGATATCCAGGCACTCTTTCTTTCTTTCCTTCTTTCCTTCTTTCCTTCTTTCCTTCTTTCTTTCTCTATAGGGATGTTAGGGGGGAGGGGGGAAGGGTATTCTTTTCTTCCTTCTTTCTGTAATTATCTGAAAACTCAATAAAAGAAGTTTAAAAAAAATGGCTTTGCCTGTGGAAAAATTGTTGGTGCCAGACGTGGTGGTTTGAGAATCTCAGAAACTGCTGATCTCCTGGGATTTTTACACGCAACAGTCTCTAGAGTTTACAGAGACTGAGAAACACAAAGAATGTCCAGTGAGCAAAGTTACATGAGTGAAAACACCTTAATAATCGGAGAGGTCCGAGGAGAATGGCCAGACTGGTTCAAGCTGACAGGAAGCCAACAGTAACTCAAATGACTATGTGTTATAACATTGGTGTACAGAAGAGCAGCTCTGATAGCAGATCATGTCAAACCTTGAAGTGGATGAGCTACAGCAGCAGAAGACCACCAACACACTCTGACTGGCAACTTTATTAGCTATAGGAGGCACTTAACAGAGAGGCCACTGAGTACATTTCACACTTCTTGTAAGATATTAACTTCAGATGGGCTAAAAATATCTCTTGGTCTTCCAGCATAATCAGTGCTGTGCTGTTAAAAATCAACTTAACTTGGAATAAAGCAATATTGCTTAATTTCTGAGCATCATAGTGTATGTTCAGGAATTTAAAGACTGACTTTAAGATTTTCATTTGCTCCAGCCCTTTCACGGGCATAACAGTTCCCCTAAGTGACACCAATAGAAAAGCAACAAGTTATTTTCAAAGAATATGTACACAACGCTGGAAGAACTCAGCAGGTCAGGCAGCATCCGTGAGAAAAGAGTAGCCAAAAGAGTGGCTACTCTTTTCTCACGGATGCTGCCTGACCTGCTGAGTTCTTCCACCGTTGTGTATGTATTCTTTGATCCACAACATCTGCAGCTGTATTTTTGTGTTGTGAAGTTATTTTCAACCTCTCTGGGGTGGGGGTTTCTGGGGAAGATGGGAAAGCAGTTTTAATTTGATCAGGTCACTGTGTTATCTAAAAGGTCACACAGCATAGCCAATTTAAACTCTTGTCTCACAATTTCCTTCATATTATAGGAGAAGAAATTGGAGACGTTAGTTCAGATGTGAACGTTGTGTTGCAATAGATTTTTGTATTGCGAGGATTGGAGTTGACTATTAGGACTGCATGATCTTGGAGGATGGTAGAGCAGCTCTGAGGGCCTATGGATCAGAATCAGGTTTATTATAACTGACGCATGTTCTGAACTGTGTTGTTTTGTGGCAGAGTGCAGTGCACTACTCTAAGAAATATTTAAAAATGGTGCAGAAAGAGAGCAAGAGAGTTGGGTAGTGTTCATGGAATGTTCAGAAATCAGATGGCAGAGGGGAAGTAGCTTTTTTATAAAACATTGTGTGCGTGGCTTCAGGCTCCTATACCTCCTCTATGATGGTAGTAATGAGAAAAGAGTATCTTATGTGGTGAGGGTCATTTATGATAGACACTGCTTTCTTGGGCCTCCACCTTTTGAAGATGTCCTCAATGGTGGGAGGTTAGTTTCTATGATGGAGTTGGCTGAACTACTACCCTCTTCAGCTTTCTTCTAATCCTGTGCAATGGAGCCTCCATACCAGGTGGTAATGCAAACCAGTTAAAATGTTCTCCGTGGTACATCTGTAGAAATTTGCTAGAGTCTTTGATGACATACCAAATCTTCTCAAACCCTGAATGAAGTGTGCCTTCTTCGTGATTGCATCAATTTGTCAGACCCAAGATAGATCCTCTGAAATATTGAGGCCCAGGAACACTGCACTGCTGACTCTTTGATGAGGACTGGTTTTTTGTTCTCCTAACATTTCCTTGCTAAAGTTCATAATCCATTCCTTGTTCTTATTGATGTTGAGCGCATGTTGTTGTTGTGACACCACCAAACCAGCTGAGGCACCTCACTTCTGTGTGCCTCCTCATCACCATCTGAGATTCTGTCAACAACAATTGTGTCATCAGTAAACTTGGCTCTTGAGCCATGCCTAGCCACGCAGTCCTGAGTGTGGAGAGTGTAGAACAGTGGACAAAGCAGATATACAGTACCTGAGCTACGCCCGTGCTGATTGTCAGCAAGTAGATGATGCTATTTCTGATCTGCACTGTCTATGGTCTCCCGAAGAGAATGTCAAGGATCCAGTTGCTGAAGTTTTTTCTTATGTCCTTAATGAAATGTGCGCAAAGTACATTTATTATCAAAGTATGTATACAATGTACAACCCTGAGATTTGTCTTTTTGTAGGCAGCCACGAAACAAAAACACAATAAAACCCATTTAAAGAAGAACTCCACACAAGACAATCAAACACTCAGTGTGTTTACAAAAAAAAGAACAAATTGTACAAACAATAAAAAGTAAGCAAATAACATTAACCACCAAGTTCCCAAAAGTGAGACCATAGGCATTGAGGCGAGGCAGTTAGTTCAGTTTCATTTCAATTTTAGAATCTTTTTATTGATATATAATCTTCAATGGCTATAAAATGATACAAAACTTCAACAGATTAATATGTACACAATTAATAAAGCTGAAGAAGAAAACTGATCTTAAAATATAAAAATGGAAAAAACATTTTTATATATAGAGAAAAGAAGGGAAAAAAAAGAACCCCATCTAACTGGAAAAAAACACACTAACTATACGAAAAAAAACCCTATTAGGAATCAACCCCCCCGGAGCAATACATTTAACCATCATCTAAATATGTAAAAAAAAGTAATCAAAGGCCATTTTATATTTATAAAAATAAAATAAAATTGGAAGGATAACATATAACTTAATTCAAATTAAATGATAATATTTGGTAAAAGAACCCCATCCTCTCTCAAAATCAAATCGAGGATCAAAAATTCTCCTTCTAATTATTTCCAACCTAAGACATAACATCACATGAGAAAACCATTCAATTAATGTAGGGGAAGAAATATCTTTCCATTTTAATAAGTTAGCCCTTCTTGCCAGTAGTGTTACACATGCGATTACATGTTGATCTGAAAAATAGATACCCTGAATATTATGCGGAACTATTCCAAATAGAACAGTCAATCTATTAGGTTGTAAATTAATTTTCAAAGCTTTAGAGATTGTAGAAAGTAAAGATTTCCAGAACGATTTTAATGCAGAACATGACCAGAACATATGTGACAAAGTAGCTACTTAAGTTTTACATCTATCGCAATAGTTATCTATACTAGGAAATATTCTAGATAGTCTCTCCTTTGTTAAGTAATAACGATGTACAATTTTAAATTAAATTAAACAATGGTTAGCACGTACAGAAGAAGATTTTACGTTTTTCAAAACTCGAAGCCAATCTTCATTAACAAAGGTCATATTAAGTTCTCCCTCCCAATCTTGTTTAATCTTTAGTGATAGGTTTTCTTTTTGTACAAAGAATAATTTATTTTTGTCAGTTCAGTGCTGAAGTGCCTTGATCAAATTGTGCAAGTAGGGGAAAAAGAAGTAAACAAAAGCACAAGGAACTTGAACTGCAGAGTCCCCAATAGTGAGTCCACAGTTACAGAGTGTATTCAGTGCTGGGGTGAGTGAAACTCATCCAGTATCCTGATGGGTGCAGGGCAACAGCTGCTCCCAAAATCGGCAGCGTAGGTCCTTCTGCCCACCAGCAGCAGGGTGAGGAGACCAATCAAATGCAGCCAGGCAGAGCTGAACACCTGCTCATTTTCCCCTCTCATCCTTTAATCTTGCTCGACGCTTTAATTGACATGGTGTAACAGACGTAGTCTCATCAACGCAGGCTTGGGTTCTGCCATTAGGTGCTGGCTGCTGCGCTCTCCCCTTTCATCCATGCTGGATCCCATAGGAGATCGCAGAAGTTCCAGATCATTTAGTCGGCTCAAAAAATACTTCTATAAATGGGAAATTACAGGCTTCAGTCAGTTGCAGTTCATAAGTGAAGTACATTTAGAAGAAGAGTATCTGGTGGTTTTGTGAGCTGCCTGTGGGGTGTTGTCATCGGTCACTGGTGCCATCTTGCCACAGGCAGCTCACACCCTGGCATCTATTTGACCTTGGTGATCCTTGATCTACTTCTGTTCTATTCTGTGTAATATTCCACCCCAGCAAATATCCAAGCACAGATTGCCAAACTATGCAGATAAATGAGGCAGATATTTGCACAATGCCAGAAAGGAAAATTGGACTACCCTTTGTTTTGGTTAAAATTGAATAAATTCATAGGCACTTCCTGGCTTTGATTGTAAGTGAGAGATTATATCGAACTTCCATGTGCAATTTGTCTTTTCTTGGCTTGCACTGTATCACAGCCTAACAGCTTTGACATATATTGCATTGAGCTAAATGGAGAGAATATCTCAAGATATAGTAGTTAATTCTCTCTGTCATGCAGTTTAGTTGATACCATGAAGAAAAGCTATTAAAAATAATTCTAATTATTGGATGATTTGTACAATTTTGTCTAAATGGAGAGGATATCTCAAAATATAGTGGTTAATTCTCTCTGTCATGTTTAGCTGATGCCATGAAGAAAATATATAAAAATAATTCTAATTATTGGACGATTTGCCCCATTTTGTCTAAATCTGTATTGGATAGAGTTAACATTTCCACTCAGTTCAAACACTTGGATAATGTGTTTTCTTTTTGTGAAATGTAGATCAATAATAGATATCCTGATTATATCTTAGATTCAATTCAGTGCCTATTGATAATAGTGTTACTTTTAGTAAATTAGAGGTTTAAGTTGTAATGTTTGAATGGTTCAACAAGTTTATAAACTAAAAGTGCTGGTAATTATGAGTGAGTGACCCATAGAGGCCAGCAACAAATTACTTTGTCAGAGTGCAATCAAGCTGTTGGACCTGCTGATGAGATAATCCACTCAGTGATAGCACTTTCACTTCAGCCCTTAAAGCCCTGTTTACGTCTTAGATATGGCTGAATTAAGTGTCTGAGCTTTAAGCTTCATTTTAACTAACCAACCAGCCATTGAAGCTGTTTTCAACTGGCAGCCAATATTTTTGGACAATGCATCTCTCACTTTCAGATGTCCACTGGAGATGATAAAAAAATGAAAAGATAAGGAAATAAAAAGATTGAAAAGGGGAATACAGTTCAGCTTTTATCTAAGGCTCTTTGTTAAACTGTAGTTTTGGATAGAGCATGAAATTATAATGAACCCAAAACAGAAATTAGCTAAATATTCCTTTTACTTGTAAAGCAGGTGTGCCTCTCACTATACCAAGGTTCCACTGTAAGTAATGAAATGGAGGAAAGAAAGAAAAAAATCAGTGGGTGAAAATGGTGTTGGCTCTTGATGTTACATTTGTTGCATTGTCAAGCTACAGGATGACTTCATTCAGATCCATCATCTGCTTTGGTTCTTAGGAGAGCAATCCCTTTGTAAAGGAAGAGAGTTTCTCCCCATAACACACCCAGTCTGAGTATAATCACAATATAAAATAGGAGGATATCAAATTCCTAACATAAAATGCTTCAGCTTTTATTTTGTTCGGTATTATGGAACAGTAAAATTAACACAGATTCTTAGATTAGTAGTCTTTAAATTTAAGGTTAGTGATGCATAATTTACAGACTTTGCTGGTCTGTGCCAACCACAATGCCAATCTGAGCAAATTCCATCAGCCTGCACGTTATCCCTCCATTCCCTGCTTGTTCATGTGTCTGACTGAATGTTCCTCAGAACTTGCGAGAGTATCTGCTTCCATCACATGTCTGATAGCACATTCCAGGCATCTGTCCGTCTGTGTACATGTGTGTAAAAGCACATTTTGAATTTTAAATACAAGATTTGGGTGTGTTGCATAATCAAAGACAGTTCCCCCCCCCCCCCACCAACCCTGGTCATTCTCATCTGCCCCCTCTCATTAGTTTACATTGTGGAGTTGAAGGGAAGCATCGATGGCTGTGGTCCATGTGGGTACCTACATCACAGGAAGAACAAAGACAGAGGTTCTGCTGAATGAATTTCAGCAGCTAGAGACTAAATAAAAATGCAGAACCAAAAAAGGTAACGATCTCTAGACTGTTACCTGAGCCTCCTGCAAATTGGCACAGAGATAATAAAATCAGAAAGCCATATATGCAGCTCGTTGACTGGTGTAAGAGAAGTGGGTTTGAATTTTTGGGACACTGGCACTAGGTTTGGGGAAGGAAAAAGCTGTTCCAATGGCATGGGACAGGAACCACCTGAATCAGGCTCGGACCAGGATCCTTGCGAACCATATAACTAAGGTTGCAGATAGGGCTTCAGGTTAAATATCAGCGGTGTGAGTTCACCAGCTTGGGAAAAAAATGATAAAGTAACAGGGAAGGACATGCAGGTCATGTTACTGAAGTCTCCAAAATAAAAAAAAAGACACAGAGAAACTTAAAAAGAGATAAGAATTTAACTTCAGGCAAGCAAATTGAAAAGATTAATTGTGAATACAGGACTGAATGTATTCAATTTAAATACTTGCAGTATAAGAAATAAAGTAAATCATCATGATCATGTATGATCATGGCTGATCATCCAACTCAGAGAAAGCAGGTACAGGGTTCTGAGTTGGATGATCAGCCATGATCATACTGAATGGCGGTGCAGGCTCGAAGGGCCGAATGGCCTACTCCTGCACCTGTTTTCTATGTTTCTATCATCTATGTCAAAGCAAAATTTATTTTCTGAGTACATACATGCCACCACACACAGCCGCAAAATCATTTTTCTGTGGGCCTACTTAGCAAATCTATAGACCAGTAAAGAGGATCAAAGGACAACAAACTGTGCAAATGCAAATAACAGTAAATAACGAGCATGAGGTAACAAGATAAAAGATTTCTTAAATGAATATAGTTTTCCTCTTTTGTTTAGGAGCCTGATGGTTGAGTTTGTTCTTGAACCTGGTGGTGCGAGTCCTGAGGCACCTGTACCTCCTATCTACTAGGAGTAACTAGGAAAAAAAAGCAGGCCTGGGTGGTGGTGAGGATCTTTGATACTTGCAGTTAGAAAATGGAAAGTATGACACTGTGGACACCACAAAGACGGTTGAAAACAGATCACAGCTGGGAGTCTAACACCTGAGGGTATGTGTCATATCGAAAGAACAGACAGCCAGAGGGTGGCTTTATTGAGAAAAATGAGATCAAATAGTTAGATGTACAGTAGTGTGCAAAAATCTTATGCCAGGGTGCCTAAGACCTTTGGATGATACTGAAGTAATGTTATGCATTGCGCTGTACTGCTGCGGTACAGAAAAAACAAATTTTCTTGACACAAGTGAATGATGATAATCCTGATTCTGATATGGGTCTTTGTTGTGGGCTGAGAGTGAGAAGGGGTGGGGAGAGGGGAATCATGGTTGGGAAAAGGGAAAGGGAGAGGGGAGGGAGCGGGAAGCACCAGTGAGACATTCTGTAGTGATCAGTAAAGCAATTATGTAGAATTAAATGATCTTGCCTGGTGTCTCAGGGTTGGATGTGCCTGCAACCTCTCCACTCCTCCGCTCTGGCATGGCTTCTCTGCCACTGTCTCACACCCCTTCCGTGGCACTCCCACCCTCACCATTCCCAACATCCTTTGCTTCCTCCAGATTCACAAACTCAGCTCCACTCCGTATTGACAAATGCAAACTATATACAAATATGTGCCTAAGACTATTACACCATACTGTAAGTGACATAGGATTAGAAGATTTAAAATTCTTGTAGGTGGAGTTAAGAAATTACAAGTGTATAAAGACCCTGATGTGAGTTATATACAGGCCTTCAATCAGTAGCCAGGACATGGACTTGGGGCCCAAAGTACAATGGGGGTTAGAGAAGGCATGTAAAAAGGGCAATGCTACAATAGCCATGGAGGATTTCAATATGAATGTAGATGAGTAAAATAAGGTTGGTGCTGGATGCCAAGGGAAGGAATTTGTAAAATGCCTAGAGGTGGCATTTTGAGCAGTTTATGTTTAAACCCACTAGCAAAAAAGGCAATTCTGAATTGGGTATTGTGTAACAAAGCAAATTTGATTAAGGGCCTTAAGGTAAATGTACCCTTGGGAGGTAGTGATCATAAGGTTACAGAATTCAGTCTGCAACTTGAGAGGGAGAAGCTAAAATAGGATGTATCAATATTGCAGTTGAGTAGAGGTAAACACAGAAGCATGAGAGAGGAGTTAGCAAATTCAATTGGAAGGGTACACTTGCAGGGATGACAGTCGAGCAGCAATGGCTGGAGATTCTGAATGCAATTCAGAAGTTGCAGCATCAGTTCATCCCAACGAAGAAGATATAGCGTCCAATAGTGCAAAACAAAAACAGTGGGAAGCTAGAGGACTGAGAAACTTTTAAAACCAACAGAAGGCAACTAAGAAAGCAATAAGGAGAGGAAAGCTAAAATATGTGGGTAAGTTGACCAATAATATAAAAGAGGATATGAAAAGGTTTTTCAGATATATAAAGAGCTTTTTAAAAAATGGAGCAAGAGTTGACATTGGACCATTGGAAAATGTCGCTGGAGAGGTAGTAATGGAGGACAAAGAAATAGTGGGCAAACTAAATCAGCGTTTCCCATCAGCCTTCACTATGGAAGACACCAGCAGCATGCCAGAAGTTTGAATGTGTCGGGTGGGGTGAGCAGCTGTGAATGTAGCTACTATTACTGAGGAGACAGTGCTTGGGAAGCTGAAAGGTCTCTAAGTCAATAAGTTACCTAGACCAGATGGACTGCATTTGAGGGTTCTGGAATAGGTGGCTGAAGACATTGTGGAGGCATTAGTAGTGATCTCTCAAGAATCACTAGATGCTGGAATGTTTATGGTGGAGTGGGAGATTGCAAATTACATTCTTTAAGAAGGGAGGGACACAAAAGACAGGAAATTAAAAGCCAGCTTGCCTGTGGTTGGAAAGATGCTAGAGTCTGTTACTACAGATGATCCTTCATCGTACTTGGTGGTGCCTGATAAATTAGGCCGAAGTCAACATGGTTTCCTGAAGTGGACAGATCTATTGGAATTCTTTGAAGAAATATCAGGCAGGACAGACAAAAGAGAATCTCTGGATGTTCTTTAGTTGAATTTTCTGAAGGCCTTTGACAAGATGCCACAAATGAGGCTGTTAAACTAGGTGAGAGCCCATGTTATTACAGGAAAGATACTAGCATGAACATAGATTGGCTAATTGGCAGAAGCCAAAGAGTGGGAATAAAGGAGTCTTTTCTGGGGGGGGGGGGGTGAATACCTTTCAAGTTATATGATAATGATGGAATTAATAGCTTTATGGCTAAATTTGCAGTGATACAAAGTTAAGGAAACAGGAAACAGGTTGAGGAAACAGGAGCATTGAGGAAACAGGAGTCTACAATAGGACAGACAGATTAGGAGAATTGGCAAAGAAGTGGAAGATGGAAGATAGTTTAGGGAAGTGTACGGTCATGCACTTTGGTGGAATACAGATGTAGACTATTTTCAAAATGGGGAGCAAACTTAGAAATTAAAGGTACAAAGGGACTTGAGTCCTCATGCAGGGTAACCTCCAGGTTGAGTCAGTAGTAAGGAGGCAAATGAAATGTAAGTATACTGGTTTAGCAAGCTTTGGCATCCAGGCAAGGTCAGGCTGTTCCGGCTCCACAGTCTAAGGTTTGCTAACTTCAGAGATCTCAGTGGGTTAGTAGCTGAAGCTGAGTGTTGTGAAAGACATAACTTGGAACAATGCCAGAGAAAATATTCTTCAGACAAAGGACATGCAGTTGCAAGATCTTTGGCAAGTTTCATCAGAAGCTGTTGATGAATTACCCTTGTATTGACCTCTGTTAATTGTGAACTTTAAGCCAGAACATTAAGAATCTCAGAAAGAATCTCAGAAATTATTAGCTATGGGAACTTCAAGAAATCTCTTTCCTTATTACTCCCTTTGGCAGAGGACTAGTTAGAGGAGGCTTCAATGAATTTCTTCAACATTATCCCAGGATTGGCTGGGCTGGAGTCCTGTGGGTGATAGGAGGAATGTAGAGGGCTGCCTGAGATGCACCAAATTGTTTTTGTATTTAGAAGAACTATTTGTTCAGAAATCTGCAGGCCTTCTGTCCCATTTTAACAATGGTATTATTCCATCTATTGAGAATTGCACAAGCTAATTCCCTCCTGGATGTCTGAAAATGCCTATGAATGCTATGTATATGCAAAATAATTCTTCACCACATCCAAGTAATATTGCCAAATTTCTCACTATGGGTTCTGAAGACACCCGAAGAAAAGTGGCACGCCAATGAATGATTCCAAAAGCTGCTCACTTTGATAGTGCCTGGGCATTCCTCCTACCACCTGTCAAGTTGGCTGCCTCATTAATTTTCCAGGATGATACCTCCACAAGTCACTTGTCTGATAAACAGGGATATTATCAGACATTTGAAGATTGGGGTCCAAACAAAGGTAAAGACACAGTGAACCTGTAATTTGAACTCCTAACCAATTCTCCTAGCTCACCAGATTTACAGAGGGGAAGCAGTGGAAGACTGACAGAGCTTTGAATCTGTGCCAGCCTGTTTTGATCTGCCAGGGACCTGATGATATTCAACATGAGTGGTTTTTTTGCCTTGAGCTTAGTTGTTGAAATTAGCACTTTCTTATTTTGGTAACAGATGCTTTCATCATTTTCTCCTGGAGAAGGAATAGAATTACAGTGAATACTGTTTTGGCAACTGAAAGTGGATGCTTTACTTTGAATTGTCAGAACCCAATGAAGTGCATTGTGTAATTATACAATCAAACACCTTCAGCACTAACAGTGAAGGATGAAGCGTTTGAAACAGTTTTCCAAAATGATTAGTGAGATTCAGAAATGCAACAGGATGACTTTACCAGACCAGGAGAACATTTTTTTTTAAATGCTAATATTAGGGCAGATGACAGGTTGGTCAAAGAGCTAGGTTTTACGAATGCCATGAGGAAGGGGAGAGAGTTTTCAGAGGTGAATGGGCAAAAGATGGAGCTTTGTGACTTACAACATAGGCAGCTGATGGTTAATTATAATGGTTCTCAGGAGGCTGGAGATGGAGAAGTTCACAGGTGTTTGAAGACTGTAGGGCTGGATGAGGTTTTCTTTTGACTGCCAAGCATGTGATTCTTGCCAATCATTGTAGTGACTTGGGGTATTTAAGTCCTTTGAATTTTCCACTGTTTCACAGACTAATGATTGTATTTTAATCCTCTTTTATTTGGATATTTAAATTTGTTAAAAGGAATGTCAGATAATGATCTTGAACAGTATTGTTCAGCTTCTGTCCATAATGTCAGGATTTTCATTAACTTTTAAAATTATTGTTTATAAATCATTACAATCGAAAATGTTCCAAATTGAATTAGTTGTTCCATCTTTTGTGTGGATTTGCTGACTGCATGTGGAATATTGATTGCAGAATAACATTTGAAATGAAAATTTAAACTTAAAGATGGGACTTTGAAAATTATCAATAATCCATTCCTTCACTATTTTTGCTATTTATTCTTTAACATTATATCTAAAATGTGCTTTGAGCTTTACATTTTGCCATCTCTGCTATCTTTGTAAAAGGATCTTATTAACAAACTTCAGGCTGGCAAAATTTAACCAGCACAACAATATCAAATTCAAGCCTCCAGCAGCATCTTTAACAGGAAATCTTTCCCTTTAAGCAGAAGAGGGGTGAATCATTTCAACAGTGAATTGAACTGAGGTCCAATATGCCAAGTAGGAGCAAAAATATCATGATTCTGTTTAAGATTGCGTGGAATAGTTAAGTCTTGAACAAAGAGGTATAATCATAAGAAAATAATATTTATTTAAAACTGAAGTGCTCAGAATATTCTTTTGGTAGGTGAATATCTGCAATTCCCTACCTTGGAGGGTGGTAAAAGCTTGATTTTTGGAGGTAATTAAAGAGGAAATCACTTTTTTAGATTCTAGTTTATAGCAACAGGCACAGCAGGGTTGTTGAGGTCTGTGGGAGATAGATTGGGCCCTTTGAACAACAAGGCTGACCTGAAAGGACTGATGGCATATTCCTCTTTCTATTTTCTTGTGGAATTATAAGACCGTAAGACGTAGGAGCAGAATCAGGCCATTTGGCCCATCAAGTCTGCTCCACCATTCAATCATGGCTGATACTTTTTCCGCTCCCTCAGCGCTGCTCCCCATAGCCTTTGATACCATGTCAAATCAAGAACTTTTCGAGTTCTGCCTTAAGTATATCCAACAACCTCACCTCCACAGCTGCCTGTGGTATAAATCCCTCAAATTCACCACCCTCTAGCTAAAGAAATTTCTCTGCATCTCTATTTTAAATGGATGTCCCTCTATCCTGAGGCTGTACCCCCTTGCCCTATGGGAAACCTCCTTTCCGTATCTAGGCTTTTCAACATTCCAAAGGTTTCAATGAGATCCCTCCCCTCCCCCATCCTTCTGAATTCCAGTGAGTACAGACGCAGAGCTATCAAACGTTCCTCATATGATAACCCTTTAATTTCTGGAATTACCCTTGTGAACCTACTCAGAACCCTCTCCAAAGCAAGTGCATATTTTCTTAGATGAAGAGTTCAAAACTGTTCATAATAGTCAAGGTGAGGCCTCAACAGTGTCTCATTAAGCCTCAGCATCACATCCCTGATAATAAACATAAATACAATAAACATTGTGTTGTAGAACTCTTGAAATGAATGCTAACATTGTATTTGCCTTCCTCACCAGCAAATTAAAATTTAGAGTGTTCTGCACAAGGACTCTCTAGTCCCTTTGCATCTCAGATTTTTGGATTTTCTCCCCATTTAGAAAATAGCTGCACATTTATTTCTACTAACAAAGTGCATGACCATGCATTTCTCAACATTATATTTCGTTGGCCACTCTCTTGCCCATTCTCCTAATCTGTCTAAGTCCTTCTGCATCCTACCTGTTTCCTCAGCACTACCCGCCCCTCCACCAATCTTTGTATCATCTGCAAACTTGGCAATTGAGCCGTCTGTTCCATCATTTAAATCACCGATACACAGCATAGAAAGAAGCAGTCCCAACACCAGCCCCTTCAAAGCACAGCTAGTCACTAGCAGCCAACTAGAAAGGGGTCAGTTTATTCCCATTCACTGCCTCCTACCAATAGACAGTAGGTGCAGGAGTAGGCCATTCGGCCCTTCTAGCCAGCACCGCCATTCACTGTGATCATGGCTGATCATACACAATCAGTACCCCGTTCCTGCCCTCTCCCCATGACCCCGCTATCTATAAGAGCTCTATCTAACTCTCTCCTAAATGCATCCAGAGACTTGGCCTCCACTGCCTTCTGGGGCAGAGCATTCCACATATCCACCACTCTCTGGGTGAAAATGTTTTTCCGCATCTCTGTTCTAAATGGCCTACCCCTTATTCTTAAACTGTGGCCTCTGGTTCTGGACTCACCCATCAGTGGGAACGTGCTTCCTATCAGCCAATACTCTAACCATGCCACTAACTCTCCTGTAATACTATGGACTCTTGGCTTGGTAAGCAGCCTCACGGTGGCACCTTGTAAAAGGCCTGCTTCAAATCTAAATATGCAACATCCACTGCATCCCCTTTATCTATCCTAATTGTAATCTCCTCAAAGAATTCCAATAGGTTCACCAGGCAAGATTTTCATGCAGACTTTGTTCTATCTTGTCCTGTGTCACCAAGTACTCCATAACCTCATCCTTAACACTTGACTTCAACATCCTCCCAACCACTGAGGTCAGGCTAACTGGTCCATAATTTTCTTTCTTCTGCCTTCCTCCTTTCTTAAAGAGTGGAGTGACATTTCCAATTTTTCAGTACTTTGGCAGAAGATTATTTCTAATGTCTCTACAATCCCTACTGCTACCTCTTTTAGAACCCATAGGGTGCAGTTCATCTGGTCTTGGTGACTTATGTACCCTTAGATCTTTCAGCTTTTTGAGCACCTTCTCCCTTGTAATGGTAACTGCACTCACTTCTCTTCCCTCACACCCTTCAACATTTGGCACACTGCTAGTGTCTTCCACAGTGAAGACTGATGCAAAATGCTCATTTAATTCATCTGCCATCTCCTTGGCCCTCGTTATTATTTCCTCATTTTCTAACAATCCTATGTCCACTGCTACCTCTCTTTCATTTTTAACATACTTGTAGTATTTAAAAAGTAGTAGGAACTGACATCTGACTTATCTCATGAATTAGAAACCAAACTCCAAATCTTTTGGTGCATTACAACACCAGCTGTAAGATCGGGGTCTGATTCATGCTGCTGTATGTGAGGAGATTGTTTATTCTGCCTGTGACCATGTGTGTTTCCTCTTGGTGTTCCGGTGTCCTCCCACGTTCCGAAGACATATGAGTTACAGCTAGTAAGTTGTGGGCTTGCTTATGGTGGTGCTGCCCCCAGCGAACAATACATTTCACTGTATGTTCTGATGGATGTGTGACAAATAAAGCTAATCTGATCTGTAGAAGATCTTTTAGTACACAGGAATCTGGCTATTGCACTCTTGAATATGAAAATCATTAACCTATACTGTAAATGCTAGAAACCTGAAGAAAAATTCAGAAATGCTGGAAGTATTCAGCAGGTCAGGTCATGTGTGTAGCCAGAGAAACAGAGCTTATTTCAAGTCTCATTTTCTGTTTTCATTTCAGTCTTGGGATATATTTTGACTGAACATCCACAGCCCTTTAAAGATTTCTTCATCAGTAAAGAAATTGCTTTTTGTTTTTGCCTTCAATGTGAAGACTCTTTGGTAGGCTTTGCATCCACAGCTGCTGAGACTCCGAGGTCAATGTGGGTTACTCCCAAGTGAGCTGCCTCACTCTTGCTTCATGAAGAGGTTCAGGTCAGTATGTTAATTGAGTATCATTAGTTGCCATGAGCATAAGGGAATGATGGAATCTGAGGAAAATAAGGAAATCATAGGATCAGAATTAGGCCATTCGCTCATCAGGCCTCCTCCACTAAATGATCATGGCTGACTCATTTTCCCTCTCCTGCCTTCTCTCGTGATCTCTGACACCCTTCCTAATTAAGTACCTATTAACCTGTGTTTTAAATATACCCAATGAGTTGGCTTCCGTAGCCATCTGTGACTATCAATTCCACACAGTCACCAGACTTTAGCTGAAGAAACTCCTCCTCATCTCTGTTCCAATAAGATACCTTTCTATTCTGTCGCTGTCCCTTCTGCTACTCAACTCTCCCAGGATTGGAAATATCCTCTGCATGCTCTCTAGCCTTTCAATATTCAGTAGGTTTCAATGAGATTCCCCCCCCCTTCGTTCTTCTAAACTTCCATAAGTGCAGGCACACAGTTCCTCGTATGTTAACCCTTTCATTCTTGATTCATATTCGCAACACCATGCAGGATTCTAGACAAATGGCACTACTAAAAGGGATTTATAGAAACAGCTATTTGATAGTCTGGGCAGCGTCTACCAAAGGAGGTGCTAGGCGCTCCTTCCCTCCATTAATCTGCAAATCACCTTTGGATAAGATGTAGCACCTGCTTAGCCCCCTGATCATTGTCACCTGAAGCCATGGGAGCAGGTGGCGGACAGTCATATAAACAGCTGGTGAATATCGCAAACCTTGGTTATGTGACAAGGCAGACAGTCTCCAAAGATAATGGCTGTGGTCACCCAATTTGTAAAAACGCTGTCCATAAGAATGCAATAGTAAACTATTTCTGTAGAAAAATTTGCCAAGAACAATCATGGCCATGGAAAGACCCTGATCACCCATGTCATTCAGACACAGCACATAATGATGATGATGATTTGATAGTCAGCGTGGACTTAAAGGGTCAAAATCCTGTTTTATGTGTTTTGGCACTGATTCTAAATAGACCTGGTAACTTTCTCCAGGTTAAGTACATGAGCATTTTGATGCAATGACATATTACACAACTGATCTTATGAACTGTCTGGTTAAAATGCAGATCTATACCAGATATCTGCTGTGGATTTTCACACGGAGTTTGCTTGATATCTTTATTTTTACATTCGGTGTTAGAGAGCATTGCACAACAAATTTTTTCAAGTGTTGCTTCTTCAGAAATCTTTTTTGTTTATGATAGATTTCTTGAAGCTGAACACAAATATAATTTGAGAGCACTTGTATCACATAGGAATCTGGAGAAACAAGAATTTTTGTTATTGAATATAATGCATTGCATTACCCTTTGCAATAGTTAAACTAAGCTGAAAATGTTTCTTTGACATTTTTCATTTGTACTCAATTTTCTGAGGCTTCTTGGTTAAATGACCATCAATAATCAGGTGGCATTGATGGATTCCAGTTGCCCACAATGTCCTGGAGAAACCTTTCACCATGCTCGTCATCGACAGCACCAAAATGTGCTTCTTGGTGTTGTACGTGTGAAGTACACTGTCAACCAGTTACGTATAGTTTGGTACTCTCAGTGCCAAGAGGCTTTTCAACAGCATCCTTGAATGCCTTCCATGTGATTTTTTTTTCCCAGTCCGCCAGAAGTTCTTCCAATTGCCTGTCACTGATGACCTGTTTGATTTGTGGACCTTATGGCACCTTAATCTTGGCATCAACTTGAATTATGAATTGAAATCACAAATGTAGGCAATTAAAAAAATAGTGTGTGAAATGGAAATTGTAATGGTGATTGTCGTGATCAGCAGCCCAGGATCCATAAGGTATACCCAAAAGTATTCAGGAAGAAAAAATCTTTGGTGTTCCAGTGCAGTTGAAAGTTTTAGAGAAATAGTGTGAATGGTCATAAAAGGTGATGTACCAACTTGCTACTAAATTGCCTGATGGAGCTTTAGAATAGGTGGTCATAGATTTAAGAAAACCAACAGTCAATCTCTGTCTCTCACTGAATCTATACAAAGATTCAGCAAGATGAAGATCTGTATATATGATTTCATGTCAGAATCACCTTGTGTTCAGACACTCTTGCACCTAGAGTCACTTCATGCACAATCAGTCTATGTACATAAGCTAATCTTGTGTATATACAGTCATACTCAACGGTCACTTGCACATTGTGTTTTATAGGAGCGTATCGAGGTGACGGAACCCAATGTTTAGATGACAGTTTACCCACCGGGCCAAAGCAGAAAGGGATAGAACCTAACCGAGGCGGCAGAATCCAGGCCCCAGGGCGTATCAAAGCAACTGAACCCGATGTTTCGATGATGATTTAGGTGCTGAGCTAGATTGAAAAGGTCAGGGTGTTGGGCCCCAAGGTGAGAGACAGGTAGGTTCAGCTTGCTGCTTCATGACACTCACTCTACTCTGCATTGAACTATGGGTCTCGGACTCTCTTTTTGGACTTCAGTTTGGAACGCTAGTTGCTTGCAGTTATTGTTTGCATGATTTGTTTTTTTTCTCTGCACATTGGGCTGTATGACGGTCTTTTTTCAATGGGTTCTTTTGAGTTTCTTTGTTTCATGGCTGCCCGTTAGGAGGCAAATCTCAAGGTTGCATAATGTATACATGCTCTGATAATAAATCTACTTCGAATTTTGATAGGATTGCTTTTATCAGTACCCATATTCCTAAATGGAAGATTCAAAATTGTTTATTGTAATTCTTCAGTTTACGAGCGTAAAGGAGTTTTTTATGCTTTTTTGTGTGTTTTTATGCTAATTGTCTTTTTCTATTCTGAAACGGATCTGGAGTAATAACCATTTCATTCTCCCTTACAGTCATGTATTGAACAATGAAAATAAGCAATCTTTCATCTTCCATTTAGGAGTATGGGCACTGAAGTAGATACTCGAGACTGCAGATATTGTAATCTAGAGCAAAAAAACAGAGCCGGATAAATTCAGTGGTTTGGGTCGCATCCGCAGAGGGAAGGAGATCGTTGAGACCTAAAATGTCAGTTATCCCTTTTCCATCACAGATGCTGCTAGACTTGCTGAGTTCCTCCAGCCGCTAGTTGTGTGGGCAGATAGAAGTCAGTACATACAATAACTTTCAAGTAGATCAGCAGCGTCCCCGTCAGGAATTCCCTGGAGCTACAAGTGATAGTAAAGGCAAAATAGAGGGCTCAATTTGCTGCACCTTTCTTTTCAAATCAGCTGCTTCACTGAGCTTATGATGGACTTATTTTTGCATATCTAGTCGAATTACAGATTATAAATTGGAGACAAGTTCGTTTATTTTATTATTGAAAATGTCAGTTTGGATACACTGAAACTATAAGCCAAATTTTATATCTATTAACGAGTTTTATTAATTTGTTAGATGTGGATGTCAAAGTTTGTAGTACATCTCTTAGGTTTAGAGTCATAGTAAAGCACAGCACAGAAAAAGGCCCTTCGGCCTATCTAGTTTATGCTAACTTGCCTAGTCTCATCGACCTGCACTCAGACAATAGCACCCCATATCCTGCCCATCCATGGACCTATCCAAACTCCTCTTAAACATTAAAATCAAGCTGACAGCTCATTTCACACTCTCAGGACCCTCTGAGTGAAGAAATTCCCCCTCATGATCCTTTTAAACTGTTCACCTTTCACCCTTAACCCATGACCTCTAGTTGTAGTCCCACCCATCCTCAGTGAATAAGACCTGTTGCATTTACCCTGTCTAAACCCCTCATAGTTTTGTATACTCTTGTTGCTATTTAGAGGACACAGAAACATAGAAAACCTACAGCACAATAGAGGCTCTTCGGCCCACAAAGTTGTGCTGAACATGTCTCCACCTTAGAAATTACTAGGCTTACCTATAGCCCTCTATTTTACTCTCCATGTACCTATCTAAAAGTCTCTTAAAAGACACTATCGTATCTGCTATCGTATGCCAAGAGTTGGCATGGAAATGAGCCCTTTAGCCCAACAAATCTGAGCTAACTACCAACCTACCATTTCTATTAATCCTATTTAAAACCTGTTTCATTCTCATCCACTTCCCCCAGATTCTACCACTCATCTACATGCTAGGGCTAATTTACAATGGGCTAATTTAAATTACAATCCAACAAGCAGCAAGTCTTTGAGAGGCTGAAGGACACATGAGCACATGGAATATGTACAAATTCCACATAAACAAAAGTCCAGGATTGAAATCCTGTCTTCGGTGCTGTGAGGTATTGGCTCTAACTCCACCCCTTTGCTGTCCTTAAGGATGGAGATGGGCTTAAGAAAACCAGTTAGATTTTTAAAAAATATTTTATTTATTGAGATATAGCATGGAGTAGGCCCCCCTGATTTGACACTAGCCTATTCGCATAACTATTAACAATGACCAATTACACTACCAACCACTATAAGGTCAATTAGAAATAGGAGCAGGAGTAGGCCATCTGGCCCATCGAGCCTGCTCTGCCATTCAATAAGATCATGGCCGCTCTAGCCATGGACTTATCTCCACCTTCCTGCCTTTTCCCCATAACCTTTAATTCCCTACTACTTCTTTGGACTGTGGAAGGAAACCAGAGCACCGGAGGAAACCCAGGCAGTCATGGGGAGAACATACAAACTCCTTATAGGTAGCGGTGGGAAGTTGCAGATTTTTAATATGAATTGAAAATCAGATGAATAAACTCCTCTCAGGCTTCCAGCTGTGTACAGATATCAATGTAACCAACATTTCAATGACAAACTCTCCCACCTTCTTCAGGGATGATGCAAGGGCATGTCTAGTTTGGTGGTATTTATACCCCTATAGTCCATTCCTCCTGATTGGATAGTCCTCATCCAATCAGGCTTCCATTCTCCCACCTTATTTACAATTGAATTCCAGTTCTTACTAAAAGTGATTCGCACATCTTTGTTAAAATCCTTTTCCTCTAGTTTTACTTTCATGGCTTCCTTCACCAGGTGGTCCCAGAAGCCATTGGTACTGCATTGTAGTAGTACCATTGAAGTCAATCCTATGGCCATTGCAAATGCAGAGTTCTGCTACCACCAATTTCTCTGGGTAACCCAAACGGATCACCTCCTATACCCCTTGATGCTGATTTCCACCATCCATCCTGTCTGGCCAATATACGCTGCTCCTCTTTCATAGGGAATCCTGCAAGTACCAGCTGACCTGAGTCCCAGGTCATCTTTGATTTGTAAAAGCAGTGACTTGAGCTTCCTATGGGTTTGTGGATGGTATTAATCAAATTTCCTTCACCCTGTAGCCGTGTGACAGTAGACAATAGACAGTAGGTGCAGGAGTAGGCCATTCTGCCCTTCTAGCCAGCACCGCCATTCACTGTGATCATGGCTGATCATACACAATCAGTACCCCGTTCCTGCCCTCTCCCCACATCCCTTGACCCCACTATCTATAAGAGCTCTATCTAACTCTCTCTTGAATGCAACCAGAGACCTGGCCTCCACTGCCTTCTGGGGAAGAGCATTCCACATATCCACCACTCTCTGGGTGAAAAAGTTTTTCCCACGTCTCTGTTCTAAATGGCCTACCCTTATTCTTAAACTGTGGCCTCTAGTTCTGGACTCACCCATCAGCGGGAACATGCTTCCTGCCTCCAGTGTGTCCAATCCCTTAATAATCTTATATGTTTCAATCAGATCCCCTCTCATCCTTCTAAATTCCAGTGTATACAAGCCCAGTCGCTCCAATCTTTCAACATGTGACAGTCCCGCCATTCCAGGAATTAACCTTGTGAACCTACACTGCACTCCCTCAATAGCAAGAATGTCCTTCCTCAAATTTGGAGACCAAAACTGCACACAATACTCAAGGTGGGGTCTCGCCAGGGCCCTGTACAGCTGCAGAAGGACCTCTTTACTCCTATACTCAATTCCTCGTGTTATAAAAGCCAGCATGTGTAATCGTATTATTTCCTCAGGGAGACTCATTGGGTCAGAAATAGTTTTTGCACAGTTATTCAAAGTAGAATGAAGCACACTACATTGAGAGGCATGAAGGTGAGTCTGTGTGAGTGAGTTTCCAGTAGACGCCATGCCTAACCTTACCGTTCATTTTCCGTTTTATTAGAATGTCCAGGAAATGAGAGGCAACCATTCTTCTCCATCTCCATCGTAAATTGAAAGTTTGGATGTATGCTGTTTAGACGGTCGTGGAACTGTTGGAGTGCCTGGAGCCCATGAGGTCACACTACGAAGGTGTCATTGACGTATCTGAAGAAGCATTGAAGTCAGAGCCCTCTCCTCTCCTCAAAGTCCTCCATGTAGAAATTAGCAATAGCCAGTGACAAGGGGTGATCCCATGGCCACTCGGTCCATTTATTTATAGCAGTTCCCCTTATAGAGCAGGTACATCGATGTAAGGGTGTGTTCAAAAAGGTCAATGGGTACCCTTATCAAACCTTGCCTTCAAGAACACCAAGCTGGCCTTAATGGGAACTCTCACAAATAGAGACACCACGTCAAAACTGACCATTATGCCCTCTGGAATGTTGGTTAATGTTTTGATGAAGTCGGCCAAATTTGTGAAGTTATGCTTCCCGCCCCCAACAAAGGGAGACGCATGGTCGTTAAATGCTTAGTGAGGCAGTAAGTCGAAGATACTATCCCTCTGATGATAGGCCTCAGAGGGAACCCTCCTTGTCTATCTTAGGGATCCCGTAAAGTCTTGGTGAGACTGACACCAAGAAGAAGTGCCAGTGTCATATGTCTGCTGACGGTCTAGATTTCCTCAGTAAAGCAGAGGTCATCCTGACAATCAAATTCGTGTGATCCCACTGTAAAACTCTGTAGGCAGGATTTTTCTGTGGTATTCCTCGAAGGACATCCGGACTTTGCACTTCCTTTGTCTACTGGTAAAATCATGATGGCTGGGTTTTGCCATAGTACTTGGAGGGCCTATCACTTTTTTTTTGAAATTCATATCCTTAAACTATCATGGTAGGATTTGAATACATTTGTTGCATTACCTGAACAGCTTGAGAAATATTTTGATCAGTGCAATGTTATCTAGCTGCTGATCACAGCATGGTGTAAGGTAGATCATTTGGTCTATGTGTCCATGTTAGCTGTACTGAAGAGCAGCCTACAGGTCCATTTTATTAATCCTTTTCTTTGAAGTTGCCTTTTTACATTCAATTTTCTACCTATATATTTCAACTTTCTTTTGAGTCTTAAATAAATTTGTTCTGGTATATGGGAAGTTCTATCTTGTCCAAATTTTGGGTCTGTCCTTTTGCAGTGACAATGATGAATTGTCGTAATCATTAAAATATCTGGAATAGGACCTAGAACAGTACAAGCTCTTCAGCCCACAATGTTGTGCTGAATATTTAACCAACTCTAAGATCAAACTAATGGTTCATCCTTCTTAGCCCTCTATTTTTCTTTCATCCATTTGTCTACTTAAAAGTCTCTTGAATGCCCCTAATGTATCTACTTTTACCACCACCAGTGGCAGCATGTTCCATGTACCTTCCACTCTGTGTTTTAAAAAAAATCCCATCTCTGACATCCTCCCCTGTACTTTCCTCCAGTCACCTTAAAATTATGCTCTCTCATATTAGCCATTTCTGCCCTTGGAAAAAAACTCTGTCTATCTAGGCCATCTATGCCTCATATCATCTTATTCACTTCTGTTGCCTCTCATCCTTGTTCATTCCAAAAAGAAAAGCCCAACCTCGCTCAACCTATCCTCATGAAACACAGTCTCCAATTCAGACAGCATTCTGGTAAACCTCCTCTGCAGCTTCTCTAAAGCTTCCATGTGCTTCCTATAATGAACTGATCAAAACTGGACATAAATACTCCTGGTGTGATCTACCTAAGGTTTATACAGGATTAATCGATAATAATATCAAACCAAAAGATTATTTTTAAAGTACAGATAGAAATCTGAATTATAGTTATGTCCTCTGGCCTTGATTACCCACTATTCTAACCCTGCTTTTTCTGAATACCTTCTTATATCTTCCGTGCCCCACTTAAAATGATTCAGGAGACTGGTTATTAGTAATTTAATTTGCTATTCTTGGTTTGGATGGCAACAGTACACAAACGGTTAACAATGGGTTAATGAAGGTCAACTCTTGGTTACAACTACAAACTTCTGCCATTAGATGGAGCTGCAGATCCCTTTATGACAGCACGTTTATGAAGATACAAGTGCTGGAAACTGGAATAACAAACTGCACTTTACATGGGTAGGTTAACAGCTCTGGCAGAGCAGGACAGAGAAATCAATGCTGGTTTCACCTGCAGGATGAGAGTACAGATTTAAGGTGATGTTTGCTGAAAGCAAAATGCTTCCAATGGTTAGCATCTGGAATGCATCGATTGACAGGTAATGGGACAAAATTGTCTGGTTTTCATAAGATCCACAGATATAGGAAAAGTTTTAGGGGTAGGATGAGCAAATTCTGTTTCTCTTTCAGACACTGGATGTGGACTTGAAGGACCAAATATCTGCTTTCTCTGCTGCTACCATATAACAAGGGTAAAATTAATAGTCACATACTTAAGATCAATTGAAGTCTCGTTTAACCTTATTTTAAATCCTACCATAAATAGAGTAAGCAATAAAGTTTACAATGCACCTGGTGAACTGTTTAATGAGTTTTAATTTTCTTCAGCTTAAGAGCCTTCACATGCCATGGCTGGAAAATTAAGCAAATTCATTATTGCAGACACAACATTGTTTCAGCAGCTCCCAACAGGTAAGCATTACAAAATAACTACCTTAAAATGTAAGATAAGACAAGACTCTATCATCTGTCTTTTAAGGTGTGAAACATTTGTCTTGATTAAATAGTTGGCATCTAACACAAAGATCTTAATTTAGGAAAACCTCTGGGTGCTAATGTCAGCTTGTTATGCTTTGTTTTGTAGTCTTGCTATCTCCACGAAGCCTGTACATGTTGTAATTTCAGAAACAATTGTTTGCCTATGAAATTGAGCCAGCTTGATCTAAATATATAGTTTGCTTTTGGTGAGATATTTTCCTGGGATTGCCAGCAAATTGTCAGCCCCTCCAGTTTTGTATTATTTCTTCTGGTAGTTCCAGGTTAGGGTTAGTAAGTTGCAGGTGGACTATGTTGGCACTGGAAGCATGATGACACCTGTGGGTGGCACAAAACAACTTGCTGATTTGGTTTGACATAAACAATCCATTTCACTATACACACGACAAATAAAGCTAATCCTGTTAAACTCCAGCAAACCAGGTTCAATATTCCATTGCTACAAGTGTTTTGTTTGCGTGGTTTCTGTTTGATCACGTGGGCTTCCTCCCAAAACCCCAAGAATCTATGGGCTAGCAGATTAATGGGCACTTAATGGACTTGAGAAACCAAAGAGTCTGTTGTGTCTTTCTCTTGCCACATGGCACACAAAGGAAAGTCAAGTTAATCGAGATGCAATTGAATGTTGTAAGGTCATTCCATTAGTAATGGCAATATCTTTGTGGGAATAGGGAAAGGGTTGGTTCTGTGCACTGATCCAAGCCCTCTCTAATTTGTCATGAAGACCAAAGGCCTTTAGCAGTCATAGGGCAGTCTGAAATGAGGTGGCAATAACTCGGGTACATGCATGCAGCAGCCTAGTACTACCAAGACAGTGTTTGTACGTCTTTGAGTTATGCTATGAAATCCCTTTATAGCATTAAGCTCATCAATTGGTTACAATTTTAAAAACATAACAACTTGCATTCATGCAACCTGCCCTCATAATTCAATCTTTTAAGCCTCAGCACCATTCTGTCATATGTGTCCATGTACTGCCCTCAGTTGCAGTGTCCAGACTAAATTCCATGTTCTAGAGAAGCTCTTGCATCCTTGCACATTTTTGTATTCTAGCCACCTCCTAAAGGAGACCCATCTATAGTCTCCAGCTCCATTCCACTGCGGAGAATACAAGCTGTGTTCGATTCTGGATCCATCATGGAAGGTGAGCCCATCCAGTGAGTGATGCTCTCATTTGCATAGGGCCATAATTAATTTCTCCTTCCTACCATTCACTTTTTTGATTACTGCATGTGTCCTGAATGATACAAAGTACCTGGGCACCCTACAACTCCTGTTAAGAATGTACAGATACTTTACATTCATGGATAGGAAGATGACCTTACACTGTTTTGGTACTTGCCCAATAATCTCAGGCAATACATGGATTCTGTATGCAGTTTTACTTAATGCAGTAGTATCACAAATATATTCATCTTTATCTTTCAAATAGAATGAAAAAATACTGGTAAACTTTGGTGTGATCTTAGTAAGAATAAGTATTTCATTGTACAAGACATAGGGAAATACAATAAGTTATGACAAAGAATATAATAGTACAATAACCCATTACATTTTAGTTTAGACATTGATAAATAATTGTGAGACCTTTTTATCTTCACTTGGACGTGACCAGTATTCATTGTACATCCCTATCTGCACTGTAGAAGGTGGTGATAAGCTTCCTTCTTAAAGTCCTGTAGTACATCTGGTGAAGGTACCCCATTACCCCTCCCAAAGTGTTGAGATTGCATTGTTGTGAGAGTTTTACTTGGTGATGTTGAATACAGTGAAAATTAACCAAATTAGGATGATGTGCGATTTGATGGGGAAACTGGAAGTTCAATAATTATACAAAATTCTATTCCATTCATCACAATTCAACAACTTAAGCAGTCTGCATGGAGCAACTTCTAAAGAATATTTCTGATGTCCAAAAATTGGATAGTTAGAAAGTGAAAGGAGAAGGGTAGGAAAGGTAAAAGGGCTGGAAAGGAAGGAATCTGATAGGAGAGGTGAGTGGACCATTAGGAGACAGGGAAGGGGGAAGTGATAGGCAGGTGAGAAGAGGTAGGAAGCCAGAGAGGAGAATACAAGAAGGGGTTGGGATTTTTCTTTAAATTGGAAGGAGAAATCAATATTCATGCATCAGATGGAATATAAGGCGTTGCTTCCTCAAGGGTGGCCTCAACATGACACAGGAGGAGGCTATGGAGTGACATGTCGGAACAGGAAAGGGAATTGGAATTAGAATGTTTGACCACCGGAAAATTCCGCTTTTGTTAGATGAAGTGAAGATGCCCATCAAAGCGGTCTCCCAATTTATGACAGATCTCACCAATGTAGAGGAGGCCACAGCAGGAGCACGAGACACAATAAACAGCCCCAGCAGATTCACAGGTGAAGAGTTGCCTCATGTGGAAGGACTGCTTGGAGCCCTGAATGGGGGTGAGAGAAGAGGTGAATGGATAAGAGAATCGTGGAGGAAGCGATCCCTGTGGTGGGTGGGAGGTAGAGAAGATAAAGGTATGTTTGGTGATAGGATCACTATGGAGATGGCTGAAGTTGCAGAGAATTATATGTTGAATGCAGAGGCTCATGGGTTGGTAGCTAAGGAGAAGAGGAACTTGTATCACTGTTCAGGTGGCAGGAAGATGGGATGAGCATGAATGTTTGGAAAATGGAGGAGATGTGGGTGAGGACAGTATCAATGTTGCGGGAAAGTAATCCCATCCTTTGAAAGTGCAGAACACTTCTGATGTCCTGGAAAGGAAAGTCATATCCTGGGAACAGATGCGTTGGAGATGAAGGAACTGAGAAAAGGGAATAGCATTTTTATGGGAGACAGGGTGGGAAGAGGTATAGTCAAGATAAATGGGGGAAATTTTAGATTTAGAAAAGATATCGGTCAACAGTTTGGCTCCAGAGATGGACCCAGAGAGATCAAGAAGGTGTCAGAAAGGGTGGAAGCTGGAGGCAAAGTTGAAGAAATTGATGAGCTCAGCACAGGTGCATGGAGCAGCACCAATGCGGTCGTCAATGTAGCAGAGGAAGAGCTAGGGAGCATTACCAGGCCATGGCTACCTCTCAAGTTTTCAGAAAGTGGGAGGAGCCAAAAGAAGGTGGCAAGGACCAGTTCTGCCAGCCACAGGAGGATGGTGGCGGATGGAAACTGGTTGGTGCTTTTATTCGGAAAGAAGCAGAGAGCTTTAAGGCCTCCTTGATGGGGGATATAAGTGTATAGAGACAAGACATCCAGGGTGAAAGTGAGGCGGTCAGGGCCAGGATTAGTGAAGAGATCAAGAACATGAGCACTGTCAAGGCCGTAGGTGGGAGGAACTGAACCAAAGGGGGCAGAAAGAGGTGAGCAGAGTGGGATAAGGGAACTATGAGTTTGGTATCAGAGCATGGGAGTTCTCCAGAGTTGATGAGATCAGTGTTGATGTGGGAGATAGTTTTCTGATGTCCAGAGTGGGGTCCCCTTTGAGAGGTAGGTGTGAAGAAATGTCTGAAGGTTGTCACCTAGCCTCAGCAAAGTTGAGGTCAGTCAGCCACACCACAACCCCACCTCCTTTGTCTTGCGGTTTGATGGTAAGGTTGGGTTGGTGCAGGAAGAGGTGAAAATAAATTCAAACTAAATAATTATCCTCCTTAATAGTTCATGAGAAGGTCTAAGCAAATAATGTGCAATTTTCATTATTGTTTGCAATGTCTGTATTGTAGATGGACTGAAACAGCAAAGCTAGAGGAATAATTATTCAACAGCGGACACTGCCATCACTACAGTCAGGATATGCCAGAGCCTTTGCTGTCATGTCATTACAAATCTGCAACAGATACAAGTACTGTTAATTTATTTGTCTGGCTATTGAGGAGCTGATGCTTTGAACTTCATTTACTTTTATATATTTAATAGCATTGTATCCATCAGGCATAGTGATATTGTCAGGGTAGAGAGTATGTTAGTTTTCTCTGGTATTGCACTTTCCTGTTTCCATTCGCTTCTGGAGAGTGGATGGAACCTTTTCAGTTCTCTTCAATTTTCTGCACAGTCCCCTTGGTTCCATTAAGACACACAATATCACCTGTGAATAGTAAGAATGACTATTTAATGAAAGAATGCATAATATTCTTGCAAAGTTTTAAAACGTGAAGCTGATTTAGCAGTACAGTGCATTTTAAAAATGATTTTTGTACTTGCTGTCAAAATGAAAATATTACTCAATCCTAAAATTATTAGGGATTAACCCACAGTAAAATGTGTGCCTTTATATAATGACAGCTGCCAGTGATGATGTAGTAAGAATATCCTGGAAGCATTAACAAAAGAGAGGTGGAATTACAAGAAGGAAGTTTGGCCTGAGCGAGGTTATAAACAGCATTTTATAGGAGTGAGAAGAAAAGAGGTAGTGAGATTTTAGATGGGAATTCAAGATTTCAGTAGCTGAAAGCCTGGATCAAGTGAAATAAGAACAGAATGTGCTTATAAAAACACATTAGTCCCATTATTAATGTTTCTAGCTGAGGCTTTAATTCTGTTTTTATTTTTACACCACAATAAAAATTGCTTTTTATTTAAGAACTCCAGCTTCTGCAGTTGCTTACTTGTTATATGGGTGGAGCTGAGAAATAAGAAAGGGATGACCATGTTAATGGGATTATATTATAGAGCACCTAACAATGAGCAGGATTTAGGGAGCAAACTTCTAGAGAGATTACAGATCGTTGCAAGAAAAATGAGGTTGTGATAGTAGGTGATTTGAACTTCCCAGGGATTTGTGTACAGGAAAGTTTCCTAATCAGAATATAAAGGTGCCAACTAAAGGAGTTGTGATATAGAGACAATTATGGAATAAGGCAGGGCAGTGTGTGTAGGGGTACACTTTGAATATAGTGATCATATTACCATTAGTTTCAAGATAATTATGAAGAAAGATAGGTCTGGTCCTTGGGTTGAGATTCTAAATTGGAGAAAGGCCAATTTTGATGGTATCAGAAAGGATCTGGCAGGTGTGGATTTGTTTTCTGGTGAAGGGATGCTTGGCAAGTGGGAGGCCTTAAAGTGAGATTTTGAGAATTATAGAGTTGTAAGTTCCTGTCAGAATAAAAGGCAAGGCAAACAGCTTTAGGGAACGTTGGTTTTTGAGGGATATTGGGGCCCTGGTTAAAAAGGAGGAGGAGGTACATAGCAGGTATAGGCAGCAAGGAACAAATGAGGAAATTAAGTATAAGAAATGCAAGCAAATAGTTTAAGAGGGAAATCAAGAGTTCTAAAAGAAGGCATGAGGTTGCTCTGGCAGCCAAGATGAACGGGAATCCCAAAGGTTTTTGCAGATACATTAAGAACAAAAGGAGAGCAAGGGACCAAATTCTTCCACTTGAAGATCAGTGTGGTCATCTTTGCATATAGCCAAAATAAATTGTGTTGATAATAAACGGATTTTTTTTTTGCATTTTATTTAGATTACAGAAGAGGAGATGTTTGCTGTCTTGACGCAAATTTGTGTGAATAAGTCCCCAGGGCTTGATGAGGTGTCCCCTTGGACCTTCTGGGAGGCAAGTAAAGAAATTGCAGGGGCAGTGTTTAAAACATCCTTAGTCACTGTTGAGGTGCTAGAGGACTCCACTAACTAATGATGTTCTGTTGTTCAAAATAGGCTCTAAGAATAAGCTGGAAATTATATAACGGGGAACCTGACGTCAGTATGGGGTAAATTATTGGAAGGTATTCTAAGGAACTGGATATATAAGGATTTGGAAGACAGGGCCTAATTAGGAATCATCAACATGTCTAAGCAATCTTATAATTTTTTTGAGGAGAATACCGGAAAAGCTGATGAAGGAAATGTAGTGGATGTTGTCTACATAGACTTTAGCAAAGCCTTTGATAAAGTCCCACATGGGAGGCCGGTCCAGCACAGGTTCAGGTACTCGGCATTCAGAATGAAGTAGTAAATTGGATTTGATATTGCCTTAGTGGGAGAAGCCAGAGGGAGATGACAGGTGATTGCCTCTGGGACTCAGGAGGCTTGAGTAATGGGGTACTGCAGGGATCGGTGCTGTTGTTTATCATCCAAATAATTAACATAGATGACAATGTGGTAAATCAGCTCAGTAAATTTGCAGACGAAACCAAAATTTAGGTTGAAATGGGCACTTGAGATCAATAAAGTAATTATTATTATTACTATCATGATCATCATCAGAGCTCACTGCAGGATCTGGATAAACTGGAATAAAAGGACTGAAAAATAGCAGACAGGATTTAAAAGATGAGGTTCTGCAGATGCTGGAAATCCAGAACAATGCACACAAAATGCTGGAAGAGCTCTGCAGGTCAGGCAGCAGTGATGGATATGAATAACCAGTTGACATTTTGGGCTAAGACTCTTCATCAGAAATGGAAAGGAAGGAAAGGGGAAGATGGCAGAACAAAAAGATGGGAGGAGGGCAAGGAGGACAAGCTAGAAGGTGATGGGTGAAGTCAGGTGGATGGGGGATGGGGGCTGAAGTGTTAAGCTTGGAAGTGATAAGTGGCAAAGGGCTGGAGAAGAAGGACTCTGACAGGAGAGGAGAGTGGACCATGGAAGAAAGGGAAGGGTGAAGGACGCCAGGGGAAGGTTACTGGTAGGTGAGGAGAAGAGGTAAGAGATGAGAGTGGGGAATAGAAGAAGAGGGAAGGAGTAGGGAAAAAAAATACCAGAAGTAGAAAGTAATATTCATGACATCAGGTTGGAGGCTACCAGACAGAATAAGAGCTGTTGCTCCTCCACCTAACAGCACCTCATCGTGGCAGAAAAGGATGGAATTTCATGCAGACAAGTGTGAAGTGTTGCACTTTGGGAGGACAAATCAAGGTCGGACTTGCACAGTGAATGAGAGGGCTCTGAGGAATGTGGTAGAACAGACGAGAAAACAGAGTTGTTACCAGTAGGTGTATTTGATAAGGCCACATGAAGCGATACCACACAAGATAACATTGGCCATAATATTTTAGCATGTAAAATGGAGCAGATAATTAACATAAAACTGAGATTTGAGATGAATAGGTCATTTTAGGATTGGCAATCAGTAACTAGTGGTGTGGCACAGGAAACAATGCCGGAACCTCAACTTTTTATGATCCATTTTGATGGTTGAAGTACTCTAAATCTCTTTGTCCAAATTTTCTGATGACATATATGTAGGTTGGTGGTTTAGTTGGTTGTAAGGAGGACACAAAGAGCCTGTGAAAAGTAATTTCAGTGAGAAAGAATTTGGCAGATGGACAAATTTTGAGGTTCTTCATTGTCAAATGACAGATGACAAGAAATTTATTAATTCAGTGTTGTGAGCCTAAACTGTAGAACTGTTGTGGTACAAAGGGTTTGGGTAGTCCATGTGCATGAAATAATATTAGCATGCAGGTACAGTCTGCCGGAAAACTACGTACTATTTTGATCTGCATACTTAGGAGAGGGTGTGCTTACACTTGAGGCAGTGCAGAGAAGCTTTATGAATTGTGATTACTGAGACCAAGTGATTGACATAAGAACACAGACTGAATCAGTTGATGTATCAAAGAAGTGATCTTAATGAGCTGTTGATAATTCTGAGAGGAATTGATGGGATGGATGATGAGAGATATTTCCTCTAGTGAGTTGTGCTATGGGTGGAAGGTTATCCATAACTAGGGAGCTTAGGAATAAAAGGATTGTCTATTTCAGATGGCAATGATTTTACCCCGAGGGCAGAGAAGTGAATTAATTGAACATATTCAAAGCGGAAACTTCAAGGGAATGAAGGAAAATGGGCAGAGCAGGATAATGATGTCAAGGACAATATTGGAGCAACAAAATCTTGTTGAATGGCAGACCAGGACTGGATTGTCACTTGTCCTTCTCCTGCACCTGTCTCTTCTGCTGTGAGGCATAAGATCTGGATTATCTTAGTATTATGCACTGCACTGTCAAACACTGAATGTTCTGGCTTCTGCTCACATCCTGAAGATGTGCCAGCTGGGGAGTTCATTCGCAGTTGTAAATTACTCACAGATGGCTGATAGGAGAATCAGAGTGAAGTTATTGGGCATGGGAGAATGAAAAGACAACTTATTCTGTTGCTGCAATAATTACTTTTCTCAATAGAACCTAGAAGGCTTGCTCTATTGAGTTTTGAGAAAAGTAAAAACTGACAGCAGCAGAAGATTCTGAGCTTTCTCCAAACACATCAGCAGCAAAAAGGAGAATATTCATATGGCTGAGTTCCTCACCTTACATGAGAACATAAAATATAGAAACAGGAGTGACCATCTGGCCCATCACACCTGCTCCACCATTCAGTAAGATCATGGCCATAGACTCATCTCCACCTACCTGCCTTTTCCCCATAACCTTAATTCCCCTAGTATACAAAAGCCAGTCTTGTCTCAAATATATTTACTGAAGTAGCCTCCACTGCTTCATTGGGCAGAGAAGTGTTTGAGAGTTTTGACAGGGCTTCTGTGGACAAAAATGGACTTTAAAATGGCATCTTATTGACCTACCTGACTGGAGAAGACTTGTTGCATTTCTACAGCTTACAATGCAGGGAATCCCGTATTCTCGTGCAACTACAGCGCCTAGATAGTGAGGGGAGAAAAAGCAAATAAGTTATGAAAAATAAAAATAATTTAGCATAAATTCCAAATTACCATTATACTTGTCCAAGTAAAATAAGAAAAAAGATGTTATTTAAAATTTTCAGACTAAATGCTTTGTATTTTCATTCCGTTGTTAAAATCACAACTCCACTCTGACAGCTTTCAACTACCTATGCATACCAAACTAGAACAACTTGACTTCCTGCTGTATCCAAACAAAATGTCTGAACTCCAAACTGCAATTGACCTGGAATAGATTAAGCTTTTTTTCACTTAGTTTACAAAAAAAAATGTTTGGCAAAGGCATGGTCACCACCTGCTCACAGGTCACGTAAGAGACAGTCTTGTGTTGTGCAAGTTTGTGCTTGCGTGCTGGCCAAGTACTGAAAGACATTAATGTCTGACCTGGGGTTTCTCAGTAATTATAGTTGATTTTAATTTCAGAAATGTCAGCATTTGCTGCCTTTTCACAAACTTCCTTTGAGAAGATGTTGGCCTCTGAAAGAACTCCAGGATATTGGGTGTGGACTTGCATGATTTGGCCCTCATAAACATGGTACAAGAAGTGACCTTGCCTGAGATACTAGTAACTAGTACATCTGGGGTGTGTCGAGGTCCTAAAGCAATACAGCTTGGATACAGGCCCTATGGTTAGAAAGTCCACACTAACCATAAAGCCCAAACAGCAAATACCAGTTTTCTGTGTTCAGCCCATACATCTCCTTGCCTCCACATTTATCGATACAGTGCTTCTTAAATATTAGTATTGTACGTGTTTCCTCAGGCAGTTTGCTCCATATACTCATCAACCGCTGTGTGGAAAAAGTTGCCCCTCAGGTCCCTTTTGAACCAGAATCAGGTGTGTTTAGTTTGACCGGAATATGTTTCTTATGCACTAAAGGTTCTGCAGAGTAACACACACACAATGCTGGAGGAACTCAGTAGGTCAGGCAGCATCCATAGATAGGAATAAGTAATTGATGTTTTGGACTGAGACCCATCATTAGGTCTGGACAGGAAGTGGGAAGAAGCCAGCATAAGGAGTTGCGGGGAGAGGAAGTAGTACAAGTTAGAAGATGGTACGTGAAGCTAGGTGAGGGGTGAAGAAGTGAGAAACTGGGAGGTGACAGGTGGAAAAGGCAAAGGGTTGAAGAAGAAAACATAGGTCCCTTGGAGTATGAGAAGTGGGGAATTGATATTGGGTAATGAGGAAATGGCAGAGGCTTTGAATGACTGTTTTGCGTTGGCCTTCATGGTGGAGGACACATCTAACATGCCAAAGAGTGATGTTATGAATGCGATAAGAGCTGAGGACCTCGATACAATAACTATCACTGAGCAAACTTGTGGGCTTGAAGATAGATAAGTCCCCTAGTCCTGATGGAATGCATTCTGGGGTACTGAAAGAAATAGCACAAGTTATAGTAGAGGCTTTGGTAATAATTTACCAAAATTCTCTGGACTCTGGGCAAGACCTGGCAGATTGGAAGATGGTGAATGTCATGCCACTGTTCAAAAAATGATGTAGACAAAAAGCAGGTAAGTATAGGCCAGTTAGTTTAACATCTGTACTTGGGAAAATGCTTGAAACTATTACTAAAGAAAAAATAGCGAGGCACCTGGAAAGAAATGGATCCATCGAGCAGACGCAGCATGGATTCAGCAAAGGCAGGTCCAATTTGAGAAACTTACTGAAGTTCTTTGAGGATACAATGAGTGCACTGGAGTGAGGGGAACAGATGAAAGTTATTTATTTGAATTTCTAGAAGGCGTTCAATAAGGTGCCTCATAAAAGACAAATCCATAAGATACGGATGCATAGAATGGGTGGTAATGTATTAGCATGGATAGAGGATTGGTTAACTAATAGAAAGCAGAGAGTTAGGATACCTGGTGTTACTCTGGTTGGCAATCAGTGGTGAGTGGTGTGCCGCAGGAGTGGGTGCTGGGCCCAAAGCTTTTCATGATATACATGTACAGAGGGGTCCAAGTGTAGTGTATCTAAGTCTGCTGATGATACTAAATTGAATAGAAAAGCAAATTGTGCAGAGGATACGGTAGACCCTGCTGAGAGATATAGATAGGTGAAGTGAGTGGGCAAGGGTCTGGCAGATGGAGTACAATGTTGGTAAATGTGAGGTCATCCACTTTGGAAGAAAAAATGAAAGAGCAGATTATTATTTAGATGGTAAAACACTGCAGCGTGCTGCTGGGCAGAGGGATTTGGGAGTGCTTGTGCATGAATTACAAAAGGTTGCTTTGCAGCTGCAACAGGCTATCAAGAAGGCAAATAGAATGTTGGCCTTCATTGCTAGAGGGATTGAATTTAAGAGCAGGTAGGTTATGCCTGTACAGGGTACTGGTGAGGCTGCACCTGGAGCACCGTGTGCAGTTCTGGTTTCCTTACTTGAGGAAGGATATACTAACTTTGGAGGTGGTGCAGAGGAAGTTCACCAGTTTGATTCCAGAGATGAGGGGGTTAGATATGAGGAGAGATTGAGTCACCTGGGATAGTACTCGCTGAATTCATAAGAATGACAGGAGATCTTAGAGAAACTGATAAAATTATGAAGGGGATAGATAAGATAGAGGCAGGCAAGTTGTGAGACCAGGACTAGAGGACATAGCCTCAAAATTCAGGAGAGGAGGGGAGAAACTGCTTTTCACAGAGGGTGGTGAATCTGTGGAATTCTCTGCCCAATGAAGCAGTGGTGGCTGCCTCAGTAAGTATATTTAAAATAAGGTTGGATAGCTTTCTGCATATGAGGGGAATTAGGGGTTATAGGGAAAAAAACAGGTAGGTGGAGATGAGTCCTTAGCCAGATCAGCCATGATTCCATTGAATGGCGGAGCAGGCTCAACAGGTCAGATTGCCTACTTCTGCTCCCATTTCTTATGTTAGGATTCTGATAGGAGACTGGACCTTGTGAGGGAGGGAAGGAGGGGCACCAGAAGAAGGTGATAGGCAGGTGCAGAGAAGAGGAGATAAGACAGGAATGGTAAAGGGAGAGAAGGGAAGAGGGACAGATTTAGGGTGAGGGGAAACTTAAGAGTATTTTATTTTATGGGTTGCTGCCACAAAACAATAAATTTCATGAAATACAATTAAAATGATTATAAGTTACAATAAGAAATATATTCCTCTCACTGTAAATTGTTGGTTCTAGTTTTAGACTCTCCTACCCTAGGGTAAAGTGTGTCACTTTCCACATTGCTGTATCTACAGTATGTCTCTCATAATCTTAACAGTTTTTATAAAGTCACTCTTTATTATCTTGCATTCCCGTAATAAAGACTTGGCCTGGCCTACCTCTCCTTATAACTAAGGCCTGTTGTTCGCTGGCTTGAAGTGATACAGATGCTGTGGGGAAAATAACATTGATGTCCCAGTGCATCAGATTTCAACTCCTATAGGTTCAGAGCAGGTCAATGAATTGGAGACTACAGGAACTCTTAGTAGAAATATTTGTGATCTGTGAAAGTATGTGCACGTTGGGGTTTTGGAGAGGGAACAGGGAACTGCCAAAACTGCAGCACTCCAGCAATGTGAGGGTAACTGGGGTGAAAGATTTCAATGTTACTGGAATGCGACAGCAGGAATAAATAAAAAAAAATCTTGCTGTCACTGGTCTTCAAGGAGCTGGAGATGAGAGATCTGAAGCCAAGAGATTTGCTAGGTGATTCGGCAAAGTTGGGAGAGAGGCATAGATTGGTGGGATCAGCAGGTTTTCTGAAATAATGTTAGCACCACCTTTGCTATCCAATCTAAGGACTGAATGGGGTAATATTATTCCCCATGCAACATTGCCTTGGAGCACTGCAGGGGAACTTGGACTTTTCTGAGACATATAACCATGGCATCAGAGTGCAGGAACAGACCCATCACTGCATCCTTACTATCAAGCACTTTGCTGGAATATTTGATTTTTCAATGAATATTTAAAATACTATTAAAATGTTACAGAAGTAAAGCAGGAAATTGCTGGGGCCTTGACAGAAATCTTTGTATCCTCTTTAATGAGGTACAAGGTGCTCTAAGAGTGGAGAAGAGTCGATCTTGTTTTGTACAAGAGCAAAGAGAACAAACCAGGAAATTATGAACCTTGCATCAGTGCTGCAGGTGATATTGGAGGAGGTTTTTTTAGGACAAGATTTCTAGATTTACTTACATTTGGAAAAGATGAACTTATTGCACAGAAGATCTCATCTCATAGTTGTGTTTGAGGCTTCGAAGAGGTGACAAGGATTGGCGAAGTTAGGGCAGTGGATGTTGTCTATGTGGACTTCAGTGAAGTATTTGACAAGATCAGTTATGCTAAGTAGGTCGATTAGATTAAGAATCATGGGATCAATGAGTTGGTAAATCTGGCTTGGTCATAGAAGATGGGGTTATGGTAGAGGGGTGTAATTCTCACTGAACGTCTGTGACCACAGGTGCTCCCTAGGGATTGGTGCTGGTGCCTGTATATAAGCAATGTGGATGAAAATGTCAGAGGTCTGAACGGTAAATTTACAGATGAAAGTTGGCAGAGTTGTAGGTGCTGAGGAAGGTTTTCAAAAGATACAGCAAGATATGGATCATTTGAATATTTGGAGAAATGACATGAAATTTGCCATTTTATATATTCGTATTACAACACCGTGGTATGCTGTATTTGTGGCAGAATATGTGGTAACACTTACAGGCTGCATTCAGTGCATCCTTGGGTCATTTGTTAATGCAAATGATACATTTCACAATCTTTGCTTTGATGTACATGTGATGTTGAATCGCAATGGTAAGGCCTTGAGGAGCACTGATGTACAGAGGGCTCTTTGTGATGAGAGGCACTGATCATGTGGATAGCCAGAGGCTTTTTCCCAGGGCTGAATTGGCTAACATGAGGGGGCATAGTTTTAAAGTGCTTGGAAGTAGGTACAGAGGGATGTCAGAGTTAAGTTTTTTCACACACACACTGGTGCCTGCGATTCAACATCACATGTACATCAAAGCAAAGATTGTGAAATGTATCATTTGCATTAACAAATGACCCAAGGATGCACTGAATACATCTATCCATGGCCTCCTCTATTGTCAAAATGAATCCAAACTCAGGTTGGAGGAACAACACCTTATATACCGGCTGGGTAGCCTCCAACCTGACGGCATGAACATTGACTTCTCTAACTTCCGTTAATGCCCCTCCTCCCCTTCTTACCCCATCCCTGACATATTTAGTTGTTTACCTGTTCTCCATCTCCCTCTGGTGCTCCCCCCACTTTCTTTCTCCTGAGGCCTCCCGTCCCATGATCCTTTCCCTTCTCCAGCTCTGTATCACTGTCGCCAATCACCTTTCCAGCTCTTAGCTTCATCCCACCCCCTCCGGTCTTCTATCATTTCGCATTTCCCCCTCCCCCCACTACTTTCAAATCTCTTACTATCTTTCCTTTCGGTTAGTCCTGACGAAGGGTCTCGGCCCGAAACGTCGACAGCGCTTCTCCCTATAGATGCTGCCTGGCCTGCTGTGTTCCACCAGCATTTTGTGTGTGTTTTTTCCAATTTTTATTGCTGTCTAATCATAGTGAACCTCTTCTGCACTTTCGCCAAAGCCACCATTTCCTTCCTATAATGCAGTGACTTGAACTGGACACAGTAATTTTAATGTGGCCTAACCAGAGTCTTATACAGCTGCAACTGGTATTTGACAGTGGTAGAGGCAGAGACAACAGGGTCTTTTAAGAGACTCCTAGATAAGTACATGGAGCTTAGAAAAATAGAGGGTTATGTAGTAGGGAAATTCTAGGCAGTTTCTAGAGTAGATTTCATGGTTAGCACAACATTGTGGGCTGATGGGGCTGTAATGCACTGTAGATTTCTAGATTCTATGTCTATAGCTCCCTAACAGTGGCAACACAGATAATTGGGTGATAAAGAAGATATACAGCATATACTTCATTGTTCAGAGCATTCAGTAATAAAGCTAGCAGGTCATGCAGCTGTATTATGAGCTGTTCTGGTCACTGCATTACAGGAAGGAATTGGAAAGGGTGCATTAGAGATCTGGATAATATTGGAGAAATGTTTTTTGAGGGCAGGGTAGCTTGGATTGGAGTGTATTTAGATATAAGGAGAGGTTGGATAAAACCGTATTCTTCAGAGTGTTCGAGGTTAAAGCTGGCCTGAGAGAGGTGTATCCATTTATGAGAGGCATAGATAAGATAGAGTCAGGCTCTTTTGCCTAGTGTGGAGGCAAGGGGTGAAAGTTCAAAACAGATTTGCAACACAAGTATTTTTTTTACAATGTGGTAGGTGTTTGGAGCCCAGTACTGGGAGAGGTGGCAGCAACACCTATGTTTAAGATGCACCTACAGTCACACAGATAGACAGGGAATAAAGGGAATGTAGACCATGTGTAGGCCGATGCAATTAGCTTAATGTTGCTCACCGGCTTCACTCTTAAACCATCATCTTATGTCTTCTAACACCAAGCTAAATTGGGATTCAATTTTTCAAATTTCTCTGAATCCCTTGGGCCTTTCTGATTGGACCAGTTCTCTGTTATTCAGACTGAATCTCCTTGCCTTTCTGTGCAGATAAATCCTATCCCTCAGGATTGTTTCTAGTGACTTCTAAACAATGAAGCTAGACTGTCACGTTTGTAAGTATCTACATTATTGTTGCTGCCCTTAATGAGCAAAGTTACTATATCATTTACTCCAGTCAGCTGGCACTATGTTAATTAGAGTCCCTGTGTTCTCGTCCCTTGTATCCCATTAACAGCCTGGGTTACGTCTCATCAGGCCCCAGGAAATTATCCACTGTTAAGCACAACTCCCTAGTCTAACTGGCACAGTGCTATACTTAGAGGTTTCAGTTAAGTGACATTGCGCATTGTTTTTATCATCCTCCTGCAATCCCCAAAAGCCCCACGTGCTCCCCAACAAGAGCAAACATTGCAATCAGTTCCTGTATCCATGCCACCGAGTCTGGAACCATGAGGTTAAAGGGCTTTGGACAATGTGGATCCAAGACATGGACTACATTGAGTACAATCTCGTTACTCAAATAAAATACACATCTGTAAGAACATATTTTAGTACAATGCATTAATCGTCCTGTTGGATCAGGAAAAATTGAACATCTATCTTATTTTGAACAGGCTAACTTACAAGATCACATTACAACCAAATGCTGCTGACTGAAAGACCCCTTTTTTTTTAATTGCTTGACGTATCGTGATTGCCAGTGCTGCATCTCGCCGAGATTATAATTCAGATCTCTGCAATAAAAGGGTTCCTCAAAACACAGTGTATTACATTAGCTCTTTTACATCTTTCCAAATGCTCCACACAGAAAATGCTGAAATGAATAAGCAGTTAATATTTCAGGCCGAGACCCTTCTTCAGGACTGGAAGGGAAGGGTAGCTGCCACAATGAAACTGTGGAGGGAAAGGGAAGAAGGACCAACTAGAAGGTGACAGGTAAAATCATGTAGGTGGGAAAGGTAGAAGGAATCTGGGAAGAGAGGAGAGTTGGAAGGAGAGGAGCACCAGGAGGAGGTGACGAAAAGGGGCAAGAGGCTGGAGTACGGGACAGTCAGTTTAAAAGAGGTATTGTTCGAAGATCTTACCATGTGATAGTAGTCCTCCAATCTCTGTGACCAGTCCTCTGAGCAGTGGAAAGTATGGGCTCCAGCCTATGTCTGTGCTTCTTGTAATTAAGATATCTCCTTGTTGGATGCAGCCAGCTTCCTGTATAGTTCTCACAACATGAGCTGTTCCCTTCACAATCCCCTGGCTCACCGTCATACCTACAACAAAATATAATGTAGATTTTCATATGTATTTGACCTTCCTAATTTTGACAACTATACTAAGATAATATGACGGGAACACGAGGAAATCTGCAGATGCTGGAAATTCAAGCAACACACTCAAAATGCTGGTGGAACACAGCAGGCCAGGCAACATCTATAGGAAGAACTGTCGACGATTTGGGCTGAGACCCTTCATAAGGTCTTGGCCCGAAACGTCGACAGTGCTTCTTCCTATAGATGCTGCCTGGCCTACTGCGTTCCACCAGCATTTTGTGTATGTAATTTGATGGAAATTAGCTCCTTCAGCTGACGAAAAGAAAACAAAGGACCTGCTTCACCTCTGGCTCAGAAATGAATTAGGAATTAAACTCTGATATTAGCCGTTGTTTTGTATGTAACCGGGTGAACGTTGAATCTTATTCATTTTTGTTAAATGTGTACTTAGGCATCCAGCTGGGCTGTGCTAGAATAGTTGTCTGTGCCTTTAAGTGGCGACGGTGATGTCACTACGCATGCATGGGATAGTCAGGAGACCATTTTGTTTTCTGCAGAAGCAGCTGGTGGGGCTTTGGGATCAAGTTCCTCCCAGAGATACTGGGCATGGTGAGGGAAAGTGAGTATTAATTGACGACGTTCATTTGAATTTGTTTATGCTTGTTGGTGAATCGAGAATATTGGTAACTTGACATGTTTTACATGTGGATGATTTTAAATGTTCATGAGTGAAGGCATCGGCGCTGGATAGCGTGGCTTGCAAAGTTCCTTACCGGCCAAGTAGGTCAGTCTTCCTGTAATTTAACTACCAGGCAATATCTTGTAAAATTTATGCCAAAGCATACCTTTTGTCTAACTTTATTATATCATGACTGATTGTGAATGTAACAGCGTAACGTGAATGTTTAGTCTCGAGTTGAAAGTTAAGCACGTAGGTACTAAAAAAGGGTGTAGTCGCTTACATTTTCGCTGCTATGTATGAGGTACAGGGTTGGGGGGATTCTAATGTTGTTTGTCTTGTGTTCCTTCAGAATTGCCACTACCGTATTAGTACCGTATTAGTGCGGTCTACTTTATGTATTTTTATACTGCATACGCAATCCGTCGATACACAAGGGTGTGAATCGGAGGTTAAACTGAGATTCTAACAGCAAGAACTGGTTGTAAGTTCATTCATTTGTTTTAGGACCCTCTTCCGGCACTAAAACAGATAAAGGAATTAAAACCTGAGAAAGTATTTGTTTTCCTGAGTGTGTACTTGTCCCCAGGCTACATGTATAATGGAGAAGTTTCTACAGTTTAACCCTGACAATTAAGAGAACTGAAAAGCTCTCTTTCATTTGCTTCATAAGGAATGATCTAAATTATGTTGACACATCATCATCATTATGTGCGGTGTCATATGATGTGGGCGATCTTAGTCTGGTAACTAATTCTGCAGACGTGCCTTATTCCTGACAGTGTCTTTACAAGAGGGTGCCCCAGCCATTATCAATACTCTTTGGAAATAGTCTGCTTGGTGTCAGTGGTCACATAACCCGGACTTATTATATGCACCAGCTGCTCCTATGACCATCCACCTCATCTTCCCATGGCTTCACGTGACTCTGACCTGTGGGGGGGGGGGGGGGGGGGGGGAAGGGATTTAAGCAGATGCTACACCTTGCCCAAGGGTGATCAGCAAGTTAGTGGAGGGAAGAAGCGGCCTAATCACCTTTGGTAGAGACGCATCTCCACCCCATACCCAATGTAGACACTAGAGATTAAAAAACTGGAGCAGAAACTAAATCCTGGAGTTATCCATGGAAGTAATAGTCAGTGTCTTGTGTCAGTACCCTTCACAGGGACAGTGTACAGCATGCTCCTCATCGCTGTTTCTGCGTTTGAGTACAAAAGTCTGGAAGTAATGTTGCAGCTGTATAAGACTCTGGTTAGGCCACATTAAAATTACTGTGTCCAGTTCAAGTCACTGCATTATAGGAAGGAAATGGTGGCTTTGGCGAAAGTGCAGAAGAGGTTCACTATGATTAGAGAGCAATAAAAATTGGAAAAAACACACACAAAATGCTGGTGGAACACAGCAGGCCAGGCAGCATCTATAGGGAGAAGCGCTGTCGACATTTCGGGCCGAGACCCTTCGTCAGGACTAACCGAAAGGAAAGATAGTAAGAGATTTGAAAGTAGTGGGGGGAGGGGGAAATGCGAAATGATAGAAGACCGGAGGGGGTGGGGTGAAGCTAAGAGCTGGAAAGGTGATTGGCGACAGTGATACAGAGCTGGAGAAGGGAAAGGATCATGGGACGGGAGGCCTCAGGAGAAAGAAAGTCGGGGGAGCACCAGAGGGAGATGGAGAACAGGTAAACAACTAAATATGTCAGGGATGGGGTAAGAAGGGGAGGAGGGGCATTAACGGAAGTTAGAGAAGTCAATGTTCATGCCGTCAGGTTGGAGGCTACCCAGCCGGTATATAAGGTGTTGTTCCTCCAACCTGAGTTTGGATTCATTTTGACAATAGAGGAGGCCATGGATAGATGTATCAGAATGGGAATGGGACATGGAATTAAAATGTGTGGCCACTGGGAGATCCTGCTTTTTCTTGTGGACCGAGCATAGGTGTTCAGCGAAACGGTCTCCCAGTCTGCGTCAGATCTCACCAATATATAAAGGGCCACACCGGGAGCACCGGATGCAGTATACCACACCAGCCGACTCACAGGTGAAGTGTCGCCTCACCTGGAAGGACTGTCTGGGGCCCTGAATGGTGGTGAGGGAGGAAGTGTAAGGGCAGGAGTAGCACTTGTTCCGTTTACAAGGATAAGTGCCAGGAGGGAGAACGGTGGGAAGGGCTTGGGGGGGGGGGGGGAAACGAGTGGACAAGGGAGTCGCGTAGGGAGTGATCCCTGTGAAAAGCAGAAAGGGGGGGGGAGGGAAAATTGTGCTTGGTAGTGGGATCCTGTTGGAGGTGGCAGAAGTTATGGAGAAATTGGAGAAATCTGTTTTCCCTGGCATGTTGGAGGCTGAGGGGGTGACCTGATTTTTTTTTTAAGTGTAAAATTATTAGAGGCACAGTCAGAGGAGATGATCTTTTTATCCCCAGCGTGGAAATGTGGAATACTCAATGGCACGGCTTTGAGGTGTGGGGCAAGTTTGAAGGGGATCTTATGAAATAAATTTATCTTTTACATTAGAAGTGTTAAGTGCCTGAAACTTTCTGCTGGGCAGTGGTAGCAACAATTAAGAGGCATTTAGACAAACAAATGAATGGACAGGGGATAGAGGGATATCTGTCACGTGCACTCAGATCGTTTTTAAAATCTGTATCATGATCAGCAGAGACATTGTGAGCCCAAGGGCCAGTTCCTGTGCCATACTGTCCATGTTCGATGTTACCTTTCAATGTGATCTTTGTTCCATTCTTCTCACTTAGACATTGATCCATTGGCTGTGGTTTACCAATATTAATTTCTGTAAACTGCAGATCCATTTGTCTCCCCAGTAATTTTCTCCGACACTGGGCTCTATATTAATGAGATAACACCTGTGTTAGATTACCATAAAAATGGAAATTACAAAATTAGTGTTCAGCCAAAAATAAAATGATCAGATACTAAATTTGCGGGACAGAGCGGCGCACAATTGCGACTAGTAGAGCAGCAGACTTCTTGCTCCAATGACCTGGGTTCAATCCTGAGCTCCGATGCCCTTTCTGCTGAGTGTGGACATTCTCCCTGCCACCACACTGGTTTCCTCCCACTTCTTAAATAAATGCAAGTTGGTAGGTTAATTGGTCTGTTCTAAATCAGGGGTTGCCAACCTGGAGTCCATGAATCCCTTACTTAATCGTATGGCCCATGGCATAAAAAAAGTTGCAAACCCTGCCCGAGAATAAAATTGGCAGGGGCATTGTTTAAACTACTTTGGTAGAGGGATGTGAACCAGAGGATGGGGCAGTTGGAATACAACGAGATGCAGCGTGCAGTGTGACAGGGCAAGCAGATGACAGGGCAAAATTGCAGTCAGCAGGGTAAATTGCAGTGTAACATGAGAACAAAATTAAAAAGGGTGACAAATATTGGACTGAAGATGCTATATTTGTATGCATGCAGTATACAGAATAAGGTAGATAAATTTGTAGCACAGCTACAGATTGGTACGTATAATGCTGTGGGTATCGCTGAAAGAATATCATAGTTAGGAGCTTAACATCAAAGGATACACATTGTATCAAAAGGACAGTCAGGTAGGTGGGGAGGGGGGGTGCTCTATCGATTTTAAAAAATGAAATCAAATCCTTAGAGGTGACGTAGTATTGGAAAATGTAGAATTATTTTGAGTAGAGGTAAAAAATTGCAAGAGTGAAATGGCCCTTTTGGGAATTATATACAGGCCTTAAAACAGTAGCTAGGATGTGGGGTATAAATTACAATGAGGGACAGAAAACACATGTCAAAAGGGCAATGTTACAATTGCCATGGGGGATTTAAATATGCAGGTAGATTGGGAAAATCATGTTGACACTGGCTCCTAAGAGAATTTGTACAATGCCTATAAGATGCCTTTTTTAGAACAACTTGTGGTTGACCCCTCCACAGGAAAGTCTGTTCTGAACTGGGTGTAATACAATGAACCAGATTTGATTAAAGACCTTAAGGTAAACGAAACCTTAGGAGGGCAGTTAATTGATGGAATTCACCCGAGAGCTTGAGAGGGAGAAGATAAAGTCAGATGCATCAGTATTACAGTGAAGTAAAGGGAATTATGGAGACACAGGAGAGAAGCTGGCCAAAGTTGATTGAAAGGGTACATGAGCAAAGGTGATGGCAGAACAACAACAGCTAGAAATTCTGGGAGGTGCAGGTTAGATGCATCCCAAAAAGGTATTCCGAAGGCAGGATGATGATGCAACCGCAGCTGACAAGGAAAGTCAAAAACAACATAAAAGCAAAAGAGAGGGAATAAAATAAAGCAACAATTAGTGGGAAGTTAGAGGATAGGAAAACTTTTATAAATCAACAGAAGGCAATGAAAAAACCATAAGTAAAAAAAAAAGAAATGTGAAGGTAAGCGAGTCAATAATTTCAAAGAGGGCATGAAGTGTTTTCAGATATATAAAGAGTAAAAGAGAGGTGTTACGTACCCGTGACACGTGACAGTGGTGTACTTGTCACGTGACAGGTGTTGAAGCTATACTGGACTTGAGGTAATGGTGATGGTGGAGTGACGTCATTTTCCCACCAGTAGGGGTCATGTGACAGGTTTTTTTTTACAGGGTATAAAAGGAGGACCTCTCCCTGTGAAGAAGGGCAGTCCGTGGCTGGATTTGCCATGTTGACTTCATGCCACTGCGTGATTTAATGTTATGACGCAGTGTAGTTGAAATATGAAGTTTTATCTAATGCCTAAAGTTTAAAAGGTCATTGCCAGCAGTTTCTTTACAATACTGCTAGTTGAGAATCAGTGGAGAGTGAAGATCGGTTTGGGAGTTAAAAGATCGAGGAAAATCGATTTCAATGGTGAAACGGGTTCGACCTTGTTTGATCCTCATTCGGATGGAATTCGTTGACTGTACTCATGTTAATCCCTGTGAATAGCAGAAAGGATTGGGAACAGTCTTGTAAAGGAAAGGTCAGTGCCTTTAAGCCATTTCACTCTTCATCATCTTAAATTCTTCGTGGGAAAGTAGTTCGATTGGGAATCGCAACAACATGACGTGAAAGAGAATTTAAATTGTCTTAAAAAGTCTCTCCCTTAATTGGACTGTAAGCATTTTGAACTTTTCCAATACTACTTTGAAGAACTGCTTTTGCAACATCACTTTAAGAACTGTTTAAGCTTCCTTGCTTTAAGAACTGTTTAAGCTGCCACACAGCAGCTGATTTCCGGTTACGTGAGTGGTTTGTTTACTTTTGGGGGTTTGTTTTTCAGTGTTTAATAAATGTGTTATTTGTTATAAAAACCCCTGCCTCACTCATATATTTATTGTTGTTTGAATCCATAACAGAGGCTAGAGTAGATATCAGCCCACAGGTGAGATAGAAATGGAGGACGAGGAAATGGCCCTAAACTAAAGTAGTATTTTGGATCTGTCTTCACTGTGGAACAAACTAGCAGTATGGCGGAAGTTCAAAAGTTCACATGTATCAGCATTGCCAAGGAATACAGTAGAGGGAATTACAAGGGGATGAGAGGAGTTTGCCCAAGTGGATTGGAGGAGGGTTCTGGCAGGATGACAGCAGAGCAGATGCCTGAAGTTTCTAGGAATAGTTCACAATGTGCAGGATAGAGATGTCCCACAGAGGAAGAAGTTCTCAACTGGCAGAGACAGGCAACCGTGGCTGACGAAAGAAGTTAAGTGCATAAAAGCCAAGGAAAGGGCATGTAAGGTAGTAAACATGAATGGGAAGTTGGATGATTGGAAAGCTTTCGAAATCCAACAAAAGGCAACTTAAAAAAGCTACAAGAAGAGAAAAGATGAAATATGAAGGGAGACTAGCCAATAATATAAAGCAGGATACCAGAAGTATTTTTCAGTTATATAAAGTGTAAAAGGAAGGTGAGAGTTGATATTGGACCACTGGAAAATGATGCTGGTGAGGTAGTAATGGGGGACAAAGAAATGACAGATGAACTTAATGAACAGGAGGCATTTGATAAGGTGCCAGACATGAAGCTGGTTTATAAGATAAAATCGGTGTTACAGGAAAGGTACTGCCTTTGATAGTGGAATGGCTTACAGGCGGGAAGGAGCAAGTGGGAATAAAAGGGGCATTTTCTGATTGGCTGCTGGTGTTCCTCATTGGTCAGTATTGGGACTGGTACCTTTCACATTGTTTGTCAGTAATTTGGATAATAGAATGGATGGCTTTGTGGCAAAGCTTGCAGATGATACGAAGGTTAGGTAGTGCTGAGGAAGCAATGTGATTGCAACAGGACTTGGACAAATTGGAAAACGGGCAAAAAAGTGACTGATGGAATACACTGTTGGAAAATGTATGATAGTGCATTTTGGTAAAAGGAACAACAGTGCAGACTATTATCTAAATGGGGAGAAGTTTCAAACATCAGAGGTGCAGAGGAACTTGGGAGTCCTCATGTAAGACTCCCTGGAGGTCAATTTATAGGTTGAGTCTATGGTAAAGAAAGCAAATGCAATGTTGGCATTTATTTCAAGAGGAATGAAGAGCTGCAGAGCTCTCACAGCTAGTTGCTTGGTAAGTAGTCCTGCTTCCTTTTACACTTATAACTTTAAAAGTATTGTTAAATAGTGTGATAATTAGCTGTATTGGGGCAAAGGGTTCTTGCATAACTAATACTAGTACATTAAATTAACTATATAGCATGGAGCAGGTGATGTGTTACTGCTGCGAGATGTGGGAACCGGTAGAGCACATTGAGGACACGGCGACTACATTTGCAGCAAGTGTTTGTTGCTCAAGGAACTCCAGCTTCATATTGATGAGCTGCAGTCCGAGCTTCAGACACTGCGACACATCAGGGAGGGGGAAAGTTACCTGGACTCTGTGTACCAGGAGACAGCCACACCTAATAGATCAACTAATGTAGATTGCAGTCAAGCACAGGATGGTGTGGCTATGAGTGAGGAAAGTAGGGGAATCCAGGAGGTAGGGCTGGAGGAGATGCAGGCCTTGCTCTTGTCCAACAGATTTGAGGCTCTAACTCCCTGTGAGGGCAGGAGCGGGGACTGTGGGGAGGATGAGAAACCTGCCCATAGCACCATGGAGTGGGGGGGCCATTTCAGAGGGAGGAGTCGATAGAAATGTTGTAGTAATAGGGGACAGTATCGTCAGGGGGATAGATAGGATTCTCTGCAACCGAGAGCGAGAATCCCAAAGGCTATGTTGCCTGCCTGGTGCCAGGGTTAAGGACATCTCTTCTGGGCTGGAGAGAAACTTGCAGTGGGAGGGTGAGGATCCAGTTGTCTTAGTACACGTCGGTACTAATGACATAGATAGGACAAGGAAGAAGGTTCTGTTACAGGAATATGAGCAGCTAGGGGTCAAATTAAAAAACAGAACCTCAAGGGTAATAATCTCTGGATTATTACCTGAGCCACAAGCAAATTTGGCTAGGTTAAATAAAATTAGGGAGTTAAACGCGTGGCTCAAAGACTGGTGTGGGAGAAGTGGGTTTTGCTTCTTGGGACACTGACACCAGTACTGGGGCAAGAGAGAACTGTGCCGGAGGGACGGGCTTCACATGAACTGGGCTGGGGTTAGTGTCCTGGCGAATCATATAACTAGGGCTGCAGAGAGGTCTTTAAACTAACTAGTGGGGGGAGGATTCTAGAGAGCAACTAATTAAAAAGACAATGGAGGAGGTAATGGATGTAGGTAAAAGTGGAGGAATAAAAAGACAGAGTGTGTCAGGAGGGGAAAGAATGTACGGAGATAAGCGTAAAGTTGTACAAAAGGAAAAGGTAGGAAATAAGTGTCAAACATATTTGAAAGTCCTTTATTTAAATGCACGTAGTATTAGGAATAAAATTGATGAGTTGACGGTACAAATAATTACGTATGGTTATGATATTGCGGCAATTACGGAAACATGGCTGCAGGGTGACCAGGACTGGGAATTAAACACACAAGGGTATTCGACAATTAGGAGAGATAGGCAAGAAGAAAAAGGAGGTGGGGTGGCTATGTTAATAAAGCAAGAAATCACTGCAATAAAGCGAAATGATATTGGCTCAAAGGATCAGGATAACGAAATAATTTGAGTAGAAATAAGAAATAGTAAAGGGAAAAAAGCAGTGGTGGGAGTAGTCTAAAGGCCTCCAAACAGCTGTAACTCAGTTGGTCGGAGCATAAATCAGGAAATAGTTGGGGCTTGTAAAAAGGGAACAGCTATAATTATGGGGGATTTTAACTTTCATATTGACTGGACTAATCAAGTCGGACACCGCAGCCTTGAAGAAGAGTTTATTGAGTGTATTCAGGATGGGTTCCTTGAACAATACGTATACTGAGCCGATAAGGGAGCAAGCAGTCTTAGATCTGGTCCTGTGTAATGAGACAGGACTAATAAAAAATGTCCTAGTAAAGGATCCCCTTGGACTGAGTGACCATAACATGGTTGAATTCCATATTCAATTAGAGGATGAGAGGGTTGGATCTCAAACAAGCGTACTGAGCTTAAATAAAGGAGACTATGATGGTATGAGAGCAGAATTGCTTAAGATGGATTGGGAAAATAGATTAAAGGGTAGATCGGTACTTGATCAGTGGTGTATATTTAAGGAGTTATTTTACAACTATCAAGAAAAATATATTCCACTGAAGAAAAAAGGGTGTAAAAGAAAAAATAGTTATCTGTGGCTAAGTAAAGAAATAAAGCCAAGTATACGACTAAAAAGAAAGTTATATAAAATAACTAAATCTGGTGGGAAGATCGAGAAGCTTTTAAAGATCAGCAGCAAATAACAAAAAGATTGATTAAGAAGGGGAAGATAGATTATGAAAGTAAATTGGCGAAAAACATAAAAGCAGATAGTAAGAGTTTTTATAGTTACATAAAAAGAAAAAGGGTGGCTAAAGTAAATGTTGGTCCCCTAGAAGACGAGACCGGGAAATTAATGGTAGGGGACATGGAGATGGCAGAAACGCTGAACAAATATTTTGTATCAGTTTTTACAGTAGAGGACACTCAAAGTATCCCAACACTGGATAAACAGGGGGCTCTAGGGGAGAGAAGCTAACTACGATTCAAATCACCAAGGAAATGGTACTTGATAAATTAATGGGACTGAAGGTGGATAAATCCCCTGGACCGGATGGCTTGCATCCTAGGGTCTTAAGGGAAGTGGCGGTCGGGATTGTGGATGCATCAGTGATAATTTTTCAAAACTCGCTGGACTCAGCAATGGTCCCAGCAGATTGGAAAAATGCTAATGTTACTCCTTTATTTAAAAAGGGCAATAGACAGAAGGCTGGGAATTATAGGCCAGTTAGCCTAACATCTGTGGTTGGCAAAATGTTGGAATCGATAATTAAGGAAACAGTAACAGGGTATTTGGATAAACATGGCTTAATAGGACAAAGTCAGCATGGCTTTACAAAAGGGAAGTCATGTTTGACAAATTTGTTGGAGTTCTTTGAGGTCATAACATATAGGGTAGTTAAAGGGGAACCAGTGGATGTGGTGTATTTGGACTTCCAAAAGGCATTTGACAAGGTGCCACAACAAAGATTATTACTTAAAGTAAAAAATCATGGGATTGGGGATAATATTCTGGCATGGGTGGAGGATTGGCTTTCTAACAGAAAGCAGAGAGTTGGAATAAATGGTTTATTCTCAGACTGGCAGTTGGTGACTAGTGGTGTTCCGCAGGGGTCAGTGTTGGGACCCCAACTCTTTACGATCTATATTAATGATTTGGAGAAAGGGACTAAGTGCAACGTATCAAAGTTTGCTGATGACACAAAGATGGGAGGGAGTGCAATGAGTGCGGAGGACATTGAAACCCTGCAGGGGGACATAGATAGGCTGAGTGATTGGGCAGACATTTGGCAGATGAAATATAATACTGACAAGTGTGAGGTCTTGCACTTTGGCAGGAAAAATAATAGAGCAAGTTATTATCTAAATGGAGAGAAACTGGAAAGTGCTTCTGTGCAAAGGGATCTGGGGGTCCTGGTGCAGGAAACACAAAACGTTAGTATGCAAGTGCAGCAGATGGTCAAGAAGGCCAATGGAATGCTGGCTTTTATTGCTAGGGGGATGGAGTATAAGAACAGGGAGGTCTTACTGCAGTTGTACCGGGTATTGGTGAGACCACACCTGGAGTACTGCGTGCAGTTCTGGTGTCCATATTTAAGAAAGGACATACTGGCTCTCGAGGCATTGCAGAGAAGGTTCACTAGGTTAATTCCGGGGATGGGTGGGTTGATGTATGATGAGAGGTTGAGTAGATTGGGACTCTACTCATTAGAGTTCCAAAGAATGAGAGGCGATCTTATTGAAACACATAAGATTGTGAAGGGGCTTGATCGGGTGGATGCGGGGAGAATGTTCCCAATGATGGGTGAAACTAGAATTAGGGGGCATAATCTTAAAATAAGGGGATGCTGTTCCAGGACTGAGATGAGGAGAAATTTCTTCACTCAGAGGGTAGTCACTCCTGGATAAAAATGGCATTGGGGATACGGCGAGCGAGCAGGTAAGTGGACATGAGGCTAGGTTTAGATCAGCCATGTGATCTCCTGGGCCAGTTTTCGATAGTCAGAGAGGAATTTTCCAGATTTTTTCTCCTCAATTGGCAAATCGTTTTTTTTTTCCCCGGGTGATCGCATGGGTTTGGGCGGGATGAATAATAAAATAAAATGGGCAGCATGGTACCCTGTTGGTTGGCACTGTTGCCTTGTGGGATTCGGTGATAACTAGAGTTAAGATTGGATCAGCCATGATCCTGTTGAATGGCCGAGCAGGCTTGAGGGGCCGATTGGCCTACTCCTGCTCCTATCTCTTATGTGCTTATGAATAGAATATAAAAGCAAGGAGATAATACTCAGCCATTATAAGACATTAGTCAGGCTGCACTTGGTGTATTGTCAACAGTTTTGGGCTCCATATCTCAGAAAGGATGTGTTATTGGAGAGAGTCCAGAGGAGGTTCATGAGGGTGATTCCAGGAGTGAAGGGGTTAATATAGGAAAAACGTTTGGCTGCTTTGGGCCTGTATTCATTTGAATGCAGGGGTATTGTATTGAAACCTACCGAATGTTGAAAGGACTAGATAGGGTCGATGTAGAGAGGATGTTTCCTGTGGTATCCAGAACTAGAGAGTTTAGCCTCAAAACTGGGGAACAACCTTTCAGAACAGAAGTAAGGAGGAATTTTTTTAGCCAGAGAGTAGTAAATCTGTGGAATGCTCTGCCACAGATGGTGGTGCAGGCCAAGTCCATCATTTCCTGATCAGACAGGAAATGGTGAGAGTTGTATGGGGTTGAGTGGGATCTGGAATCGGCCATGATGGAATGCTGGAGTAGACTCGATGGGCTGAATGGTGTAATTCTGCTCTTATGTCTTATGGTCTATGTTCTAAGTGTTGTGGGACAGAAGCAAATACAATAGCTATCACTAGGAGAAAAGATGTTTGTCAAGCTGAAAGGTCTGATGGTGGATAAATCACTTGGACCAGATGGACTATACACCAGGGGTTCTAAAAGAGGTAGCTGGAGAAATTGTGAAGGCATTGGCAATGATCTTTCAAGAATCGTTAAATTCTGGCCTGCTGCTGGAGGCCTGGAAAATTGCAAATTTCACTGCATACTTCAAGAGTGGCTGAGGCAGATGGAAGGAAATAATAGGCCAGTTAGCCTGTGGTTAAGATGATTATTATTACTAAAGATGAAGTTTTGGAGTACATGGAGACACACAATGAAATGGGCCAAAGGCAGCATGGTTTCCCTGAAAGGTTTCTTAGAGAAAGCAGGACAATGGGTTTGAGAGGGCAAATCAATCAGCCATGTTGAAGTTGCAGAGCAGACATAATGGGCTGAATGGCCTAATTCTGCTTCAATCTCTTATGCTTTTATGTTCGCATGTATGTGGGGGGGGGAGGGGGAGGAGTGCTGTGTGTTGTTGATGGGTGTGTGATTAGTGTACATGGATGGGTGCTTGATCATCGCCATGGACTCCAGTGAGCGGAAGGGTCTAAGTCTGTGTTGTGTGACTAATGTTTTTACTGACTTGTAAATGAGATAATTCAATCTTTCCTACCTGGTTAACATTGACGTTGACCTCTGCTTAAGTATCTGTCCAATTTCTGAATGTGTTAGGAAGAACAGCAGGTCCTCATCTGGTAAATGACCCTGAAAATTCAAGGAAATATTTAATAACAATCACTCATACCGTTAATTCTATCCACACTAAACTGTTGCCACAATCTACAGACACATTTTTAATTACTTCCAATATTTTTTGCTTATTTATTTATTGTTTATTTTTTATCTTTTTGTATTTGCATGGTTTGTTGTTTTTTTGCACATTGACTTGTGGGTAGATTTTCATTGCTTCTGTTTCATTTATATTGACTGTGAATGCTGCAAGAAAATTAATCTCAGGGTAGTATATAGCAACATATATTGATGATAAATTTGCTTTGAACTGTACACATATGACTGCCTCAGAAAAGCAGCTTATATAATCAAGGCCCCAAACCTCTTCTCCTCCTTACATCGAGTCAAAGATATTAAAGTGTAAAAATATGTACCACCAAGGGCAGTTTCTTTCCTGCTGTCGTAGGGCTCCTGAACCGTGATCTCTGAACCTCACAATGTTCCTCATGAGCATTCTGTTATGCTTTTCCTTTGCATTATTTCAATGTAATTGTTTTGAAATAATTGAAGCTTTTTCAGTGCATCTCATTTCATGAGGTAATAATAATAATTATCCAATTCAAATTCAAGATTATGACTGCTGAGAGAAGTGGAGTTCTCAAAGATAAAAGGCTGTGGATTCCTGTTCGAAGGAATATGGAGCAAAGGTTCATAAATTAGGTTGAATTCTGATAAGGCATGATTTCATTGAATGGTGGAGAAGGTGGAGGAGACTTCAGAGAACGATGTGCTAAGGAGATCAAGTTTAATCCTTCAATTTAACCACTTTCTTCTGGCAAGAATAATAAGTGGACTGGCAGCTTCAATGCATGTTGTAACATCACAATGTTAGTTTACAAATTTAAAAAGGTGCATATTCAGACGTCTAAAATACATTTCAATTGAGTACAGCAGACTTCGCTGAGTTCTGTAGGAGAACTAACCTAAAATACTTACAAAATTATGAGACATTCATTCTTGTAATGTTACATGTGCAGTACCAATTATAATAATCTATAACGTGCAATATCGACTATGATAATTGGTTTCCACATGGCTGGGTTATATTAAAATTTGCAGTGCAGAAGTTGATAGTTTCTTGATTATTAAGGATGCAAAGAAGACGGGAGAATGAGGTTGAGAGGGATAATAAATTAGCCATGTCGGAATGGTGGAGTAGCTTTGATGGGCCAAATGGCCTAATTCTGTTCCTATCTCTAATAATTCACTACTAGAGCTTGTAGCTAGGGATTGGAATAGCTATGCTCATCTTCCCTGGAGTGAAAGGCACATATAAAATTGTGAGAGGCATAGATATGGTAGATGATTAAAATCCCTTCTTTCCCCATGGTGGGAGTATCAAAAAGAAGACTGTTTTAAAAGGAACTTGGTTGGGAATTCTTTTTGTTGACATAGAGAGTGGCTGATATCTGATGCTTGCTGCCAGGTGATGTGGTGCAATCACAGCATTTAAAATGCATTTAGAGAGGCACTTTAATTGGCAAGGCCTAGGAAGATGTGGCCCTAATGTGGATAGGCTAAAAGACTGGCATGGTTTTTGGTGGGCTGAAAGGCTCATTATGTGTTTGAACATTCTCTATGCTAATCATTTTGGAATGATCATAGACAACTTATCTGCTCTCCAATTCTACCAAGAAATGGGAAGTTTTCGGTCACCTTTCAGTTGCCTCCTGCAGAGAAATTTGAATGCTCTAGTTTTGCAGAACCAGAACGGCAAGAATGTTCCACCTGGCTCATCATCAATTTTTCATCACTTTACTGAACCACCTACCCACATAAATCTTTTTCAACCACTTATATACAACCTCCAAATTCAGACCTGCAAATGAGTAACAAGAATTAACGCACTTCAGGGACAATGCGTTATTTGTAAGTGCTGCTACAATTCATCATCTGTTACACAATGGGAAAAGTTTGCATGGGTCTCAGACAGGTGACACCAGCCTTTTAGCACTGGCCTACCGGGGTGGCGAGGTGTGGGGGAGCACATACTCAATGTATTTGAAATACAATCCAATTTTTATTTCAACAGAAGATATTTATTTCACTATTAATTTGCATTCTATTCTTTTCTACTATTTCTGAATTATAGCAAGTAATTAGACTTCAGAATATCTGTTATGGTTTATAAAACACTTGGTTGTGTCCAGACGTAATGAAAAACATTTATTCTCGCTTTTTCTCCTTATCTTCCAGAGATGGAAGAGATGAAATTGTACATTAGCTTCTAAATGATAGGATGCTCTGGAAGGTTAGATTGCATGGGATCAAGGGAGAGCTAATTAAATAGATACACAATTGGATTTGTGGCGGAAAACAGGATGATTTTAGAAGGTTGTTTCTTGGACGATGTCTCAGGACTTGGTGCTGAAGTCATTGCTGTTTGTCATCTAGATCAATGATTTGGACAAGAATGTACAAGGTATGGCTAGTAAGTTTGCAGATGACACCAACATTTCTGGTATAGCGGATAACGAAGAACATTATCAGAAGTTACATGGGGGGGTGGTGGGGGCTTCTTGGTCAGCTGAGTCAAAGGACCAAAGACGGCAGGTGGAGTTTAATACAAAGTGTCGCATTTGAAAAGTCAAATCAAATTAGGACTTTCACAGTGAATGGTAGAGCCCTTAGGAGTGTTACAGAACAGAGAGGCCTTAGAATACAAGTAGAGTCATGGGTTGATAGGGTAGTGAAGATGACTTTTGAAGCTGGCCTTCATAAGCCAGAGCATGAGCATAAAAGTAGGGAGCTCATGATGTGGTTGTGTAGGATGCTAATGGGTCTGCACTTGGAGTGTTGCATTCAGTCTTGGTTGCTCGGTAAAAAGTAGAAATGCAAAATATTATTAAACTGGTAAAAATGTAGAATATATTTCCAAGGATGTTGCCACAACTTAAGTTACTGATTTATAAGGAGATGTTGGAAGAGCTAGGACTTTACTCCTTAAAGTGTAGGAGACAGAAAAGTGATCTTATAGAGGTGTATAACATTTTAATGGCCATAGTTAGGGTGAATGTCTTTTTCCCAGAGTTTTCATATCAAGAAGTAGAGAGTATTAGTTTAAAATGAGAAGAGAAAAATATAAAAGGAACTTGAGAGTTTTTTGTTTATGCCCAATGGGTGGTGTCAATACTGTATCACTGCATATAGAGTAGTGGAGGCACGTACAATAACAACTTCTAAAAGACAGCTAGACAGGCACATGGATTGAAAAGGTTTAGAATGGGGCCAAATAGTGCCAGATGGGGATAGCTTGGATGGGGCATCTTAGTCAACATGGTCCAGTTGGTGCAAAGGGCCTGATTCAATGCTGCTTAACTCTGTATGCATGGACAAATCTTGTTAATTCATCATCTAATCTTTGTTGTCAGGATCTTTCACTTATGTTGACTACAATAGTACAGCTGAGACAAATGTGTAAAATTTAGGAACCTTAGGACCATTGATGTATAGTGGGATCTCCTGGTGCAAATCCATAGCTCACTGTAAGTGGCAACATAATGGTTCAGATTGTGAAGAAGACCTATGGCATACTTGCCTTTAAGCATTGGGTGTAATGGCTGCAAAGTGATGTTCCAGTTATATTAAACTTTGGTTAAGCCACGTGTGTGCATTTTTGGTCACTTCACTATAGAAAGAATATGGCGGCTATTGGAAAGGGTATGGAAGAGATTCACCAGGGTATTAGATTGGAGAGTATTAGTTATAAGAAGAGGTTGGACAATCTTGGAGTCTTTCTCTGAAGCATCCAAGTCTGAGAGGTACCTTGATAGAAATACATAAAATTATGAAAAGCATAGATAGGGTAAATAGTCTCTTTACCCAGGGTTGAAATACTATTCGACTTAAGGTGAGAGGATTACAGTTTAAAGGAGAGTTCCAAAGTAAGTTTTATTTTGCAAAGAGTAAAATGTGCCTTCAACCAGATAAGGTGGTAGAAGCAGATACACCAGCCACATTTAAAAGGTATTTGGACAGACAGATGAACATGCAGGGAATGGAGAGAGATATCCAAGTGCAGGCAGATTGGATTATTTTAGATTGGAGTCATGTTTGGTGCCGATATGATGGACTGAAGGACCAGTTCCTATGATGTGCTAGTCTATGTTCTATTGCATTGAATCTTTTACCATCACTGAGAGAATGGTTGTGGTTTTAATTTATCAGGTAGTGTTTGAAATGTTAAATCTGTGGATCTGGGTCATGGAAGTTAATCATTCAATCACATCTTGGGAGCTGGCACAGGATTTAATGGACACAACCCTAGAATTGTGTTGTTATACATTACTCTCAACCTGCACAGATATAAAATAAAAGTCCCTTTTGGAGAACATGCAATGAGTATAAGTGAGTAAGAATCCTCACCTCCTGTACCATAAGTCTGGCCAGCTTCCAATAGGCAACCTTAAAGACATCATGCATTCTGATTGCTACAGCCTTTAGTAATTCTCTGTCAGCAACAGCTTTCCTCGCCTTTGGCAACAACAAGCGCAGGACAATTCTGTAATAACAACAATAACGTGAATCTATAGATCTTAATCATGGGAAATACTATGTGGTGCATCACTGGAGCATTAGCATGTCACATAGTGAGATGACTTGGTCAAAATGATAACCTAGAAGGTATACAATAAACAATTTTCTTTAATTGCTGGTAATCAACTAGTAATTCTCCACTTCACTCCAAAACCCAAGGTATATCCCTTTCTTATTTTACTTTTATTATGTCTTTATTTTCCCATAACTGCCCACAAAAAATGAATCTCAAGGCTATGGTGACATATTCATACTTTGATAATAAAGTCTACTTTGACCTTTGAACAGTAATTCAAGACCAATATGAGTATGTATCAGTAAGGTATCCAAAGTATTTTCACGTACTTTCTAATCCAAGTAATGTTGGACTTTAGGGAATCAATAGCTTCCTCCGGAGACAACACTATTTTTTTGACAACACTGCTGGTGCCCTGTAACTTTGCCCGGATTGCTGGCAGCAGCTTTGCTGGATCATTTCTCCATGACTTTTCATGCAACTCAGCCTGCAATAATAAAGGATTTGCTCAATGGTCACAATCTGCTGTTAATCAAGGACCATTCTGAACAATTCACCAACCCATGAGCACCATCTCATCATCCGTCTTTTGCACCATTTACTTTTTGTAACTTACAGTAATCTGTATGTCTTGTACTATACTGCTACTACAGAACAAATTTCACAACACATGTCAGTGATAACACATCTGATTCTGATCCACTGCAGTTGAACACACTGTTTGAATTGTAACAAGACACTTACCTCTCTGAGGCAGCGGAAACCATGTTTTTGTAAGAAATTCTGAAACATCTGACCAGCCTCACCACTTTCCTGAGACAGCAGCCAAGATATTGCAGTCTGGTTAAAGAAAGTTTGCAAAAATTTGTTCCAGTTTCTTTTCTGCAACATACTTAAAGCTTCATCAAACTATTCTCATATCTACATGCTTTTGAGGAAGAGGCCACTGGACCTATTGAATCTATGGCCGAATAGATTACAAGGAAGTAAATGGGGGAATTCCAGTTAATCCCATTCCTCAGTTTAGATGCTTGTAATCAATTCTCTCTAGCATTTTAAATTCTTATATATATTTGCATGTTGTTATGTACATGCATTGGCATGTTAGAATATAGGTTTTCTGATCTGGTTTCTGATATGCTAGTTGAACATTTCATTTGAGGTGAGATTGAGAGGACGACAAGAAAGCAAACAATTAAATTTCTATGAAGGCTCTTTGTAGAAGGCAGAATAAGATGGCACTGTTACAATTTAGTATATTCAGCACTGGTATCAATTTTACACTTGTAAAACAAAATGATTTCTATATCCTTTATGCCTGATTGAAAAGAGATGTGGTTTCATAAATTCTATCATTTTGCCTTGTTCATTATTCAACAAGTTAAGAAAATTGAGATTTCTTATGTAAACTGGATTAAGGACAAATTCATAGGAATTTCCTTCACAAACAAAAAGGAATCCTCAAAAAAAAAATTAAACAATCCACGTCTGAAATTCAACAAACATATCTCAGTGAAACCCGCAAAGTTTGTTACAAGCTTCAACTGGTGGATAAAAGATAAGCATTTTTTGGCCGAGGAGTCTGAAGCCAGTGGTCAGTCTCAGTAAATTATTTAGCACAGTGATCATGGTCTAAGTAAATTATTTAGCATAGAAATCAGAAGAAGTTTCCTCAATGAACAGCTAGTGAATTTTGGAGATAGTTCCTGGAGGCTCAGATATTGATTTCACTGATAGCTGAAGATCAAGGGCTTTCAGCTATTAAAAGAATCAAGAGGTTTAGAGGTAATGCAGGAACAGAAAAGAGCTGAGGTAGATGAGCTGCCATGATGTTCATGCTTCCTTGAACAGACTCATAAGGGCCAGATGATTTAAGTCTGGACCTAATACTTATTTTCTTAAAGACCATAAGATAGGACCACAATTAAGCATTTTGGCTCAATAATTCCTCTCCGCCACTTCATCATGGCTGATTCATTTTCTCTCTCAGACCCAATCTCCTGCATATACCCACTTATGCATTGACTTATCAAGAATCTATCACCCTCTGCTTTAAATGTACCCAATAACTTGGCCTCCACAGTCACCTGTGGCAGTGAATTCCACAGATTCACCACTCTATAGCTAAAAATATTCCTCATCTCCATTCTAAAAGGACATCCCTCCATTCTGAGTTTGTGTCCTCTGGCTTACGACTCCATAACCACTGGAAACATCCTCCCCACATACGCTCTATTGAAGCCTTTCAACATTCAATAGGTTTCAATGAGGTCACCCCTCATTCTTCTGAATTCCCATGAGTACAGTCCCAGATCCATCAAATGTTGTTCATATGACAAGCCTTTCAATTTTTGTGAGCCTCCTTAGAACCCTCCCTAAGGTCAACACATCTTTTCTTAGAAAAGGGGCTCAAAACTGCTCACAATGCTCCCAGTGAGGCCTCACTACTGCTTTATAAAGTCTCAACATTACATCTTTGCTTTTATATTTTGGTCCTCTTGAAATGAATGCCTTCCCCACCAGTGATTCAACCTGCAAATAAACCTTTAGGGAATCCTACATAAGGACTCCCAACCCCTTCACACTAAAGATTTTTGAATTTTCTCTCCATTTAGACTTCCCCTTCATTTCTTCTACTGAAAAACATGACCATACACTTCTAAACACTGTATTTCAACTGCCACTTCTTTACCCATTCTCCAAACCTGTCTACGTCCTCCTGTAGCCTCTTTACTTCCTCACAAGTACCTGCTCCTCCACCTATTCTCATGTCTGCAAACTGTGCCACAATGCCATCAATTCCATCAAGTAAGTCATTGACATAAATGCAAAAAATGTGGTCCCAACACAGACTCCTGTAGAGCACCAATAGTCTCCAGCAGCTAACCAGAAAAAGTTCTCTTTGTTCCCACTTTGCTTCCTGTCAATCAGCCACCAATTCTGTATTTGTTATGAAATTTATCACATAGAAACATGATAAATTACATAAAGAATTCATACATTCAAACAAGTCATGTTGCCTGAGCAGCAGACTGTGCTCCCCTTCATTAAGGACCAATGGTCAGCTCATCCACATAATATTATTATTTACTGTTTCTTCATGTGTTGTACCTAATTCTATTTATGGAGAATGTTACTTCATCTTGGGATAAGGCATAGAGAGATTATTTATTGAAACACTTTGCTTTGTTAACACTAATCCATCTTGTAGCCAAAGGATGAGATGGTAATGCAATTCAACTTTGGGCAATGTAAAACTGTCCATTTGTAAATAACCCATTTGTTGAGGCAATTATTATTTTCCACTAACTTCAAGATTGCTCTGCAAAGAAAGTTCAGACAGGACCACACCACTCATCTGTCTTTGAAATGATGTTGACGTGATAAGGTTGCTCCAGATAAACACAATAGATCCATAAGCTTTGTTTTACTTGTTACCCAGAACAGCTCTTTACCTCTGCATTCATCTTGAGAAACTCAGCACTCTTTCCTTGGGTTTGAATTGCTTCAGTGATTCCCTATAATAAAAGCAGAGGCTTAGAATTTTTTAGATGCCCTATAATTAAGCAAAATCTCTAATATACTTATGGTATCCAATGTACTTCCATTGCACTACTCAAAGTGACCCAGAAGATGGCCACCTAAAACTTACCAATTATTGACTAAATAAAATGGCACATTGATATATAATTTCATCCCAGTTTTGCATGCCAAAAAATCAGAAAAGTACAATCTGTTCTGTTTTGCTAAATTAATTTGAACTTTGTAACAAACAATCTTAGTTTGTTGCCTGAAAACAGAGCTAACTATCCTTCATTCAAACCTCCTTTTATCATCACTACCATAAAAATTACAACAATAACAGTCATTAATCAATGTTCTATTTTATTAAGTTGCAAAGAAAATATTTCACAATTACATTGTAACCTCAAGAAACCTACTGAGATATTGGAATTTGATTTATTATTGCTTTTTTATGAAAAGGAACAATTTGAGATTTGCCTTACTTCCATTGCTACTGGAATATCAGCTGACACAACATCTGAACATGTGCTGTACAATATTGCAACATCTGCCAGAACTTCTGACGTCCATTCTGTCAAATAAATGTTAGGAAATAATGAGAGAATTCACTGAAATAGCAAAGTAAACTATGCTGATGCTTTTAATTAGTATTTCTCTGCCTAATCATAAAAAATTTTAATTATATGATCTTACAAATCTTCTTACTTCTCCATAGCTTTCCAAATAATGATAGGTTTCTAAACCACAAAAGAGTCTTTCCTTTGATACCACACAGGAAGTAGGTGGACATTAAAGTAATACACACAAAATGTTGAAGGAACTCAGCAGGCCAAGCAGCACTGTGGGGGAAAAAGCACAGTCGGTGTTTTAGGCAGAGTTCCTCCGGAATTTTGTGTGTATTGCTTGGGTTTCTAGCATTTTCAGATTTTCTCTTTTTTGAGACAGGTGGACATTGTTTGTGCTGATGTGTAGTCTGTAGTTCTGAAGGAAACTGTTGGCCATCCAAGATTTGTGCTTCAACCCATCTCAACATTACATGCATGCTTTGAAATATGGAATTCTCCATTTTGGAAATAAGATGCCAGCACATCAAAATCACACTTCCATCACTGAACTCACCATCGAGATCAGCATCAGAGATGTAAGGTGCTGGGGAGAATCCATGGGATCTTCAGTTCCAGCTTCTCTGTGTCACAGAAAGCTGTGAAATGAAAGTCTCCCCATTCACATGATTGAACCCATGGAAAAACATTGTACACATTTAAAATGCTCAGTAAATTTGATTTAACTTAATTACAGTAATACTTTAATGCATTTATTTCCTTACATTGGAAAAAATGTCCTAACTTCTTGAAGAACTTTAAATCATTTGAGAATACCACAGACACGGATGCCACCGGCAAAGTCAATCAATACATTCAGGGTGCCTATCCTCTGGATATGACTCCCCAAGCTTAGTCACTGCCATTGGACTCCTGAAAATATTAGGAGTACTGGATGACTATTGCAGGCAACAAATCGTTGCAGTGGACTGGGTCCAGAATGAATGGAAAAAGTGAGAGCCTCCCTTGTCCTGAAACTATAAAGTGTATTAGAAGACGATCTACAAATACTAAAAGCTGGCCAAATGATTCATTGTTAGTGGAGACACAAGAGGCTGTAGATGTTGAAATCTGGAGCAACACATCTGCTGGAGTAAGTCAGTGAGTCAAGCAGTATTGGTGCCCAGAAAGGGATCATCACTTAACTTGGGTGGAAACCCTGTATTGAGACAGAGAAAAGAATGGCAAGATGGCCAATATAGAAAAGAGAAGGGGAGTGACAAGAAAGAACCTGAGGTAATTAGTGTTCCGAGAAGGGGTGTAAGATAACAGGCAGGTATGGGAGATAATTGGGGGTGGAGTTAGGAGATAGTAACAAGAGAGTGATTAGATGGAGGAAGATAGAGAGGGGGGAAAATTAAAAAAAAAGAGTGAGCAAAGTGGGGGAGGGTAGTGTGAAAATGGCAGAGAGATAGCCAGGAACCAACCAAGAGAAAGGTGTGAAGTTGGTGGATGGAGGAGGCAGAAGGGAAGATCAGAAATGGCTTAGAAGGGGGATGGAGTGAGTGCGGCATAGGAAAGTAAAAGAAAAATAGTGGGATGGTTAATAAAATTGAAAAACTCAATATTTACTGCTTTGGGTTGTAGAATATAAAATGTGTTACTCCGCCAGTTTACATTGTCTTCATCCTGGCTGTGGAGAAGGCTGATGATGGACAGGCGGGAATGGGGTGGTGGGGGTGGAGTGGTCAGTAACTGTGAGCTTGTGATGGCCACTGTGGACTGAGCGTTGGTGTTCCATGAAACAGTCACCAAGTGTGCACTTAGTCTCACTGATGTAGAGGAGGCCACATTGGCGGTGCCAAATGCAGTAGACAAGGTTAGAAGGGATGCATGTGAACCTTTGCTTCACCCGTTAGGGCTGTTTAGGTCTCTGGATGGTAGCAAGGGAGGGGATGCAACAACAAGTATTATATCTACTGCAAGGGCACAGGAAGGTGGCTGGGAGTAAGGAATGATGAGTACGGCAGGGCGAGCAGATCAGGGAGTCCCAGATTGTGTAGTTCCCACAGAAGGCAGAAAGGGGTGGGAAGTAGCAAATGTGGGGTCAGGTTTCAGCTGGCAGAAACAAGAAGGGGTAGTATGGTGGATGAGGAGGCCCGTGGGGCCAAGGGGAAATCTACCTCTATTACATTTGGTAGGAGGTGAGGTGGGAGCAAAGTACAAGCAACAGAGGAGATGTGACATAGGGCTCCGCCAACCACAACAGAACGGAAGTCACACTTCCTGATAAAGGGGACTATTTCAGACTTCCTAAACCATACGGTCTCACCTCAAGAGCAAAGGCAACAGAGACATAGAAACTAGGAGAAAGGACTGGCTTCTTTACAAGAAACAGGATAGGAAGAGGTGTAGTCTAAGTAGCTATGGGAATCGTAATGAATTTATAGTAAATATCAGTGGAATAATCTGTCTCCCGAAATGGACAGATGAGTCAGAAGTGGTCCAGGGGAAATTGTGAGAAGGGTGGAAATTCATTGCAAAGGTTATAAAATTGATAAATTCTGCACAGGTGCAGAAAAAATTGGAGTGGTATCAGAGGTGGTTTGGAAAAGGGACTGTTCCACTCAGCCAACAGAAAGTCAGACACTGCTAGGGCCATGGCTACACCTTTTATTGCAGAAATTCAGGGTCAAAAGAACAATTTCTATTGTTTGAGGCAAGAACAAGTTCAGCCAGGTAGATGGAGTGTTAGTGGAGAGCAACTCCACTTCCTTAATGTCGGAAAAAGTGGGGGGCTTCTAGACCTTTTTGATTGGGATGGGGGTCTATAAAGCCTGAATATCCATAGTTATGATGTGACGTTGACAGCCAGGGAATTAGAAGTTGCCCAAGTGATAGATGTCATATAAGGTGTTCCGGATGTAGGTTGAGAGAGACTGGACAGAGGGGACAGGATGGAGTCAAGGTATCAGTTTGACAGAGCAAGATCAGGCAGAAACATTGGGTCTAACTGGATTGTCCTAATAAGGGACCTTTGGTAAGGGATAGAAGTGGGAAGTGATGGTTTAAGTCACTGCCAGGTTAGAAGCTGTTGAGGAGAGATCTCCTGATATAAGATTATTGACAGTGCTGGAGATAGAAACATAGAAATATAGAAAACCTACAGCACAATACAGGCCTTTTGGCCCACTAAGTTGTGTCGAACATGTCCCTACTTTAGAAATTACCAGGGTTACCCATAGACCTCTTTTTTTCTAAGTTCCATGTACCTATTCAAAAGTCTTTTAAAAGACCTTATCGTATCCACCTCCGCCACCGTTGCCGGCAGCCCATTCCACACACTCACCACTCTCTGCATAAAAATACTTACCCCTGACATCTCCTCTGTACCTCCAGCACCTTAAACCTGTGTCCTCTTGTGAAATTCATTTCAGCCCTGGGAAAAAGCCTCTGACTATCCACACGATCAATGCCTCTCATCATCTTATACACCTCTATCAGGTTACCTCTCATCTTCCATCGCTCCAAGGAGAAAAGAACAAGTTCACTCAACCTGTTTTCAAAAGGCATGCTCCCCAATCCAGGCAGCATCCTTGTAAAGGATGGCTGGTGTTTAGTGGTGGAGTCATGGTCCGATGGCTGATATGAGGAGATATCCAGGAGCTTTCATCTGGCCTCTGCAAGGTACTCTATAAAGGTACTGCCCTTGTATGCAGGTTTGATGACTAGGTTGCGATTGCTACAAATTCATTGTCAAGTTCCACCGGACAGTTCAGCAACTAATTTGCAACCTGATCAGTTAATACTGAAAAGTAACATCCTGCTGCTCAATTCAAATTATTTTGTAATCTCCATGTAAATACTGAACTAAGGGACTGGACACCAAGAGACACTGAGCTAATGCTCATCATATACATACCTGTTTTCCCTCCTGACAAGACTGACACAAGAATCGCATTCCACATTCCAGAGCTATTTGATTTTGACAATGATGTACCCCATACCTAAAGAAAATAAAGAAACAAACAACGTTACCGCTGCTGGTAATATATTCCAAATAATCGTACTCTGGTTTCCACATTCTAATAACCACGTTCATCTTTCACACAGTTTAATCTTCATCATCAGATAGATGTTGTGTTTCGGACACTCATCAGATGGTAGATTCTGGACTCTGGAGCAACAATCTGCTGTAAGAACTCTGGACTGGGCAGCATCTGATGGAGGAAGGGGATTGCTGATGTTTTGGGCTGAGATGCTTCATCAGAAATAAGGGGGAAGCAGTGAAAGCCCCAGTTCAAGAAGAGGGGGTGTGGTGCGACAGGAGGCCGAGCTGATTGGTCTACTGAGCAGGGATGTAAGATGACAGACAGGTTGTTGCAGGTAAGGGAGGAAAGCATAGGTACAGTTGGAAAATAGCAGCAGATGAATAATAAATGGAAGCAAAGAGAAAAAAAATTAAAGCTGGTGTGCTATGCTATCCACAATAGACATTCTTTGATCACAAAGTACCTCTTCCCATGTTCCTTAGGTTCTTAGTGAACCATGTAATGAGGTTATTTTTGAGCTAAAATGGATTGAATGATGAACTAGCAGATCAAATTGTGAAGTGTAGACACACACAGAGACTCTCTCTCACACACTGATGAAAGATATTGGCACCCAACTCATACTGTTCTCATCAGGAAAGAGTTACAAATTCCTCGGGGCTCACACCTCCAGTTTGAGGAACAGTTACTATGCTTCAATCATGAGAGAGGAGAGAGAGGAGAGAGAGAGAGAGAGAGAGGGAGAAGTGTTGAGGGCACGCAGGTGAGGGCTCAGTGGTGTATTAACAACAACTTCTCATGAAATGTCAGTAAGAACAAGGTACTGATTGTAGACTTCAGGAGAGGGAAACCAGAGGTCCATGAGCCAGTAATCATCAGAGGTGGAGAGGGTCAGTAACTTTAAATTCCTTCATGTCACTATCTCAGAGGACCTGTCCTGGACACATCATACAAATATAATAGCAAAGAAAGCACAATATATATATTAATATATCCTAAGGTATTACAGCAAAGATACTGGCATGGATCGAGAAATGGCTGACAGGCAAGAGACAGTGTGTGGGAATAAAGGGGGCCTCTCCTGGTTGGCTGCACTTCAGAGCCCTCGTGCAAAACTCCCAGAAGATTAATTCACAGGTTGAGTCTGTGGGAGGGAAGGCAGACGCAATGTTGGCATTTATTTTACGGGGAATAGAATATAAAAACAAGGACATAATGCTGAAGCTTTACAAGACGGTCTGCACTTGGTATTGTCATTAGAGAGAGTCCAGAGGAGGTTCATGAGGATAATTCTGGGAATGAAGGGGTTAACATGGGGAGTGTTTGGCCGCTTTGTACCTGTACTCACTGGAATTTAGAAGAATGGATGGGGATATCCTGAAAGCTACCAAATGGTGAAAGGACTAGATAAGGTGGATGTGGAGAGGATGTTTCCCAGGGTGGGATATCCAGAACTAGAGAGCACAGGCTCAAAACTGAAGGGCAACCCTTGAGTACAGAAGTAAGGAAGAATTTTTTTAACTAAAGAGTGGTGAATCTGTGGAATGCTCTGCTACAGACTGAGGTCCATGGGTATATTTAAAGCAGAAGTTGATAGCTTCCTGATTGGTTGAGGCATCAAGGGATATGGTGAATGGGCAGGTATACAGGGCTGAATGGGATCCAGGATCAGCCATGAAGTAGTAGAATAGACTTGATGGGCTGAATGGCCTAATTCTGTTCCTACGTCTTATGGTCTTTCTTGTATATCTAAGACTTTTTTACAGTACTGTAATTCTTACAATTATTGTCGTACAATGGAATAATACTTAATTACTACATCAAACAATGTCACAAAACACTGTTGCTAGACACCCACCTCAAAGTAGTCAGATAATTGCTGATCAATGTTGAAGTATAAGTCCCGTGCGTTGCTTGCAGGTTGAATCTGGTACGTTGTCATCTTCTTCATTAATACATTTACCCGTGACCCAGCAGTGACTATATACTGGAAATGTAGCAAATAGAGTTAATGAATGGCACACAAATACTTCCTTACATTCTGGGACATATAAAAGGCTAAGTCTTGTAAACTAAATGGTGGTTCACTTACAATAATTATTTTGGTTTAGATCATTCCATCAACATTTGGCTTGAAAAATCACCAAACAGCCCTATTTTTCTTCCATGTCAGGAAATAAATTGATAAATTACAAGTAGTGGTCATGTGTTCAGTGTTCATAGTAGAATTAATATTAAGTTACAGGTCTAATGGCCAGTGGCCCAGACAATTGGAGGCAAGTGTGTAATTTAATTAAACATAATGTTAGATGTTACATCTGGTCTCGAAAGTGATAACCATTAAACTATTGGTCTGATTCACTAACATTTCTTAATGAAGAAAGCTGCTCCTTTTACTAGCCTTAGCTTGGAGGAAATCCAGATGCTTAATAATGTGACCCACTCTTAGCTGCCTTTTGAACTGATAGGTGCGATTAAACCTCTCAGGCTGGGGATCAGCCTCCAGGTGATAGGGCGTGGTCCTCGACTCCAAGCATGCCCAGTAACTCATGGATGAGTCTGCTCTTGAAGTCTTGTCTCTGGTCACTATGTATCCGCCTAGGAAGGCCATAATAAATGAAATACTCCTCCCGTAACACTTTTGCCACCGTAGTCACCCTCTGGTCCTTGGTAGGAAAAGCCTGAGCATATCTGGTGATGACTAAGACATTCGCCAAGTTGCTGGCATCGGTTTCTATGGACAGGAAATCCATACACACCAGATCCAGGAACCCTGCACTCTGCAAGTGGGACAAAAGAGTTGCCTGTGCAGGCAGAGTCTTTCACCGTACGCAGCGAATGCACGATTTGCAGTATTCTTCGACCTCCGACCTCATTCGGGGCCAGTAAAACCGCTCTCTGAGCAATCCATAGGTGTTTTCCACCCCAAATGTCCAGAATCATCATGAAGTGACCTCAACACAACCCTCCGATACTCCTCGGCAGATCCAGCTGGCAATGTCGGGGTGACGTGACCCAGTGTAGGATCTGGTTACGCAACTCCAACCGAGGCCATTCTCACAGTAACGGAGGCACCAACGCATGTTTCGTCTTCTCCGCCTGAGCCGTGTCTCCCTTTCTGACCGCTGCCCAAATGGCACCGATGCCCGAATCATCTCGCTGAGCAGCTGCCACTTCCCCAACACTCAATTCCGGCAGCTGATTTGTCTTCAGAGCAGTCAGGTTACAGTAAACTTGGGTGTGGCATCATCAGAAGCCCCCAATTGATCTACCACTCAATCCTGACCCTCCTTTCCCTCTGCCTTCACGGTGATGATAAACTGACAAATGGACTTTGCCCCAGGGGCAGGAACGCTCTCCCACTCTTCGTCCCTGTCCAGTCCCTCATGCACCCGTTGGGACAAAACGTCCGCATCAATGTTCCAGCTCCCCAGCCGATACCTCAGGCTGAAAGCATAGGCAGACAATGCTGCCAACCATCAATGGCCTGTGGCATCCAGTTTCGCTGAGGTCAGGATATACTTTTGTAATTAAGGGTTGTTGTCCGTCGTCACCTCAAACTTGGCCCCATAGAGACAGTCACTCAGCTTATCCACCACCGCCCATTTCAACGCCAGGAATTCCAACTTGTGCGTGGGATAGTTTCTCTCAGAGGGTGACAAACTCCGGCTGACAAATGCCACAGGCCTCAACCCGGTGCCCTGATCCTGATACAGGATGCCCCCTAAACCCTCTCGGCTGGCACCTGTGTGCAGTACATACAGCAATTGGGGGTCTGCAAAAGCCAGCACCAGAGTTTGGGTCAGCAACTCCTTCAGCGACTGAAAAGCCTCCTCACATTTGACATCCCACGTCTGTCCAAAGGGCTCTGACGGGGTTTAGATATTCTCCACCCTCCTGTCCTTTTCTCCCCCCCCTTCTTCCCCAAGGGAGGGTAAAAGCTGATTCAAGGGGTGACTCACTTTTGTGTAGCCCTTCACGAATCTCTGGTAATAACCACAAAACCTGAGGAATGAGCGCAGAGCGCTCACAGTCTGGGGCCTTGGCCAAGTGGTCACTACTTCTATCTTAGCCGGGTCTGTAGCGACTCCATTCCACGAGATTATGTGTCCGACATAGCTAACAGACATTTTGCGGAACTGGCACTTGTCCAGGGAGAGTTTTAGCCCTTCAGATTTCAGGTGGCCCAGCACCTTCAGCAGCCTCGCCTCATGTTCCTCCAAGGTGGATCCAAACACTATGAGGTCATCCAGATACACCAACACCTCAGGCATGTTTATATCCCCCACTGTCTTCTCCATGACCTGCTGGAAGTTTGCAGGGGCTCCCGAGATGCCCTGGGGCAGCCTTTCGAACTGGAAGAATCCCAGGGGACATATAAATGCCGTCTTCTCTTTGTCAGCCTCACTCATGGGGATCTGGTAATATCCACTCCTCAAACCCAACACACTAAACCACTTCGCACCACTCAGACAGGCCAGCGCGTCTTCAACCCTCGGGACCGTATACTGGTCGGGGACATTGCGCCTGAGTCCTGTAGTCCACACACATGTACCTTCCCATTCTTCTTCCGGGCTACTACTATTGCGGACGTATAGGGGCTTCGGGACTCAGTGATGATCCCAGCTTCGTTCAACTTACACAAATGCTGCCGAGCATCTTCCACGTCTGCAGGGTCCAGTCACGATGACCTCTCTCTAAACGGGATGTACTCGGTCACCCGGATAGTGGGACTCGTGCTCTTGGAAAAACCCACATCAAACTCGCCAATGAAAAAGACACCTTCCAGCTTCAGCACCTTCTCTACCAGCCTCCTCTTCCAACCTGCAGGAACTGGGGAGTCCCCAAAGTTGAATGAGTCAGCGGTCAATTTTCCTTCCTTTGCCAATAGTTTCTCCCCGGCTTGTTTCACATGAACACTAGACATTACCATTACCGGGAACAAATGCGCCAGGGGCATCCCCCTCTTGAAGGTGACCTCCCTCTTCGTAGTGTTCCTGACAATCACCGTCATCCTGCTCACCTGTACAACCAAGGGCTTCTGCAAATCGGGCCTCACCAGTAGCCCAGCAGGAAATCCCGAGTCCCCGTCGGGTCTTCCGGATAGTCCACTAAGAGGGCTTTGCCCTCAGGCACTCTGGGAAATTTGGGGGTCCCCATCACTCTCGTTACTTCCCTGGGCCGTAACACCATTGGCTTCGACTGGGTGAGCCACACAGTCCCTCGGTTAAATTCAGTGTCTGGCCCAATGCTGCCACGCACTTCCTCAAAGGCAGCTCAAAACACTGGGTGCACGGACAATGTCCCCGAAAAGCTTTCCCCCACCTTCTCCTTGCAGGCCCCCATGAGCCTCCTCACAAGAGGGGTATTGGTCCCCACCAGAATTGAAACGCCGCCCGTCTCAACAGGGTCAGGAAAAACCAGAACCACTGTATCAAGAACCTCAGACACCTCCACATTGGCCTCCGAGAACTCCAGTTCCACTGACAAATAACCGTCGTATGGATAATCACCAGCAGTGATACCCCAAATCTCCAGTGCATTGAATGGCATCAAGGGTAAATGCTTCAGTTACCGGTTGTAAAACAAATGGTACAGTAACTTGACCTGTGACCTGGTATCAAGAATGGCTTTAGTGCAAATTTCCTCTATCCAAGGCGACACACTGGAGCATGGTACCACTAAGCCTTCAGGAATTGGGCCTTTCACTTTCAGGGGTTCCTTGGTACATTGCTGGGAATGTGTTCCCCCAAAGACACCAGGCCGTTCCCTCACTGGGTCTCCTCTAGGTTTCACAATGACTCTCCCTGCTGAGGTACCCGGGGGCTCACTCTCCTTTGGCGTGACACCTGTTGCCAGTAGCCCTCCGCATTGTTCGTCCCCTTGGGGAATCTGCACGTCCCCCCCCCCCCATCAGCTCCAGTATATGGGGGGGTCATACCCACTGATAACAGCCGAAATATCTCCGTTCTCAACTCTGCCACAATCTCCTCTACCGCTCCCCAGGGTAGGCTATCTGTGGTCACTTCACCGCAGGGGCCTACTACCGAGAACTGTACCCTGCTGACGGAGTCCTCCCGCACCTCCGCTGCGTTCTCCTCTTCCCATACCTCTGTGATCAGCTCAACAGAAGATGGAGGGGACGTGTCTTATGAGATTGTCAGAGACCCCAAGCAATCCTGTCCCCCCTGACTATCTGGTCCGTTCTTAACTGATCCACCTCAGCCGCCTGTATGACCCCTCTGTGCTACAAGCACTTTAGCTGCCTCTCTAGCCGAAAAATAAAAGCAGGAAGCTTCTCCCCCTTCTCCCAGCACACGTCGCAAAACCCCACCAGGAGCTCCATTGGGCTTCCAGTCAGACCAAACATGCTTGCAGATACTTGACAGGTGTCGCTACAGGATAATTTAACCTGACAGTTCTGACGAGGTCAGCGGCCCGCCCATTCAAACTTACAACCAATCTCTGCCGCTTTTCATCATCCGAGCACTGCCACTCATCTAACAACTGGGAGGTCCGTTGCGCCCAAATCTCATACTCCTCCTCCCCTTTAGGGGTGGGCGTTATTCCAGAGAATAGGCAGAGCCTGCCAAAGCTGAGACTTTGAATCTGATTTTTCCATTTATTCGCCAGAGAAGTAAGGGCGGATACTTCCTCAGAATTCTTGCTCTTCACCAGGGGACGTGGACTAACTAGACATTCCAAATCTGACCACTCTTTCCCCTCACTCCTCAGAAATGATTGAACGCTGTTTTTGAAATCTCCAACCCCAGCTACCTCAGCGCTGGTCTGCATTAAAATGAGAGCTGCACCTGCCATTTTATCAAACCTCCGCTCACAATCACAACTTTACAGTATTTAACAGTGGAATTAACAATTCATCTGGAGTACAAATATCTGCCCCACTGGTTCATTGCTCAGGGTAATTACACAGCATCCAATGGAATCAATCCTGAACATAACCCCCACAACTGTAACCCTCGCTTCACCTAGCAGCTTAGTATGGGGGGGTGATAACCCCCTTGCGCAGCCAAACTTAAGAAATCTCGTTTGGGTGGATGCTATGCGATGTGTCCTAAATCAGTACCCTGAAATAACAAACAGTACACAATATGTGATTAAAAGATTAAGCTGCTTTATAACTCTTACTTTGACTGTATGGTTAGTTGAGAAACGAGATATGAAAGAAAAAGCGCCCAAATCTTATTAAACAGTCTGTGCACAAAGCTGGAGCTCATTCATAGGCTGATCGGTCCCCATTGACCTTCTCTGATCGTCGCTGCCCTTCGAACCCTCGCTCCGAGTCCACCCCATCCGGTAGTCTACCAAATCTCTCCATTCGCATTTTCTCTCTTCATCTTTCACTCTCCCTCTGGCAAAAGCCCGTAAAATCAACTGCTTTCAGAATCACAAGACAGGGCAACAAAATCCTGATGGGCTAACATGCAACCACAGTCCTGTTATCTCCAGCCTTAACCCCAACACCATTGCTACAGAGAAACCGTTACTTCAGCAGTGAACAATACAAAAAAACCCCAGTACATTAGCAGTGAAACCTTACATCCATATTCAATAGGCAATCCCTTATTGCCAGTAAGAATCGCAGTATTTGCCCAGCAGAAGACAAGACCCATTGTGGTTGCCTGCAGATTTCTGCAGCATTGATGGAATCAGGGTCAGGACTCTATACACTGTGTGGTTGTGTTTTACTGATATCCTATATGTGCTTGGTATCTTGTATGCACATGGACTAGGCCTCAGGCTGCAGTGTCCCCTTTTTACAGCTGCCAGGAGGAAGGTGTCAGAGTCGGTGCGCTCTATCGGGGGCAGCGTAGCGAAGTGTCCAGGCTGGAGTCGGTGCTGCCCCTAGTGTTCACTCAACAGAAGACAGACTCTACTGTGGTACACCACAGACTTCTGCAGCATTGATGGCTCAAGTCATATTGCGTGGCTGTATCTTACTGATACCTCTTCATTATCTTCTATGTGCTATGTAAGCCTTGTGCTGTGTGACCGTTGGTACTGTGTTTTGCACCTTGGCCCTGGAGTAACGCTGTATTTTGGGTACTCGTGTATGGTTGAATGACAGTTAAACTTCAAAATGGAATTAAACTTGAATTGTATGTCCCCTCCCTCATAGGTGGAAGCACATATAATGTTCCAGATGTGGTCCCATCAACACTCTATAGTGTACCAAGTTTCTACACTCCAATCTGTTTGGAATAAAGTTCAATATTCAACTTTGCTTCCTCATTAATTGTTGCTGACACCCACATCCTATTAAAAAGTAAAACATGAACTCTTAATTGTCTATTATCAGACCTCCAAAGGATACTTATTTTAAACGTGTATCTTGTTAAAAATAAATCACTCACATTCATTATAATAAAGATTTGTTTTCTATATTACTCAGGAAAAAAACAAGTCAGCTGAAGTTGTTTAATTTACATTATAAAACATTCCTAAGAACTATTGAAGTATACGTTAAATTAGTACTTTAATGATGTTAAATTTAAAACTTCATCAAATTTATTCATCAAACATTTGCTTTCAAATTTGACCAGCAATGTCTTCCAAATGTGCACAATAAAGCAAGTTTTTAGAATTTTTTTTATATTAACTACAGCAGCCAAGACCTACAAACCATTGATTGCGGATGGCTTTGGTACATGGTATGGCTGGTTTGGCCCTCTAACCAACTCCCTGTCACCTTGTTGACTCCTTTCACTTGCCACCTTCAGCTCCACGTTTTCAGTGAGTCAATTCCCAACTGTAGTTTGGTGAAGGGTTCAATCCCATGTTAGTTTATTTAGCTTCCATCCTCAAATTTAGATAAGTACTTCCACTGCCAGAGGAGTCCACATCCTTGTGAACAAATGCAAGGCAAACTGCTGCTTTGTCAGCCTTTTAGCTTTCCCACCTATCACCTTCCAGATTCACACTTTATCCCCACTCCCAAACTTCTCTATCTCTCCTTTATCCTGGCTTCACCTATTACCTGCCAGCTTGTACCCCTTTCCCCTCCTCCCCACCTCCCTATTCTGGCTTCTTCCCCTTTTCTTTCTAGTCCTGAGGAAGAGTCTTGGCCCAAAATGTTGACGGTTTATTCCACCCCATAGACGCCGCCTGGCCTGCTGAGCTCCTCCAGCATCTTGAGTGCATCACAGCAAATGGGGGGAAAATCTTAGAAGACTGGTTAAATTTCAGACCTGTCATAACAGGAACAATTGGTTATGATCAAAGAAACAATGGCAAGGGTGTTTACTAGGTGCAACAAATATTAGATAGATTATTGATCTCAAAGGAAATCAGTGTCACAGTAGCTTTACAAGTGCACTGATATACAAATATTAGAAGAGAAGTAAGAAAGGATTTTTTAAAAAGTTACCTCAAACACCCTAACAGGAGGGGTCATCACTTCCCCAGCTATAGGTTAACTTATATTAGGCCTTAATAGCCAAAGGTAAAAATGACCTCATATAGCGCTCTTTGAAGCAGCACAGTTATCAGTGAAAACAGTGGAGGAAAAATACCAATATTTATTAAATAATATCTACCAGAGAACACAGGAATAGGTCCATACTTAATTCTTGTCCAGTGTGAACAACTGGCAACCCCTACCTCCCTCTCTAACTGATGGCAAAAAGTTCCTTTTTAAAAAAAAAGGCATCAGAAAATACCATCATTAATTCTTTAATTACCAACAAAATTAACTTAAGACTACACATGAATTCGAATATGATGCACCCCATAATGTGGTTACAATCATATTACAAAATAAGCAGAAGTATCTATATAACCATATAACAATTAGAGCATGGAAACAGGCCATCTCAGCTCTTCTAGTCCATGCCGAATGCTTACTCTCACCAAATCCCACCTACCTGCACTCAGCCCATAAGCCTCCATTCCTTTCCTGTCCATATACCTATCCAATCTTTTTTTAAATGACAAAATTGAACCTGCCTCTACCACTTCTACTGGAAGCTTGTTCCACACAGCTACCACTCTCTGACTAAAGAAGTTCCCCCTCATGTTACCCCTAAACTTTTGCCCCTTAACTCTCAACTCATGTCCTCTTGTTTGAATCTCCCCTACTCTCAATGAAAAAAGCCTATCCACGTCTATCCCCCTCATAATTTTAAATACCTCTGTCAAGTCCCCCTTCAGCCTTCTACGCTCCAAAGAATAAAGACCTAACTTGTTCAACCTTTCTCTGTAACTTCGGTGCTGAAACCCAGGTAACATTCTAGTAAGTCTCTTCCGTACTCTGTTTTGTTGATATCTTTCCTATAATTCGGTGACCAGAATTGTACACAAAATTCCAAATTTGGCCTCACCCATGCCTTGTACAATTTTTAAATTACATCCCAACTCCTATACTCAGTGCTCTGATTTATAAAGGCCAGCATACCAAAAGCTTTCTTCAACACCCTATCCACATGAGATTCCACCTTTAGGGAACTATGCACCATTATTCTTAGATCACTCTGTTCTACTGCATTCCTCAATGCCCTACCATTTACCATTTATGTCCTATTTTGATTAGTCCTACCAAAATGTAGCATCTCACACCTATCAGCATTAAACTCCATCTGCCATCTTTCAGCCTACTCTTCTAACTGGCCTAAATCTCTCCGCAAGCTTTGAAAACCTACTTCATTATCCACAACACCACCTATCTTAGTATCATCTGCATACTTACTAATCCAATTTACCACCCCATCATCCAGATCATTAATGTATATGACAAACAACATTGAACCCAGTACAGATCCCTGAGGCACACCACTAGTCACCGGCCTCCAACCTGACAAACAGTTATCCACCACAACTCTCTGGCATCTCCCATCCAGCCACTGTTGAATCCATTCCACTACTTCAATATTAATACCTAATGATTGAACCTTCCTAAAAAACCTCCTGTGTGGAACCTTGTCAAAGTCCTTACTGAAGTCCATATAGACAACATCCACTGCTTTACCCTCATCAACTTTCCTAGTAACCTTTTCAAAAAATTCAATAAGATTTGTCAAACATGATCTTCCACCCACAAATCCATGTTGACTGCTCCTAATCAGACCCTGTCTATCCAGATAATTATATATACCATCTCTAAGAATACTTTCCATTAATTTACCCACCACTGACGTTAAACTTACAGGCCGATAATTGCTAGGTTTACTCTTAGAACCCTTTTGAAACAATGGAACCACATGAGCAATACACCGATCCTCCGGCACCATCCCCGTTTCCAACGATGTTTGAAATATTTCTATCAGAGCCCCTGCTATTTCTACACTAACTTCCCTTAAGGTCCTAGGGAATATCCTGTCAGGACCCAGAGACTTATCCACTTTTATATTCTTTAAAGGCTCTAGTACTTCCTCTTCTTTAATCATCAGTTTCCCTAACCACCCTACTTGTTTCCCTTACCTTACACAATTCACTAACTTCCTTCAATACAGTGTACAAAAAATATTTACACACTTACACATCCACATTACTAAAGAAATGGAATATTCTGCTGTGTACAGCAGAAAAGGCACCATAAAGCCAACCCGAGAACATCAGCTCAGTTTAGGACCAAGCAAAGGAACAACAGAATACTTAACAAAATTACACACTTACAGTTAAGTACAAATAAGGAATAAAGTTATTCTAAACTTTGGTGTCTGACTCTGAATTGCAGGGTCAATTATGCCGAGCTAATTATGGGAATATACTGAGGAAAACATTGAAGTGCATCCACTCAACGCAATGACAGCAGAGTGACGAGGCAGTGTTTGTGTGTAAGGAGTGCTTTTACCGGGTCCTGTCCATCATGTATGACTTGTGAAATTCGAGCTGATTGCTTCCAACACAAAACAATTTAGATCCAGATTTAGAAATTCCATGGAATTAAGCCATGACTACCAATAAATAAGCAAAGTCCAAAAGGCAGAGCAAACAAGGTTTCCGAGAACTCTGATGACTTTATGCAGAAATGGAGGAAAACATTTTCCATTCTTCAGTGCTAATGTTCAAAGTCTTAAACTGTGTTATTTTGTTTCATGAGTCACCTAGATTAACACTCAAGTTAAATCGTGGACAAACAAATTAGGAGAAAGCACACATATTCTTATAAAAACACAATACTTTTGATTCTACAACTTGTTTCTCGTATGCAGTAGTAATCTCAATTCAGAATCTGTATAGAACTAACTGATGTGTAGAAAATTCAGCATAAATAAGTTTACCTGTAGATATTTAATTGCATTGATAACTCTCTTCCATAAGGGTGATTTCCCATATATTAATGCAACGTCATGTAATGATAATTCATTCAGCACCTATCAATAAAACAGTACTACATAAGAATACAAGAGAACAACAAGAATAGGCAAGATGACAATCTAGTCTGTTATTAATTAAATCCTATTTCCACTCTTCTTGCTGATATACATAACCATCAACTCCCCTAAAGTTCAACCATTTGCCTGGCTTTACCATGAAACTCAGGCTCCATACTGTGTGTGGTGGGAAGAGCAGTCTCATTAGTTTCACCCAGGACACCACATTTCTAAGGAAGCACTACAAAACAGGGTGTTTCACCTTCTAAAATATACCTTAGAACTTGCTATATGGATTGTCTATTGGTTAAGCAAAAAGCTTGGTGGCTTGAATTACTCTACAAGTGTAAGAAATTGGTGGTATTACAGAATTTAAGCAATCGCTGTGTGTGAAAGAGCTAAACAACATGATAGCATTTGTTCAACACTGCATATTAATGTCATTCTTTTTTAAACATTCATTCTCAGGATTTGGGCATCCCTGACTGCTCTTTAGAAGTTTGTAATGAGTTGACATCTTGAACTATATTAGCCTTTCTGGGAAAAGCACTCCCACAAGAGATCTGGGATTTAGTCGCAGCAACAATGATATGGCCCCAATCCATTTACAAAATGGAATAATGTGTGACTGGGATGAGGAGGTGCAGACAGTTCTCCTGTACCATTTGCCCTTTTCCTTCTTGGTGGTAGACAATATGAGGCTAGGGAGATATAGGTGCAAGGGCTAAGGTAACCCTTCTGGTGAATTTTGCAGGTGGTACACACTGCAAACACTATACACTGGTGGTAAGGCAAAGAAATGGCAACATTGATTGATGGAAGACCAAACAATTTCAAGTTAAAGACAGGACCAATCATTGTTATGTCCTGGATGGTGAAAGTTTTGATACTTTACTCATCCAGGCAAAAGGAAAGCATTCCATGACAGCGCTGACTTGTGCCAAGTAAATGATGGAAAGGCTTTGCTGTGTAAGGAAGTGAATTATTTGGTGCGGGTTATCTGGCTCTAACCCCATCTTGGAGACATGGTGTTCATGTGGTTAGTCCAATTTAACTCCAGGTTAATAGCCACCTGGATGTCAATTGTAAGGGACTAGTTAATGGTAAGACTACGTCATCAGGAATGATTATTGTGGACTATAGACTGGGACTTGTACCCGTAAATTCCCATTGTCGGCATCTCAGTGCATTTTTTTTCTGTACTGTGTAAATAAATCAAAAAAGTACCCTTCCCAGCAGCTCAAAGTCATTCATCTTCTTACTGGTAATGATGTTATTCTGTTCCATGTTGCTATTCAAGCTCTGGAAGATAAAAACAAATTAAACCTTTAATCTTAGAAACTTTTGACTCCACTTTCATTTAAAATTTGGATGTATTCATCTGAGGCAAACAGACGGATGAAAGTCTCAGTAGCTGGAGAACCAAGGCAGCTGTGGAGCCTGGTGTTATTTTGGTTGCAGAGATAAGCAGACTTGAAAATGTATTATTGTTACTGCATAAACTCATCCATCATCCATTAATTAAGTAATCATCAAACAGTAGCAAATTATGCATACAACTGTCTTTCCGAAAAACAATTTACCAATTCCATGAAGCTGTGATTACAATTTGTGACAAAATTGGCCAAATGAAAATAGTTGAGTTCTTTTCAGAACACAGGTTGGAGTTTATGGGTCATCAAATTCATTTTCTGTGATTTACTTTAACAACTTAGTTGATAGCATGGTAGCGTAGCACTTCGCACAACATTTTACAACACCAGAGTTTGCTTACTGCTGCCACCTGAAAGGAGTTCATATATTCCTCCCATGACTGTGTGGGTTCCTTCTAGGTGCTCCAGTTTCCTCCCACATTCCAAAGATGTATGGTTAGATGTATGTGAATTTTTAGCTTGCTATGTTGGAACCGGAAGTGTGGTGACAATTTTGAGGTAGTTCAGCACAATTCTTTCCAATTTGATTTGACTCAAGTAACACCCTTCACTCAATGTTTTAATGTACATGTGACAAATAAATTTAATATATATCTTTAAAGGAAAATATTAACATTGAACAGCACAACACAGTACAGGCCCTTGGGCCCACAATGATGTGCGGACCATTTAACATACTCCAAGGTCAATCTAAACCAGGGCTTCCCAGCCTTTTTTATGCAATGGACCCCTATCATTAACCGAGAGGTCTGTGGACCCCAGGTTGGGAATGCGTGCCCCCCCCCCCATAGGCTTCCATTAAGAAAAATAGAAACAAATTACTGATGACACAAATGTGGCAGAGAATATAATAGACAATAGACAATAGGTGCAGAAATAGACCATTTGGCCCTTCGAGCCGAATAATATAATTACATAATACATAATATAACTACAAGTATGATGTAAAAACCAGCAAAATAATTATTACAATTTAAATAAGTAGATGAGAAAGTAGCAGAGGAAATGCATGGCAAAATATCTCATTAGTCACATTAGTTAGGAGGAATGGAAAAAATGCCTTAAAATATTTATGATGTTCAAAGCACATCCTTGGACTTGCATAATGACAAGAAAAAAAACATAGAAGAGTACAGCACAGGATTAGGCCACCCAGCCTATAATGTTATGCTGAATCAGTTAAAAGGAAATCAAACAGACCTAAGCACTAATGACTCATGCCTACACCATATCTGCATCCCTCCATCTCCCTTGCATCCATGTGCCTATCCAAATGTCTCATAGAAGTCTCTAATGTATTTGCCTCTAACACCATACTAGGCAGCCACGACACTGAGTAAAAAACTTATCTCTTACAACCCCCTTGAATCTTCCCCCTCTATCCTTCAAAGCATGCTCGCCAGTCTCCCAAAACCTCATCCTTAATAATAGTGTTACGAATGCAGTGGCAATTGATATGAAACTGAGACAGGGTTTATAAACAGATCCCAAGATTTATTAACTTCTGCTCTGTGGTGAACTACATATACCTGTCTGGACAGGCCCCCTGCTGACTGCCCGAGGCTCCTCCCACAGACTCCGGTATAAAGGCGATTGAGGCCTGAGCTCGGCCTCTCAGTCTCCAGGATGTAGCATGGTAGTCAACCACTGCTTGTTCCTTCTTCCAGTCAATAAAAGCCGATATCTCACCTTTACGTCTCAGAGAGAGTTATTGATGGTGCATCATGCTCAAAACTTAGAAAAGTAAATGAATCACTAACTTAACTGGAAGTTAATAGGTGGCAATATCTAACAAACAGTCAAACATAGAAACTGTTCTTAACGAGTTCTCATCCAAGCACAGACTTAAAGTGGTAAATTCAAAAGTCCATGTGATTTATACAGTCATTAAGGAGAGACTTCCCCAAAATAATGATTCCTTCAAAGTAACAACAAATCTGCCGATCCCACAGCCAAGAGATGCCTTGTCCAAAGAAATCATGAGGAAATAAAAGGAACTGACCTTTTTGCTAGAGGGTGGTCACTGCACAAACCTTCCCCACCTTGCAGGGGCTTAACTCAAATGTGCATGCCACAATTCCCGAATGAAGATTCAAAAAAGGTCGATTATTCCCAAAACGCTGAACGATATTGACTTTATCCAATCCTTTGAACTTGGATAACTCCGGTAGTGCCTTCACTCTCCGATACTTGGATTGTAAGGGAAAAGTAAACATGCAACAAACAAAACTGGTGGAGCCTCCACACCTCCGACTGGCAACAACAATGTAGCATCAAAAATAAAAATAAGAGACTTCCGGGTTGAGCATGGAGTGAGTAGATGCGTGTGAGTGTGGCTCCCGATTTTTTATTGAAAATCTACCTGTTTATCTTTGCCGTATGCTCGAGATAACTGATTATTTAACATTGTGAACAACCTGGGACGTTGCTGGACACTGAAAAGGCAAATAAAATGTACCTTTGAAGTAAAACTGGGGAAAAAGTTTGCGAAGCCTCAAGCAAGAAAGCTGATGTTACGGTTATGGCGCTGTTGCACACTGCTGGACCTGCGCTACCCGATGACTTGGAGAGGCTTCGTTTAGTACTTCTTACTGACTTGACGCAAGCGGTGCATTCTGCCCTAAAAAGAGAACTTGAAGATGCTTTGTCACCAGTGAATGCTACCATGGAACAAATTATATCTTATTACGAGTCACACGATGAACGCATTCGTGAGTTTGAAGATGGCTTAAGTGATTATAGTGACCGACTGGCAAGCACCGAAGCCGCCATTGCAGCATTGCAGAGTGAAAAGGGATTTCTGAAGGGGAAACTAGATGACCTCGAAGATCAGTCGCAGAGATCCAATTTGAGAGTGGATTCCTGAAAATTTGAAAGGTTAGGACCCCGTTAAATTTATGACCGAGTTTTCTGACAAAGTGCTGGGGACAAATTTCTTCCCAAGGTCTCTCATACTTTCGCGTGCTCACCGTGTCAGGCCTAAGCCACCCAGCTACTCTGAAGCCAAGCAAACGAGACCAAGAACATTCCTGGTTCTCTTTCACTTCTTTCAAGATAAGCAACGCATCGTCAATAGACGGAAGTGGGAGCTGTATTTCTGCAGACATCGCAAGTTTTCTCATGAAGATTTTAGTGCAGAGCTGGGGAAAAATGAGCAGTGTTCAAGGAGGTGAAATCCCTGCTTTACAGGAAAGGGCTCAGGTTCAGCCTCTTGTATCCTGCCCGGCTCCGGGACATCCATGAAGGTAAAGAGCTTTAATTCGATACACCAGGGGCAGCCAAAGAGTTTTACCATTCATGCTGGGGAGAAGAAGAACAAGAAGAGCAATTACTTTTTTTTAAGGTTATTCATGCAGCATTGAAGGGTCCTCCTGCTGAGGCAAACTGCTAACTTTCACAATTCACTTTGTTCATTTTTTCCAGTTTAGTTTGTGGAAAGTGATCAGGTCAATCTGCTATGCTGCAGAATCTGATCAACAAAAACTTTCAACCAGCAAAATGTAAATATTTGGTATTTGCATCTCTGGTATTTAGTTCCCTAGTTTTTTTGTTTTTAATTCTTTTCTTGACCTGTGTTATCTTTAGCCTATATATATTAAAGGTAGAATAAGTGATGGTATAAATTTTGAGGAAGCCACCCTAGACTAGATTGAAAGTTTTGGTTGTATGAGGAACGCTTTTGAAGTTTTTTGTTTGGTAATGCCTGCGATCGTCCTCAGTTGGGGAGGTAGATCTAGCTTTTGGGGATTAATTCGCTTTTTTTGTTTGTGTAAAGGGGTGGGGGAGTGTTTTGGGGGATCACCATGGCAGCTTATTCTTTTGTATGTTACGGATTAGCTAGACTTTCTTTTCAGTGTGCATTATTGTGTGCAACTTGTGCTCTCGCACTGTTTTGGATTGTGGGTCCTGTGTGTCTTTTGATACGGTTAACATGAGTGCTGCTGATGGAGGCCACACTGTGAGGTTTATTTCTTGGAATGTAAAGGGGCTCAATGGTCCTGTTAATAGAGCCAAAGTTTCCTCTCATCTGAAACAATTACAAGCAGATATACTATTTCTACAAGAGTCACATTTAAGAGTGGAAGACCATAATAGACTCTGTAAAGCATGGATTAGTCGGATTTTTCATTCCGGGTTTAGATGTAGGTCCAGCGGTGTGGCAATATTAATCACAAAACAACTGCAGTTTACACCATCTGATGTAATCAGTGACCCTAATGGTCGCTTTATTATAGTCTCTGGATCTCTCAGATACCTGTCATTTTGGTAAATGTTTATGTCCCTAATTGGGATGGTCCACTTTGCAGATAAGGTTTTGTCATTAATACCTAACCTGAATACACACCAGCTAATCTTTTCGGGAGATTTGAACTGTGCCTTGACCCACTGCTTGATAGGTCTAGCTCTATGGGAACATCTTCTGGTATGGCAAAGGTTTTCTCAACGCTTATGCAACAAAATGGTTATATGGATCCTTGGAAATTTTTGAATCCATTGGTAAGGCAATTGTCTTTCTTTTCTCATGTTCACCACTCCTATTCCAGGCTAGACTATTTCTTTATAGCTCCTTGATACCAATGATTAGACAAATTGAGTACACTGCTATAGTTACATCTGATCACTCGCCCATGAAACTGGACCTATGTTTTCCTTTAAACATTAGAGAATGGCCTCTGTGGAGACTTAACCCCTTTTGCTTTCCAATGAGAAATTTTGTAGTCATATATCGGCTAACATTGACACATTCTTCAAGACTAACAAAACTGAGTCAGTATCATACTCTTTACTTTGGGAAACTTTAAAAGCTTACTTGAGGGGTCAAATAATATCTTACACTTCACCTGCCAATAAAGACCGTAGGAAGGAAGTGCAAGTGTTATTGCAATCTATTTTGGATTTGGAAAGGCAATATTCTAAGGCACCCACTGTGGAATTATATAAAAGTCTGGCTGATTTGCAAGTGAAGTTTAATCTTCTATCTACAAACTTATCAAAACAATTAATTCTTAAGACACATGGCCTCTATTATGAATAAGGTGACAAGGTGAGCCAGCTTATGGTTCATCATTTGAAGCGTCAAGCTGCATCATGACTTATTCCCCAGATAAGGGACACGCACCAAAGCTTGACAAGCAATCCAAAAGAGATTAATAACATCTTTGCAACTTTTTATTCCTCTCTGTATACCTCAGAGTTTCGCTCAGATATAACAAATATAGAACACTTTTTTGAATAATTTGGAAATACCAACTCTTGAACCAGAGGGGGTGGCGAATTCAGATCGGGCTCTTGGGCAGGAAGAGAGTAATAATGCCATTATGGCTATGTAGAGTGGTAAGTCCTCAGGTTATCCGATAGAATTTTATAAGAAATTTAAGGATAAGTTCATACCGGTCATTCTAGAAGTGTTTCAGGAATCTTTGGGGAATGGTTCCTTACCCCCTACTCTTTCACAGGCATCTATTTCACTTCTTCTTAAAAAGGACAAGGACCCAACTCAATGTGGATCATATCGCCCCATCTCACTTTTGAACGTGGATATGAAAATTTTGGCTAAAGTGCTTATGTGCCATTTAGAACACAAGATAATCTCAGCTGACCAAACAGGTTTTATTAAAAATCACCATTCCTTCTTTAATATCCGTCGACTGACTGATGTGGTTTATTCACCCAGTTATTCTCCGAGTCCGGAGGTTGTTATCTCCTTGGATGCGGAGAAGGCGTTTGATAGAGTGGAGTGGGTATACTTCTTTAGTGTTTTGGAGAAATTTGGATTTGGCAGAATATCTGAAGCCTAGGTTAAGCTATTATATCACTCGCCTTTAGCATGTGTACGGATGAATTATTTTCGATCTGACTATTTCCCATTAACACGTGGCGCTCGCCAAGGCTGCCCATTGCCCCCTCTTCTTTTTGTAATTGCAATTGAGCCTCTTTCTATTGCACTTGAGTCAACTACATTATTTCAAGGCATTAGGAAAGGGGACATGTCTTTCCAATATTTTTTCAAAAGCGGACAAGACCAGAACATATGAGTTAAAGACGCTATCTCAGAATGACATCTGTCACAAGTAGGATTTATATAGGAATAAAAATGAGCCAATTTATCCTTGGACATATGAGCCCTATGCATAACCTTAAACTGTATTAATGAATGTTTAGCACATATAGATGATGAATTAACTAATTGAAGAATTTTATCCCAATTCTCAATAGGGATAGTAAGGTTAAGTTCTCTTTCCCAATCATTTTTAATCTTATAGAAGGGCTCTGAACGTATCTTCATAATTATATTGCAGAGTTTTGATATTAGCCATTTCTGAGAAGGATTTAGTTCAAACAAATTCTCCAAAATACCTGAAGACACAAGATTTGGAAAGGTAGGAAGTACAGTATTTGATATTATTTCCACGGTATTGAACATTGATTTACAACCTCATCCTATTACTGCAATTTTTGGTTTGCCAATGATGGACTCAGTCCATTTATCCTCTTCTTCTTGTCGAATGATTGCATTTCTTACGTTAATGGCTAGAAGATCTGTTTTGTTGAATTGGAAAGAAATTAATCCTCCTACCGTATTTCATTGGTTTTCTCAAACTATGTTATGTCTAAATTTAGAGAAAATTAGAAGTGTTGTATTTGATACTTCTACTAAATTTGATAAGATATAGAGACCATTTATCCAATATTTTCATATGATGTAATGTGACCCTGTTCCAAGCCTATTTGTTTTTCCAGTTTTGATTTTACATATGTTGAGAGGATCGGAGTTGACGACACTGATGATTTTGTATTTTTGTGAGATATTATAAACAGCCCTTTTTTTATTTTTTCTTATTCCCTGTTTTCTTTTTTGTTTTTTTCTTTATTAGTTATTAGATTGTTAGATTAGTTTTTCTTGCATAATTTTTTTTCTTTCTCTCTGTTCTTTTTTTTAATATATATTATGGTATACCTAGGTTTGCCTTGTTTATATGTTACTTGTATCGTCCATGATTTGGGAAGACTCATTTATATTGTAACTATTGCTTATGTATTCTTTCATGTTCAGTTGAAATGTGTATGTTTGTAATCCCATTATCTATGTATCAATCTTATTATGTAATAAGATTAATAATAATAATAGTAAATTATTATTGATAATTAATAATAATAAAAAGATTGAAAAAGGAGAGGGGACATGGAACACCATGTATCCCTATAACCTGATGACCTTTTACTTTATGTTAGTGACTCTGTAGGTAGCAGTCCTGATATTGTGTCATTATTAGGTCAATTTGGAGCCTTCTCTGACTATAAAATGAACTTCCAAAAAAGCAAATGCCATTAACTACTTGGCCCTACAGATCCGACAGGAATCTTTGCCTTTTCTTTTATCTCAAGGTGGTCTTGTATACCTAGGAATACATGTTACTCACTCTTTTACATCTCTGTTTGAAGCTAACTACAGGCCTCAGGTTAGCCAAATGAAGGCTGATTTTGAGAGATGGTGCAGTTTAACCCTTACTATAGCTGAGAGAATTCAATCAGTGAAAATGACTATACTTCCCAGATTTCTTTAAGTGTTCCAGTGCTTGCCAGTTTTCCTATCCAAGTTATTTTTCAAATCAGTCAACCAAGCTATAACCTCCTTTATTTGGGAAAATAAGGTCCCAAGTGTTAATAAGCGCACTCTCCAAAGAGGTCGTGACGTAGGTGGAATGGGCCTTCCTAGCTTTATTCATTATTACTGGGCATCGAACATTCAAAAGTTATTATTTTGGCTTCACTAACTTGGTCGTGCCCTCCACCCACAAAATTTTTAATCAATTTCACTGCCATTATAAGTTCACATCAGCTTCAGTTTTGGGTCCCTTTCATAGAAACCATCTATTTCTTCCCTCCACACTCGATTCAGTTTTTAGACAATGGGGTTTGAATGGTCTTATCTGCATTAAGGATTTGTACACTGACAACATACTTGATAGTTTTGATAACCTGTGCAGTAAATATGACCTTCCGCATAATCATTAAAAAAAAATACCTGTAGATTTGCCACTTTGTCAAGGAAAATTTTCCCTCTTTTCCTGATCTACCACCTGCTATGTTGTAGGAAAAACTCACTCTTAGCTTTAATAATAAAGGGCTGATCTCTGTACTATACTCTCAGCTGATGTCTTTGGGAGTTCAAGATCTAAACAACACTAAGACTAGGTGGGAGGATGACCTTGGTATGGATCTGGCTGAGGAACATTGGGCAAAAACTGTGTCCAGTTCTGGTTGCCTCAATATAGGAAGGATGTGAAAGCTTTGGAAAGGGTACAGAGGAGATTTACCAGGATGCTGCCTGGTTTAGAGAGTATGCATTATGATCAGAGATTAAGGGAGCTAGGGCTTTACTGTCTGAAGAAGAGGAGGATGAGAGGAGACATGATAGAGGTATACAAGTTATTAAGAGGAATAGATAGAGTGGACAGCCAGTGCCTCTTCCCCAGGGCACCACTGCTCAATACAAGAGGACATGGCTTTAAGGTAAGGGGAGGGAAGTTCAAGGGGGATATTAGAGGAAGGTTTTTCACTCAGAGAGTGGTTGGTACGTGAAATGCACTGCCTGAGTCAGTGGTGGAGGCAGATACACTAGTGAAATTTAAGAGACTACTAGACAGGTATATGGAGGAATTTAAGGTGGGGGGGGGGTTATGTGGGAGGCAGGGTTTAAGGGTCAGCACAACATTGTGGGCCGAGGGGCCTGTACTGTGCTGTATTTTTCTATGTTCTATGTTCTAAAAGCATTGAATAGGGTTCATTCCTCATCATCATGTGCTAGACTGGGGCTCATACAATTTAAAGTTTTACACAGGGTACATTTAAGTGAAGCCAGGCTTGCTGACATATATTGCGGAACAGGTGCAGGCTGTGACAGGTGTTCCTTCTTTTCCGGCTGGTTTGGTGCATGCATTTTGGTCTTACCCTCAGCTTGATGGCTATTGGACACTGGTTTTTAAAATTATCAGTGAGGCTTTGTGGGTGACACTGAGACCTTGCCCGCTAATAGCTGTATTTGGTGTGACGCATGATGTTTTGGGTTTAAATGAAAGCTATTTGTATATCATTGCATTTACATCACTATTGGTCCATAGGAGAATCTTGCTGGTCTGGAAATCTGCCACTCTCCCTTCTCCTGCTGCTTGGTTAGAGGACGTAATATTTTTTTCTGAAATTAGAAGAGATTAAATTCACTTTGAGGGGGTCTGTGAAAAAGTTCTATTTGAAATGGGGACCTTTCTTGTCATATTTTGGGAGTCTTAAGGAATTACCTACTAGTTGAGGGCGTTTGATTGTACTTAGGAAGTTGCCCCCCTTTTAACACGCATATGGTTTACCTCACAAGGTGGTTGATGAATTGTAATGAGTGTATTTTGGATCACCTGACATGTTGTGGATGTGTGTGGGCCTTCAGCTTGAAGTAGTGTGGGGGTATGGCTGTGAAATGTCCATACTTGTGTTTGTGAATTGTTGTATCGTAAGTACATTAGCTGGCATGGTATGTTCGGGGAGGGAGGATGAGGGAAGGTTTGTTTAGGGGGTAAGATATAAAAGCAAAATGGAGGAAAACGTAATCCATTATGTATTCTGTATTGCATCATTCCTTCAATAAAAATATAGAGAAGAAAATAAGAAGTGCGTCACAGACTGCGGGCTTGGTTTAAATACTGTTTGGAACGTGCCATCATGTGACATAACATCACCCCATGGACATGAGACCTTTACATCATCCTACTCACAAGACCATTACATCATCCTACTGTCCCATGTCCAAACTGTGAGTATGTAACAATAGACTGCAACACTTTCCCAAACACTGAGGTTAGGCTAACTGGCCTATCATTTCTTTCCTTTTTCCGCCCTTCTTAAAGAGTGGAGTGACATTTTCAGTCTCTAGGACTATGCCTGAATCAAGTGATTCTTAAAAGATCATAACTAAAGCATCCGTTACCTCTTCAGCAACCTCTTTCTGGACTCTAGGATGTAGTCCACCTGGTCCAGGTGACTTATCCACCTTAAGACCTCTTGAGTTTACCTAGCAATTTTTCCTTTGTAATAGCAATAACACTCACTTCTACGCACTGACACACTACCAACGTCTTCCACAGTGAGGACAGATACAAAGTACCCATTAGGTTCATCTGCTATTTCTTTGTCTCCCATTACTAACTCTTGAGCATCATTTTCCAGTGACCCAACATCAACCCTCAACTCCCTTTTACTCAATATAACTGAAAAAACTTTTGGCATCCTACTTTATATTATCGGCTAGTCTGCCCTCATATTTCATCTTTTCCTTTTGTATAGCTTCTTAAAAATTTGCTTTTTGTTGGATTATAAAAGCTTCCAATCATCCAGCTTTTGCTACCTTATATGCCCTTTCCTTGGCTGTTATGCAGTCCTTAACTTTCTCTGTCAGCCACGGTTGCCTGTCCCTGCCATTTGAGAACCTTTTTGTCTGTGGGACATATCTACCCTGCACATTGTGAACTATTCCCAGAAACCAGCCATCTCTGCTCTGTCATCGTATCCCTGCCAGAATACTCCTCCAATCCACCTGGGCAAGATCCTCTCTTGATGTTGATCAATGGTAGAACAGACCCTTCTGCTCAACCCATTTCTGCTCACATTTCCAAAGTTCTTAGTTCAAGGTATTCAGAAAACTGAGATCCCACTAAAACATAACATTCTGAGATTGCTTGCGATGGTAGATAGTGAAAGGCATTCACTCGAGTTGATAATCCAGAACTAGGAGACACTGTAATAAACAGCAGTTGCTATAGATAAATAACTTCAACAAAAATAAAAATGTCCCAAGGGTTTTCACAATGCTGTCTTCAATTGAAAACTTGACAGCAGTTTGAGAAGGTATTAGGATTGATATTAAAATCTTGGGCAAAAAGGGAAAGGTTTATCTCAAGAGATGTAAAGGAGTTGACAAGGCTGAGAGAACCAAAATGAAAATCACAGAGGTTAGAGGCTTAAAACCATTGCAAGTTCAATAAAGGTGAGGCTATCAAACTTAGGGTTGACCAAGGGGCCTGACTTTAGCAGAATGGATATCTTGGAGAATTTTAGGACTGCAGAAGATAAAATGGGATGAAACTAATGAGGAGTTTGAAAAAAAGAAATGAGAATTTCAGAACCAAGACACTGCTTGAATGTAACCTGTTAGATTTTAGAAACTAAGGGGTTATGGGTCACAACCATGAGTTAAGGACAAGGATAGCCACATGTGATTGAGTAAGGGTGGGGGGGGAGTGCACAGTACTGGAATAGTCATCCTGAGGTAAACAGACAAATGAAAATCTCAGTAGATAGAGAGCCAAGGCAGCTGTGGAGCTTGGTGTTATTTTGGATGAAGAAATAAGCAGACTTGAAAATGAAATGTGAAACTTCACTTGGAATCAATTGGGTATATCTTAGTTCTGTTTCACAGACTTGCCAGGCAGAGGGAATGGTGATCCACTTGGATATTTGGAAGTTTTGATGAAAATTGAAGACAATGACTTTCAGTACCCTATTATTTGGAATGAGGAATCTGTGCAACCTGTGTTGGCTACTGTACAAGCAGCCTGACTTCAGGGATCGCAGGTTAGTAATGAGAGGTGGAGTAGGGGATAGGGGAGGCAGAAGGAGTTGGGGAGAGGTAAATCTGGTGAACATGTTGATGTTTTTTTGAGGAGCAAAAAAAAAAGACATAAAGGCCAGATTCATGGTGACCCCAGACTTAACAGTTTAAAAACAGAAGAAGTGAAGATGTTTCTGATGATCAGTGACAGAATGGTTAAGAATAGAGTTAACTGGAAGACAGCGGGATGCATTAGAGGGGAACATGAGCATATCAAAGGCTGAAGGCAAGTCAAAATGGATAGCGAGGTGACAGCTGTCACAACCATATTTCATCACCATATCAAAGCTTATCTGGGGGATTCAAATACAAATTTCTGGGTAGTTGGAATAAATCTAGGACACTACATCACTTTAAATACTTTTGGAGATGAGGGAAAAAAGAGGTTACCCATAAATAGAAAGAACGTTTTTTTAATCAGAGCATATTGTGAAATTTTCAAATACTAAATATCAGAAGACTATAAATGCTCAGTTACTGTCTATAATGAAAAACAAAAAAATGCAAAAAAAACAACAAGCTTCTAGAGGAACTCAGAGTTAGAAATGTGGCAGCATGGCCATTTGGAAATAATCCACCAACTCATATCTTTTAAACTTCATTGTATCTTCCCGCAAACTTAATTGGCTTTGGAGAGATTGCATCGCAAGTCTATCCAAGATATATTAACATTCACAACTGCCAAGCTAGAACTATGTGTCTGATTCCCAAAGAACCTTGGAAACTTGGAAATGGCTCTTTACTAAGAACAGTTAGAATCTTAGCCTTGCCCATTAAACTTCAGCCTGATTTCAGTTTGATTCTTTTCTATTGTAAAATGAATGGTGCAATATGTAACATAATTTCAAGTGCCTACAATTTATCTATCAAAAGCATAGAGTGAGGACTTCATCTGCAAATCATAGGGTAAGTATCCTCTTGCCACTTTTGATTAATGGCTAGAAAGAACTCGCTTCAATACCCTGCAGGCGAGTTGAATATACCGTAATCTTTAAAATAGTCTTTGAAAAGCTTGTGAGCTGCTTTTCAAAGGTTAGCTATTATCAAAGTCAAAGTCAAATTTATTGTCATATGTACAGATGCAATGAAAAATTTGCTTGCAGCAGCATCACAGGCCACAAATACAGTATAAGCAACATCATAAAAAAACTTAAAATTAAGGATAAATTATGCACAATTAGAACAAAAAAAAAGTCTATTTTAGTACAAAGTGGTCATAGTTTTGCTAAACTGTAATTATTAGGATTTTGCCAGTTTGTTTAAGAACAAAATGGCTGAAGGGAAGTACGGTAGCTGTTCCTGAAGCTGGTGCTCAGGGACTTTAGGATTCTGTAAGCTTGCCCAGTTGTAGCTGCGAGAAGGCATGGGTTCAGATGGTGGGATTGTTGATGTTGGACGTTGCTTTTTTGAGGCGGGACCTCCTATAGATACAACTGCCAGTGGTAGGGAGGGATGTGCCTGTGATGTAGTATAGGGCAGAGTTCATTGATCTCTCACAGCTTTTTACATTCCTGCATATTTGAATTGCCATACCATGCCGCAATGCAACTAGTCAGGATACTTGCAACAGTACACTGGTAGGTGTCTGAATGATCAGTGACAAGCCAAACTTCCTTAACCTCCTTCAGCTGGGCCCAAGAATTTAAAGTTGCTGTCTCTCCCACCACCGATCCCTGAATGTAGACTGGCTCATGTACGTCCTCCTTCGCCTTCAACAATCAGCTCTTTACCTCTGTTCGCACTGAGTGCTGTTATGACACCACTCAGCTAGGTGTTCTGTCTTGCTCTGGTAAGCCACCTGTGATTCATCCACAGCAGTGGCGCTCTCGGCAAATTTGAAAATGGCATTGCAACTCTGCTTAGCCACCCAGTCAGCTGCATACAGAAAGCAGTTCAGAGGGCTCATCACACAGCTGTGAGGTACAAAGATGTTGTCACCACTCTTCACTGACTGAGGTTTGCTGAAGAGGAAGTTGAATTGCAGAGATAGGTACTGGTGCCCAGGTCTGAAAGCATGACAATATGTTTAAATGGTATACAGTCGGCCCTCCTTATCCGTGAGCTCCGCATGCATGGATTCAACCAACCGCGGATCGGGAAGTAATGTACAGACCTTTTTTCTTGTCACTATTCCCTAAACAATGCAGTATAACAACCATTTATATAGCATTTACATTGTACCAGGTATTATAAGTAATCTATAAGTGATTTAAAGCAGGATTCCCCAATTAGTTTTCCACAAGGGCCAAATTATGTCAAGCATACCAAGCCAAGGGCCAAAACGTACAGGGTTTTTTTTCATTGCAACAGTCAGTTGTTTTATGGGCAGATGTTGTTGTTGCTGCTATTACCATTATTATTGTTATTATTAGTGGTAGTGGTAATGGTAATAGTAATAATTTAGGCCTGGAATTCTCAAAGCCTGTGTTGTGGGTCACCCACGAAAAATAAATGCACTCTTGAAACAAAATAAGTCCCGATCCAACCATTTAATTATGACTCCTAGCTATCACAACTGTCAGTTATCACATTGGGAACTCATCTGGGACTTAAAACACACACACACACACACACACACACAATGGTAGTCCTCACAACTTCTCTTCCACACAGTTTTAGTAGTACTGCCTTTTCCACTGTCTCTGTTCTCTCATTTAATCTATTTGTTCTTTTTAATTAAGCTATGTAGCATTTGAAGTATGAAGTGTGGCTATAAATGAAATTATCAGTATTATTGTTGTTGTAATATTATTATACCACAATAAGTTTGACAAATGGACAAAATAAATGGTTTTACTCACTAATCAGTGAGAGAAGTGACAGCGATGGGATGAGGCAATCCTTCCGAGGTCGGGCCTGTATTCTGTTGTGACAATCCTGAGGCACTGGCCAAGATGTGCCAAGAGAGTCTGTTTCTGTCCTGGTTCTTGATGGAGTTCATTGAAGAAAACGATGACTCACATGTGTACTTGGAGGGGAACAGTGAGAGTAGGAGCATTGCAATAGGTCTCATGTTTTTGATTTGAGCTTGGAAAACCACATCGATCCAAAAGTCTGTCACCCCAACGTCCTTGTGTTGTGCTTTGAGCAAATCAGAAGTTCCCATTTCCAACACCTCCATCTGAAGGCATCTATGGAAGGCACTGGCCATCAGCCACAATGGAGAACGGCTGTCTCAGGAAGAGGAGGATGTCATCTGAGAGTTTAGGGGAGCCTTCAAATCATTCCCTGAAGTTTTCTGCCAGGCTCGTCATGAAATGCTTCAACACTGGATCCTCCCGCACCTTGTTCTTCTCGCGAAAGTGTGACTTTCGCCTGTGAATGCCCCTCACCAAAAGGTTCAGCTTTGACCGGAAAGCTTCAATCGCCTCATACATGTCCACAACAGTGTGGTTGTTGCCTTGTAATTGCAGATTAAGTTGATTTAGACGAGACATGACGTCACACAAAAAAGAACATGTCCCATCACCTTGTTGTCACTTAAAAACCTCTTAAATCCTTGGGCTTTTTGGCCCTGTAGGCTGGATAAAAATGACCACGAGCAGTCGCACACCCCTCTCCAACACACAGCCTTTGCTCAGCCAGCAAACATCATTATGCAGCAAAAGACCTTCGTGTTCTGCTGACATTTCCTCCGGTAATGCTCTGAAAAGGTGATGTTGCAGACTAGAACTCTCACGAACAAAATTTACCAGTCTCGTCACAGTATCCATCGCCTCTTTCACTTCCCTACACAGTTTAGCACTCAACACTGATTTGTGAACAATGAAATGAAGTGTCAAGAGTGCTGGGTTAACAGTGGCAAACCTGCTTATCAAGCCCTTGTGTTGTCCCGCCATCGACGGAGCCCCATCGGTGACAACGGACACAATTTTGTTCACATCCAAGCCGTTCTTCTCAAAAAGATGTGTCGATTCGTTAAAAATTATTTCCCCAGTTGTGCACCCAGGCAGGGGAAGCAAACAAACTAGCTCTTCCGGAAAGGTCTTACCATCAAAAAATCTTGCAAACACAGAGTGCTCTTCCATATCGGTTCAGTCACAGGACGAGTCTAGGGCTAGTGATGTGGCTTCTGCTTTCTCCAAATCGATGAGTAAATTGGAAAAACATTCCTCCGCTAAAACTTCTACTCTTCTTGTTCAAACACGAGGAAATCTGCAGATGCTGGAAATTCAAACAACAACACACACAAAATACTGGAGGAACACAGCAGGCCAGGCAGCATCTATAGGGAGAAGCACTGTCGACGTTTCGGGCTGAGGTCCTGACGAAGGGTCTCGGCCCAAAACGTCGACAGTGCTTCTCCCTATAGATGCTGCCTGGCCTGCTGTGTTCCACCAGCATTTTGTGTGTGTTGTTGTACTCTTCTTATTGCTGTGTTAGCCGACAATGGCACCGTCTTTAATAGCTTCACAACCGTTTTCTTGGTTTTCACATCATGACTTAAGTCTTCACCAATCGTATCAATTACACATGCTTTAATCAACTCAGTATCAGCGAATGGCTTCTTAGCTTTGGCAAGATTCCAAGACACATGCAATGATGCAGCTGTTGCGCTCTCTTGTGCAGATGTTGACTTACAGATAGTAGAAATGGAGTGCTTGTGCAATGTTATCATATTTGGGGTTTTTTTGTTTGCGTTGATCTGATTTTGCAGGGTCGTTGCCTTTAAAACTGGCAGCATGCAAAGTGTTGAAGTGCCACTTTAGATTTTCTGATTTGCAGACAGCTACAGACTGTGTGTATATTAAGCATGTAGATTTAGCATTGGCATGGTCTGGTAAAATAAAACAAAACTGATCAGTCCAGTCAGGTTTGAACTGACAGTTTTCCTTGTCAACTTTGCGCTTTTTCGCGCAGGCCATGATGTTCTTGGTTTACGGTCCATGACTTACTGCTGGTTACAATTTGTTTAGATGACAGATTCGCTTCTTAGATGACAGGCAGGTAGCTGGTGCGTGCTGCTGTCTAGTTGAGGACCGAAGAGAGCGTACAGTAGGTCGCGCGCTGTACGGGGGCATAGGTCAAGGATACGGTGTGGCATGAGGTTAAAATAAATTAGAGCAGCATGCACTTTATTTACATGTTATGACAGGTGCGTTCACGTAAGTGCCAGGCGCGGTCCAGACATTTGGTTCTCACGGTCCAGACCTGACCCATGGTCCGCCTATTGGGGGTTATCTGATTTAAAGTATACGGGAGGATGTGCTTAGGTTACTGCAGATCGGGATCGAAAAAAAAACAAAAGTTTACTCTCCAGCACTCGTTGTTTGAGCATGTACAGTCTTTTTTTTTCTTTTCATTATTCCCTAAACAATACAGTATAACAACTATTTACAAAGCATTTACATTGTATTAGATACTATAAGTAATCTAGAGATGATTTAAAGTACAGGCAGTCTTTAAGTCGGATTTGTACATAAATCGGAACAGGTACATCCCATATTATTTAGCGTCAGTTAGTTAAACATTTGTCTAGGTATATAGTATATATTTTACCTTTCTGTGCATATAAAACACTTAAGAAACATGTGTATTTCAATAATTAAACCACTGCATTGCTTAGTAATAATTGTAGGTTTCATTGGGGCAGGGCCTTTCACAAGTTCCATTGTTCTCAAATTATCCTCTAAAATTATTGCAATTGTTGAACAGAAAGCATTTTCCCCATTGTATAATTAACCTGGTTTACTGAGCGCCAGCAAATAATCAGAGTAAGGCATTTTTTTAAAGTATTAAAATAGGTGGTGAATGTAGGAAGCATTAAGAATACAATTTGATAGGGTCAAGATACCTACCATTTCTTATTCAACTTAAACAGTATCTATAATGAAAAAAATCTGATAAATATAATGCCCATCTGTTATCAAAATCTTTGAGCGTAAGTATAAATCTGTATCTGCCCTTTATCTCAATAGTTCAGGAAGTTATTGAGATTGCAGGGTCAGCTGGAGAGGTGGGGGCTCATGTGGGTGTGTCATAGTTCTCCCTATCAAAACCTATATAAAAGTTTTTGAGTCAACTCTGAGCGATGAGTCATCGCCACTTATGCTACCAACCTTGCCTTGCAAGAGGTGCCTTATATTGTCCAAACCCTGCCACAACTGCTGAGCATCCATCTGTGATTCCAGTTTAGTCCAAGATTGGCTCTTTGTGCTTACGACAGCATTCTGGAGTTTGCATGTCGACTTCTTCTATGACGTTGGGCCACCAGCCCTAAATGCCACAGAGCTAGCCCTCGGCAAATTACAAATCACCTGGTTTTTTTCCATGGCTTCTTGTGGGGAAAGACTCAGAATGTTTTTATGGTTACACACGTCAATAATGACTGGCATTTCATTTAGGGTCACTGACACATGCTTTAACACGGTCCAGTCGACCGACTCAAAGCAATCCCAAATTTGCTTATCTGCCTCTTCCATCCAATTCTTCATAGTCTCCTTTAGCAGTGCTGCATTCTTCCAATCTCTGTTTGTATGTAGGCATAGGAAGACTAGCCAGTGGTCAGGTCTACCGAAGTGCAGGTGAGCGATGGAGCAGCAGGCATTCTTATTGATGGTACAGCGGTGGCTAAATGCATTGAGTATTACAGGTTGTATTAAGTTGACTGCTAAAGCTTAACAAAACTCGGGGCAAAATGAAAACTGGCTGTGGTAACACAACAGGAATAACTTCCTGAACTATTGAGATAAAGGGCAGATACAGATTTATACTTACGCTCAAAGATTTTGATAACAGATGGGCATTATATTGATCAGATTTTTTTCATTATAGATACTGTTTAAGTTGAATGAGAAATGGTAGGTATCTTGACCCTATCAAATTGTATTCTTAATGCTTCCTACATTCACCACCTATTTTAATACTTTAAAAAAATGCCTTACTCTGATTATTTGCTGGCGCTCAGTAAACCAGGTTAATTATACAATGGGGAAAATGCTTTCTGTTCCATTCGTTCAGACTGAGGTTCAACTCACGGTATATCATTGTATCCTCAACCTAAAACCCAAACTTATTTTTCTCTTCCCACAGGTGTGGTCTGATCTACTCAGAATTTCCAGTATTTGTTGCTTTTATCTTAGATTATTAAAAAAAATTAGACAGTGGAATGCTCCTCTCGCGGGATGTGGGAAGTCAGGGAGACCTCCAGTGTCCCTCAAGGCTACACCTGCGTGAATTGCATCTGACTGCAGCTTCTAACAATCTGTGTTAAGGAGTTGGAGCCGGAATGGGAAAAACTCTGAATCACTTAGGGGGCAGAGAAAGATTGGACGTATAGAGAGAGAGTTACACACAAGGTGCAGGACACAGGAAATTGGATGGCAGTCAGGAAGGGGAAAGGGATTAAACAGCCATTTCAGAGCACCTGAACTGTGCTGAGTAGGCACAGTTTGTACTCGACACAGTAGAGTAGGTGACATAAGTTTGTGTCAGGGAACACTTTGTATCCAGTGACCACAATGCCATTAGTTTCAAAGTAAATATGCAAAAAGGAAAAATGGGTTGAGATTCTCAATTGGAGAAAGGCCAATTTTGATGGTATCAGAAAGGATCTGGCAAGTGTGGATTGGGAGAGATTGATTTCTGGCAAAGGAGTACTTGCTAAGTGGGAGGCTTTCAAATGTGAAGTTTTGAGAGTACAAAACTTGTATGTGCCTCTCAGAATCAAAAGGTAAAGATAACAGGTGTAGGGAACCTTAGTTTTCAAGAGGTATTGAGGCCCTGGTTACGGAAAAAAAAGTTGGTGCATTGCAGGTGTAAGCAGGTACGAACTAATGAGGTGCTAGTGGAGTATAAGAAATGCAAGAGAACAATTAATAAAGGAAACAGGAGGGCTAAAAGAAGGCAAGAGGTTGCCTTAGCAGACAAGGTGAAGGAGCATCCCAATGGATTCTACTAATATTTTAAGAGTAAAAGGACTGCAAGGGACAAATTTGGTCTTCTGGAAGGTCAGAATGGTAAACCAGGTAAGGAGCCAAAAGAGATGGGGGCGGGGGAGGAGATCTTAAATGTATTTCTAGCATCTGTTTACTCTGGAGATGGACAGAGTCCATAGAGGTAAGGTAAATCAACAACAACCTCACAGACTCCATACAGATTAGAGAGGAGGAGGCATCTGCTGTCTTGAGGCAAATTAGGCCAGGTAAACCCCCAGGACCTGACAAGGTGTTCCATCAGAACCTATAAGAGACAAGTGCAGGAATTGCAGGAGCCCTAGAAGAGATAGTTAAACAAACCTTAGTGACAGATCAGGTACCAGAAGATTGTTTAAGAAATGCTCTAAAACTAAAACAGGAAATTATAGGCTGGTAAGCCTGACATCAGTGGTGGAAAAGTTATTGAAATGCAATGTGTTCTAAGAGACCAGACATGCAAGTATTTGGATGGACGTGAACTGATTAAGGATAGTCAGTTACCAGGAAAGTTGACAAAAGGTAAGGATGGACTTTAGCAAGGCGGTTGACAAGGTCCCATCTGTGTCTCAGTTTTTGATTGTCAATGATCTAAATGGCTGAAGGGTCTGTTTCTCAGCTGGACTCTGACTCCATATGCAGCATGTACAGGATTTATTTGTTACATTTTCTGTCATAAGTTACTTGAGTTTGAGATTAAAATTGTCATTGCAGTGTCAAATTGAGCTTTATTTTGGAAATCAGCCATGCATATTCTGAACTACGTTTCATTTTTGTGGATCCCCTACCAATTACTAAAAGTAATTATTTTGTCAGTCCGATGTTTACTCTAAACTGAAGTTCTGAGATAATCCCTCAATTTGAACAATACAATTATTGTTCTAAACAAGCCTTCTCCCTGTTCCAAATGTATTGGCCTGTGGTTGGTTTGTTCACAGTCACTACATGTGGATAGCTCTGTGGCCAAAATATAATTCAGTGCAAAACTTGCATTTCCTTACTGAAATATATAAGAGCAGGGATGTGATGCTGAGGCCTTATAAGGTACTGATGAAGCCTCATCATGAATATTGTGAACAGTTTTGGGCCCCCCATCTTAGAAAAGATGTGCTGGCATTGGAGAGAGTTCAGAGGAAGTTCACAAGGATGTTTCCAGGAATGAAAGGCTTATCATATTAGGAACATTTGAAAGTTTTGGGTCTATACTTGCTGGAATTTAGAATGATGATGGGGGTGGGGGGGGGGGGTGGAATCTCAATGAAACCTTTTAAATGTTGAAAAGCCTAGACAGAGTAGATATGCAAAGGATGTGTCCCAAGGTGGGGAACAAGAGGTCACAGCCTCAGGATAGAAGGACATCCATTTAAAACAGAGATACAGGGACATTTCTTTAGCCTGAGGGTGGTGAATTTGTGCAATATATTACTACAGGCAGCTAAGGAGGCCAGATCGGGTGTATTTAAGGCAGAGTTGATAGGTTCTTGATGGGACATTGCATCAAAGGTTACCATGTGAAGGCCGGGGAGTGGGACTGAGGAGGGATAGAAAAGGATCTGCCATGGTTAAAAGCCGGAGCAGATGCCATGGGCCAAATGGCCTAGTTCGACTCCAGTGTGTTATGGTATTATTTTAGAAGTTGAAGGATTCTCAATCAGCAATCGGTCAAGTACAATAAAAAAAAATTTAAATGTAAGATTTACATGTTTGCAGATAACACGAGGGAATTTGAGCTGGGAAAAGGGTGCAATGAGGTTCCATTGCAATTAAGGCAAGTTGAATGAGTGGGAAAATGCATGGCAATGCAGGTTCTAGCAAGTTCTGGACTTCCCCACTTGTGTACTACAGTGCAGAAGTTGCAACACACGAATTCCAATTGAACACATCTGTCTTTATACTCCAACTTTTGATGTGTCACAGAGCTGAGTCAGTCTAAGTCAGAGGCTTTTTCCCAGGGCTGGAAAGACTAGCATGAGAGGGCACAGTTTTAAGGTGCTTGGAAGCAGGTACAAAGGAGATGTCAGGGGTAAGTTGTGTGTGTGTTTTTTTTACACAGAGAGCAGCCAGTGCATGGAATGGGCTGCCAGCGACAGCGGTGGAGGTGGATATGGTAGGGTCTTATAAGAGGCTCCTGGATAGGTACATGGAGCTTAGAAAAATAGAAGGCTATGGGTAACCCTAGATAATTTCTAAAGTAGATACATGTTTGGCACAGCATTGTGGACCGAAGGTTTTGCTGTAGGTTTTCTATGTTTCTATTGGGAAGGGCCTTTTATAAATAGCCATTGTCCACTGTGATAAGTAGGAGCTTCTCACAGCCTCATGTTACAGCTACAGCAATAATGCCGGTGAAACATTGTGTACAATGTCCTGTGTATGTTACTCAAAATGGGTTTTTTGGTTTGTTAAGAGTAGGAATGCTTCTTTGTCTGATAAGTGTTTCTCTCACAGTTGTTTTGCTTTATACTTGTTGATATGGTAATTGTATTCATTTGTTAACCAATGGGGAATGTTATTTTGCCTTGTGAAGCTGGGAACTTGGGGGAGGGGTTTTTCACGGGCTTTTGGTAGAGAGTCGGGAGGAAGACGTCGAGGAAGGTGGACGTGCGCTGCACTGCTCGGAAGACCACCGGGCGTGGTCCTAGGTGCGAAGACGTGGAGGTCCGAGGCAAGCGACGAGGGGTCGAATGGTTCGATGTTTGAGCTCCAATGATGTGCACTAAACTACTGAACTTTGATAAGTTGGCACCTTTTTTGTTTTTTTCCCTTGCATATATATTGTATTGTCTGATACACTTTTAATTTTAGTAAACTCTTTAAAGTGTATTTCATAACGGTATTTGTTGTGGGTTTGATACTGTGGGCGGGCGCAAGGCATAAACTCGATTCTCACAGCACCTGCGTGTACGGGAGGTGGGGTTGGTGTGTGGCTGGATCTCCTTTTCCCCTAGACATATACCAGCCTGTTGGGTAAGTGTTACAATTGGAAAATCTGAGAGAATTGTGGGTCGAGTAGTGCGCTTACAGTACTTTGCTGTTCCAGTGGGTTCCCTTTCACATCTCCGAAGCAACTCAATATGGGGTTTGCTGCTTGCTTTGCCAAAATAAAGGTCAGAGATTAGTCCATAAAGTAGAGATGAATGTCATGTTTACTTCGGTGCATAAAAGATGAGGGCAGCTGTACTGGAAACAGCCAGCACAATTTCCAGGTGCAATCATGTTCGCACATGTGGTTATAGATTTTGAGCATGACAGACATATGATGAACAAAAGCAGTGTCATCCTAGTTGCAGGTTTTTCAGTAAAGTAGTAGAACAAGTTTTTGCTTTTGAGAAGTGCAATTCAACTGGAACAGATAATAATATTGTGAACATTTTGGAATCATACCAATAATAACATGTACTGCTCACTACAAGATTATTTCTACCACACCATTGACCAGTACGTCCTGAGACTGCTGGTCGCTCAAATGTAGATGAATTCTCTAAACAAGCACATTTGACTACGAGTCCATCAGACAGTGGTTAGCATTGAATGTCCTGCAGACACTGCGGGAAAAGGACTCTATGGAGTGGTTCCCTGAGCAATCAGTCCACGTCATCTAGCCTCATCGTTAGGACTCCCCAACAAGCATCAAGACTTTGCCTGGTTGTCACTGAGCAGGGCCCTCACAGTCAGATCCTATTGTACTGTGCATACATAATTTCATCCTCCATACATATTGCTCTCAGTGAAACTGCAGCGGGGAAGAGATTGTCACCCACATCTTTGCAGACTGTGAATTTGCTGAAAGGGTGTGGAAAAAGGTACGAGGGTCCTTGTCCTGATCACCCTAAGCAGCTGCATAACAGAGGACTCTCTGATCAATGGGCTGTTCCCAGGGACACACGCCGAGTCAGATTTCAGGTGCTGCTGAAAGGCTGAAAGATTGCCAACTCGGTGCAAGATGCCAATTGGTCTGCCTGAAACTTAGTAATCTTCCAGCATAGTGAGATGTCTACCAGGGAATATTGCTGACTGGCATGGTCCAGGCTGGAAGAGTATATGCTGAGTGATGCACTGAAGCTTGCTGCAGCCAAAACTAAAGCTCTATAGGAAAGGATCATGTGGCTAAGCCCCCTCAAACACTGACATGGTGCATCATTCCAGGGGACTATGTGAGTGGCATCAGAGCTTTGGTTTAAAAATAAATTAACATTGCTAAATGTATTGAACAGGAATGTAAAACAATTTGCACTATTTATGTTTTTTTATATATTCTTATTATGAATAAAGTAAATTTTTTAAATAAAAAAGAATTTGGAAGCCTTGTGCATCATTTCTACAGCAAAACGTGCTAGTCCTACATGGTTAACACATATTGGCACAAATTAGATCATTTGATCAGAGAAAGATAACAATTTTTTTTCCAAGGAAAAGAACAGAAGTAAGGTATTAGATCCCTCAAGCCTGCCTCACTGCTCATTCTTATGATATTGTAGCCATTAGTGAGACTTGGTTGCAGGAGGGGCATGGCTTGCAGCTCAATATTCCAGGTTTCCATTGTATTAGACAAGGAAGAGTGGGAGGGATTAAAAGGTGGAGGGGTGGTGTTACGATTCAGGGAAAATGCCATGGTAGTGCTCCATCAGGATAGACTGGACAACTCATCTAGTGAGGTATTATGAGCAGAACTGAGAAATAAGGAAGGTATGACCACATTAATGGGGCTATACTACAGACTACTCAACAGTCCAAGAGATTTAGAAGAACAAATTTGTTAAGAATCACAGATTATTGCAAGAAAAACAAGGTTGTTATAGTAGGTGATTTTAACTTTCTACATTTTGACTGGGAATACCATACTTTAAATGGACTATTGTTTTTCAATTGTGTTCTGGAAAGTTTCCTTCATACAGTACATAGAAGTCCCAATGAGAGAATGTGCAATATTGGATATGCTGTTGGAGAATGAGACAGGGCGGGTGACAGGAGTTTGTGTTGGGGAACACTTTGCATCCAGTGGCCAAAATGCCATTAGTTTCAAAGCAAAAATGGAAAAGATAGTTCTGGTCCATAGGTTAATATTCTAAATTGGAGTAAGGCTAATTTTGATGGTATCAGAAATTATCTGGCCAAGTGTAGATTGGGACACCCTGCTTTCTGGCAGAGGTGTGCTTGGTAAGTGGGAGGCCTTCAAAAGCAAAATTTTAAGAGTACAAATCTTGCATGTACCTCTTTGGAATAAAAGCTAAAGACAACAACTGTAGGGAGGTGCATAGCAGATATAGGCAGGTAGGATCTAATGAGGTGCTGATGGAGTACAGGAAATGCAAGACAAGACTTAATAAAGAAATCCAGAGGGATAAAAGATGGCATGAAGTTGCTCTAGCAAAAAAGGTGAAGGAGAATCCTAAGGGATTCTGCAGATATTTAAGAGCAAAAGGAGTGCAAGGGACAAAATTGGTCTTCTGGAAGATCAGAATGTAATCCATATGTGGAACCAAAACAGATGGGGGATATCTTAAAATATTTTTTTGCCTCTATTTACACTCAGGAGATGGACACAGAGTCTATAGAAGTGAGATAAAGTGGCATCAATTTTATGGACCCTGTACAGATTAAGGAGGAGAAGGTGTTTGCTACCCTGAGGCAGAACCTGGTGGATAAATCCCTAGAGCCTGAATAAGTGTTCCTTCAGACCCTATGCAAGACAAGTGCCAAAATTGTCAGCGCTCTAGCAGAGATATTTAAGTCATCCTGAACAACAGGAGAGGTACCAGAGGATTGGAGGATAGCCAATGTTGTTCCGCTGTTTAGAAAAAGCTCTAAACATAAACCAGGAAATTATAGGCCGGTGACATCAGTTATGGAAAGTTATTGGTAGGTATTCTAAGGGGCTGGATATATAAGTATGTGGCTGGACATGGACTGATTGAAGGTGACTTCATGCATGATAGGTCATGTATAACTAATCTTATTGAGGTTTTCAAGGAAGTTACCAAGAAAGTGGATGGAAAGGCAGTAGATGTTTTCTACATAGAATTTAGCAAGGCATCTGACAAAGTCCCACATGGGAGGTTGGTCAAAAAGATTCAGTCACTCGGCATTCTAGATGAGGTAGCAGGTCTGGATTAGACATTGGCTTTGAAGGAGAAGCCAGAGAGTGGAAGTATTTGTTTGTCTCTCTGAATGGAGACCTGTGATAAGTGGTGTGCTGCAGTGATAAGAACTGGGTCCTTTGTTGTTTGTCATCTATAACAATTGTCTGGATGATAATGTGGTGAACTGGATCACCAGGGTTGCCAATGACACCAAGATTGAGGGGTGTAGTTTAGAATGAGGAAAGCCATTATGGCTTGCAGGAGGATCTGCATCAGCTGGAAAAATGGGCTGAAAAAATTGCAGATGGAAGTTAATGCAGATATATGTGATGTTTTGCACTTTAGTAGGTCCAACCAGGGAAGGTCTTAAAAAAAATGAATAGTAGGACACTGAGGAGTGTGGTAGAACAAAGGGATCTGGGAATAGAGGTCTATAATTTGTAGAAAGTGGCATTTTAGGTAGATAGGGCCATAAAGAAAGCTTTTGGCAGGCACATTGGCCTTCATAAATCAATGTATTGAGCACAAGAGATGGGATTTTATGCTGAAGTTATACAAGATGTTGTTGAGGCCTACTTTGGAGTACTGTTTGTAATTCTGGTCACCTACGTACAGTAAAGATGTAAACAGGGTTAAAAGAGTATCGAGAAAATTTACAAGGATGCTGTCAGTTCAGGAGGACCTGAGTTATAAGGAAAGATTGAATAGAATGTAGAAGATTGACAGGAGATTTGATAGAGGTATACAAAATTATGAGGGGGGATGGATAGGGTTAATGCAAGCAGGCTTTCTGCACTGAGGTTGAGTGGAACTACAACCAGTGGTCATGGGTTAAGGGTGAAAGGTAAAAAGTTTAAGGGGAATACAAAGGGTAACTTATTCTCTCAGAGGGTTGTGAGAGTGTCAAAACTGGTGCATGTGAGCTTGATTTCAACGTTTAGGGAAGTCTGGATAAGTACATGGATGGTAGGGGTATGGAGGGCTCTGGCCCCGGTGCAGGCCGATAGGATTAGGATGTTTAAATAGTTTTAGCAGATGGAACTAGATGGGTTAAAGGGTCTACTTCTGTGCTGTGCTTTTCTATGACTCTATGATCAACACTTGATGCACCATCAATAACTCTCCAAGATGTGAGGCGAGATATAGGCTTTTATTGGCTGGAAGAAAGAACAAGCAGCAATTGACCACCATACAACATCCTGGAGACTGAGGGCAGGGCTCAGGCACTGATCACCTTTATACCGGGGTCTGTGGGAGGAGCCACAGGAGCAGTCAGCAGGGGGGGGGGGGGGCATGTCCAGACAGGTATATGTAGTTCACCACAACACTGACCTCAAATCTATTTCCTAATCAGCTGTGAATTCCCAAGCTTTCAAAAAGACTCAAGGAAACCTTTATTTTTGTTTTTATTGGTTAAGACACAAAATTCCAAATTCTAAATATCCAGAAAGCCACACCATTTGAATTACCACTCTTTCCAAGAATTTCAGCTTAATTGATTCCAGAATTCACCCGCAGTTTTTAAGTACAGGATGTCATTCTAATCGTTCACAGTGAATAAATATCGTATGACTCATGAAGCAGCTCTAGAATGTAGAGCTTAAAATTATGAAGTCATTTGAGTTATTCAGCACAGAAATGACCCTCCAGTCAACCATGTCCACACCAATCTTCTTGTCTACTTTTACAAATTCCATTTACCTTCTCTAGATCAATAAATTTCTATGTTTTGTCTGAGTACTTCTTAAATGTTTTCACTGTATTTGATTCCAGTACCTTGTCTGCCTGCCTGCAAGTTCTAGAATATTAACCACTCTCCTCATTCAGCATCATGAAGAGGTCATGGCCGTACTCATCATGAGGAAATGTTGGAGATGGCTTACGCACATGATGAGAAGAGAGGCCAACTCCATCATCAACGCCATAAACTCCAGTCATGTAATGGGCAACATAGTGATGATTATGACGTAAAACAAATCCTTCAAGCTCCTTTAAAATTCCTTCCCTTCACTTTAAAACTATGCTATCTTGTTTTGATGCATCTATTGTGGGGAAAAATTCCGTTTACCTAATCCATGCATCTTATAGCTTTATACAACCTCTATCAAGTTACCAAATAGGTCCAGCATTTCCAATTCTCTCCTTATGTCTCCCCACATCTCAAGTCCTCCAATGCAGGCAACATCTTGGTGAATCTCCTCTGTTCTCTCTGGAGAGGAATCACATCATTCATATGCTATAGAGACCAGAACAGCACACTATATGGCAAGTACCATTTTAGCAGCATTTTGTAGAGTTACAACATGACATCTGAACTGTTCTATGTCCTGACGTATAAAGCAAGCTGCCCTATGTTTTCTTCACCACACTAAACTCCTGTGTTGCCGCTTCCAGGGAACAATGAATTATTCAACATTCTGTAGGGTCCTACCATTTACTCTACAAATTCAGTGGCCACTTCTTTTTCTTTAGGTACACCTGCTTGTTAATGCAAATATTTAATCAGCAATCATGGGGGCAACTCAATGTTTAAAAACATGCAGACATGGTCCAGAGGTTCAATTTTTCAGACAAAATATCAGAATGGGGAAAAATGTGCTGAAATAACTTTGACAGTGGAATATTGTTGGTGCCAGATGGGTGGTTCGGGTATCTCAAAAATACTATTCTCCTGATGTTCTCACATATACCGATCTCTAGAATTTACAGAGAATGGTGAGAAAAACAAAGAGGGGAAAAAAAACATTCAGTAAGTAGCAGTTCAAAAGTGCCTTGTTAATGAGAGAGGTCAGAAGGAATGGCCAGATTGGTTCACGCTGACAGGAAACCGACAATAACTCAAATAACCGTGTGTTACAGTAGTGGTATACAGAAGATTGCCTTTGAATGCACAGAACAGCAGCTTGAAGTGGGTGGGCTACAGTAGAAGACTGTGAACATACCAGAATACACAATGTGGCTAATTTATTAGGTATAAAGTGGACACTGCGTATATCTTTCGCATTTGACTTCCTGAAATACATTGCCTCACACTTGTCAGGATTAAAATCCACCTGCACTGCTCCATCCAAATTTCTATTGGATCTATATCCTGTTGCATCTTTGCACGAGCATCCACATTATCCAAAACATCACCAATTTTCAAGTCATCAGCTAACTTATTAATCATACCTCCAATGCTCACATCCAAGTTATCGATATACATAAGATAAAAGAGACCAAACATTGATCTCTGTGGTATATCACCAATCATAGATATATTCTGAACAAAGTATGTTTCCACTACTACTGTCTACCTGATATTACTAAGTCAGTTCTGGATCCAATTAGGCACCTTATCCTGAGTCCCTTAATCTTCTAGTAGAGTATTTGACAAGATCTAAAGTCCATATAGTCAATGTCTTCTGATCTGCCATTATCAGTTTTCCTACTTCCTCTAAAAAAAACTCAAAGAAATGATAAGAATATCCACTATGCCAAGCCATGCTGACTATTCCTGATCAGCACCAACCTTTCCAGTTGTCCATCAGTCAATGTCCCTTAGAACTTTCTCCAGATACTTCTCTTCCCCTTACATAAGACTCGCCAGAGTATTTATCCTTGCTGCCCTTCTAAAATGAAGGAACAAGAGCTTTGCTCTCCAGTGTTATGGTACCTCATTTTGTGCAAAAATATCAGTCAGGACCCCTGTTATTTCCTTCCTAGCTTTCCACAGTATCCCAGAATACATCTCATCTGGCCTTGAGGACTTATCAACCCATATGCATTCTATGAGACTGCCCCTTTCTTAACAATGACATGCTCCATGCCATCAACTTACTTTCCCTAACTATCAACCATATCCTTTTCTTTGCTGAATACAAGCGAGAGTATTCATTTAGAACTTTGCCATATCCCTGAGCTCCACACACATTTGGTCTATATGAACAGTGTACAAGACAAGTTTTTCACTATATCTTGATACATGTGAAAATAATAAACCAATAGCAATAACTTTGGTCCCTAAAGGGACTCACACTTAACCTAGCTATCCTCTCGCTCCTGCTCTATTTATATGAGCATCTTGATACAGCATCAATTTGTTGTATATTTATTTTGCACTTGCAATTTCCTGGCAACCAGTGCAGGAGAGTTGAGTAATCTTTTGTCAATTCCAGTTATTTAACCAAAGCAAATCTTGCCATGTCTATGGTGAAGCTGAGTGAAATTACAAAATGACTTACGAGCCACTTACAAGACAGCTTTGTGGTTGTCCTCTATCTTGGCAATATCTTTTGACCTGGAATTGCTTGCATTTTTTTGTATTGCCATAAGGCAGCTGATACATTCACCTGAGACCTCAGTTTAAAGTATCATCAAAAGATGCTGATTTGGAATATGAACCATTCCTCAATTGCATCCTGTATTATTGCTTCTCGTTGTGGGAATTCCGGAAAGCATGTTAGCGTGGCCATTAGTGTAACCCAGGTTCAATTCCACCACTGATTTTAAGGAGCTTGCTCCTTCCACGTTCCAAGGACATACAGGTTAGTAGGTAAGTAATCACATAGATGGCGCGGGCTCATTGGGTGAGAAGGGCTCATTACTGTACTGTATCCCTAAAATAAAATCCATGTGCATTCTATTTTGAATGCCAAGGTGCTACTACTGAGGCAAGGTTGACCCTATCATTAGACTAACACAGTGAAACTATTCCTGAACACAAACAATATTAGTATAGTCCCACTGGAATAGAGGCCAGCTGGTGGTGTAGTGGCATCAGTGCTGGACTTCGGAGCAAAGGGTCCCGAGTTCGAATCCAGCCGGCTCCCTTGCACGTGTTGGGTTGAGTGTTGAGCTTGCAACTCGGCCTCGTAAAAATAAGAAAGCCTGCTAAAGAAAAAAATGCCATCACGACGGCGTCCCGGTGATTCCACAGTTAAGGGCTAAAAAAAAACTGGAATAGAGACCAGCTGAATTGACGAGGTCTGCTCCATTCTCAATCCCATGCCAATGTGCACTGTAAATTAGTTTCAATAGATCATCCTGTCTATGTAAGGTATAAACAGGTAGTAAAGCCTTTTAACATCAAACTTACCATTAGATTGAAGAACAAGTGGGAGCAGCAGATGCCCAGGAACTTGTGGTTATAGGGGGAGAAGCCGGGAATTCCTCCAGCTTTCACTGAAAGTTCCTAGTCAAAAAACATTAATGATATATAGCATGTAACCATTCTTCAACATACATGCATGGTTTAAATATAAACACGAAAGAACAATGTATGCTCAAGTCTCTTGATATAATTAAATAGTGTGGAGCAAAATGCAGTGCTTGGAGAATTTTGAAATTCACACTTAACCTTCTAATATCAAAGTCAAATTTAATATCTTATGCACAGGTGCAAAGAAAAACCTACCTGCAGCAGCATCACAAGTACATAGCATCACATAAGCAGCATTCGCAAAAAAACAAAATCGAACATCAGTGTAGACATTTTTGCCATTTTAGACACAAGACATCAGAGCAAAATTAGGCCCTTCGGCCCATTGAGTGTGACCAACCATTCAATCATGGCTGATTTACTATCCCTTTCAATTCCCTTCTCCCCAAATATGCTCTTACTAATCAAGAACCTATCAACCTCTGCTTTAAGTATATCCAATGATTTGGCTTTTACAGTTGTCTACAACAGATTTTAATCAAAGATTTAAATTCTGGCTAGTCTGTACACTATCTTTTGCATTATGTGTAATAATTAAAAAACTACAAACAACAATTCTGAAGTTAGCTTTATTTAAACTGGTTAGAAGAAAAGGCAAATGGATTACCTTTCCAAGCAATGCTGGTGTTTTACAACAATCTGGTGCGCCACATAACCATTGCTGACACCAGGTTTCAATGCTTATTTCAAAAGTATTCCATCACTTAAACTAAAAAACCATTCGCTGTCAGAGTGGGATTAGAATTCCAGCATCTTGATCAATAATCTGTGTCTCTGGATACCAGTTCAGTAATTTAACCACAGAATTGCTACACTCATAATTGTCCAGGAACTAAAACAAGTCTAGTGTATTCCTCTCAAAGACATTGCCAGTTAACACTCTTAAATGTCTTCATCTGGTTTGCCAAATCGGTGGTTTCACAATGTAACTTCAAACCTCCAATCTGCCCTGCCCACCTCAAAATCTGTTTCCCTCATCCGCTTCATCTCCAAAAGCTTTTATAAATACTAAATGAAGGCAACACAGTAAATGAAGCAACAAGGCCTTTGTTTAATGGCTATGTTTCACCTGCCTTACTCACAGGAAAATCTGGAAGTTGAATCTTTAGAGTTGTTGTCAGAGCACTACATGCCAAAATATTAAAATGCCCAATCCCATTAACCTGCACCCGGATCAGACAGCTCCATACCTCTCCCATCCATTACCTATCCAAAAGTCTCTTAAATGTTGAAATCGAACCCACATCCACCACTTCTGCTGGTAGATTGTTCCACACTCACACTACCCTCTCAGTGAGGATGATCCCCCTCATGTTCACCTTAACCATTTCATCTTTCACCCTTAACACACACCATCTAGCGTCATGCAGCCTCAGAGGAAAACTTAGAGGAGATTCCAAGACAGCCTAGGAGGACTAACAAGCCTGTGGCTCACATACAGTTTAGGCAGTGCTCTGAGTGACTTCTTTGCCCATCACCTAAATGGTGTAAGTACAAGGCAGCTGGCCAGAAAAGTCAGGATGGCCTCTTTAGAACAACTACTGGCCAAACCCACCCAGAATGGGATGACATAAATGAGTGGTTCTGCATTTGGACTTGCTCTGATCCTTCTCATCCTTATTTTCCAATTTCCCAATGCTTTGCAATCTCCCCAACTACTGCAATAACCTTCAGCCCGATAAACTTCAATGACTTCTCGTTTCCCCAATTCTGACGCTTCGTATCAATCCTGATTTTATTGCCATATTGTTGATGACTCTAGAAATGCCCCCTTAGTCTCTCTACATCTCCACCCTCCACATACTTCTTAAAAGTTCTCTCTTTAGTCAAGCATTTGGCCATGTATTGGATATATCATTTGGTGGCCTGATGTCTGATACTGCTATGAAATTCCTAAGAGTATTTCACCATGACAGAGGCTCTACAGGAAAGCAAACTTCACATTACTTTGAGTTCTGCTACCGATTATGAAGAATGCAAATCCCACACTGAGGGAGATAAAGCAACACGATAATAGGAGTCCACAACAAAGATGAGAATATCCCTCCATTTCTAACAGTAAATCCACCAGTATGCAAGTCCTGGCTGCGTGCCTATATTTAAAATGATCCGCATGTAAACCAGACTTGCGTAAGTAATTCAAATTCAAATTTCTGCTTCACTCCCTTATCCTCTTCTCTGGACAGGATTGTTCTCATGGGTTGTTATCTTTGGTCTTGCTTTCCAAACACTGGTCACACACTCTATTTTTCACAATGACTGCAATCATTACCACAGTCAAACTCAAGAGCAAACTCTTCTGTTAACTATCTAAGCATTGATTATTTTGTTCTGTGTGTGACAGTGTTAGAATTGCTAAATTTAAGATAATCTCTCTGGATACATACACAGGGCACTTTGGTCATACTGGTTGGTGCTGGATGCTCTAACATCAGCACTACATCGTTATCTCAACACCAGTAGCTTAACCGTCATGTGCAAGCTAGGCAGAAGTACTTGGGGTAGAAGTTCACCCACCCTGACCGCATCTGCACTCAGCAGACAATACGGAACAGGTTATACACCATATCCTCTAACATCAACAGGTCTGAGTTTCAGAAACAGAGTACCACTCACCAGTATGCTCCAAGCTTCAAACTCAAAGCAAATTTATTATTAATATATATATATATATATATATTTCACTATATACTTTGAGATTCATTTTCTTGCAGGCATTTACAGGAAAATAAAACCATAAAATATTGGGGCAGAATTAAGCCATTCAGCCTATCAAGTCTGCTCTGGCATTCAATCATGGATGATTTACTTTCCCTCTCAACCCATTCTCCTGTCTTCTCCCAATAACCTTTGATGCCCTTACTAATCAAGATCCTATCAAATTCCACTTTAAATACAGGACCATAAGAAGTACAATCGAATTTATGAAAAACTATACACAGACCAAACATACACCCTACATACACATAGATGGGCTAAAGAGGGAAACAACTCACGAAGGTAAATGACAAGGTGTTTAATCAGCTGAGGAGTACTGATTAAAACCCACATCGATCATTCCCAAGAAGCAAAGCCATCACTTAATGTAAATCTAGGCCAATTCATAATAACCTGTCTTAGTTGATGTTCGTCAACTTGTCACTAAATGTGCATGAATCGGGGGAGTGGGTGTCTTCAAAGCTGAGTTACTAGGCTGCTGTCTCACACAACTGGCAAATCGCTGGAAGACTTTAACAGGCTTCAGCCCCCAGAATGGAATCAGAGCATGCCGCTCCTCTGTGAAGCCTCCGTGATGGAGAAATGTGTCGACAATGCTCCGCAGAGCTTATCACCAACCAAGTGAGAACGAATCAGGGCAAGGAAGATGGGACTGGTAGGTTGTCGACGTCTACAGACTGAGATGGATTTCTCGGACAGTCATGAAGGAGCTGGAGAGGTAAAGTGACAACAGAAGGGAATTCCAGAAATATGGACCATAGGAGCTGGAAGCATGGGCCAAGAGTGGATTAAGCTGGCATGTTTGTACACAGCTTCCTGCACGGATTAGCAGTTGTCCCTCTGGACCAGTTAGTGAAAGGAAACACGGAAGACTCTAACACTCTTCTAAGAAAGTTACTGTGCAGTGCCAATACTAGAGTAAATGCCAAACTTGTTCTACCAACAGATGCTTAGTTTTTGAGGCATTACGTTTTACTTAATTAAAGATATTAATATAACAGTTCATTAAACACTGGGAATAGAAGGTTAGTGAAATGATTTTTGTATTATTTACGATGCGCAGAAGAAGGCTCTTTTAAGATGGAAGGAACTCAAGATTAGAGGCCGTTCCATATCTTTCAGCCAAAATCTTCTGCATCTCCTTCAAAGGTTCCCTGTAACCCCAAAACACCGCAGAACCTTTGATAGTCCAGTGTGTACTTTCTATGATGATCAAAAAAGCAGGAACTTCCCTACTTAATGGAACTGTCTGGGTCCATATGTTTAATACAAAGGTTAATTAAATTAGATTGCATTACATTTAATTATATTCAAAACTAAAAAAAAATTCAGTAGGGAAAGACAGAAGACTTCATACCAGATGTATCACTGATAGTACAGGTCTAGAATTCCAAATGGAAAAGACTCCTGCACCAGCTTTGTTGGAGGAATGAAAGACTTACAGTATCTGCACAATGTTCTGGGTTGACTTGATAGAGGAAGGTTTGGGGGGGAATTGGGTCCTGTAGAACAATGGAAGCTCATTGCCAAAGCTTGTCATTAAGCCTGTTAAATGCATCCAGTTCTTTTAACATCGTTTGGCCTTTGTCTAGATATACCTAGGCTTCAAGCAATAGAACTTCAATGGTGTGGATTTCAGCACGACATACTGAACAGTCAGTTATCCTCTTATCTAATAGTTCAATGAAGTTATATTCCAGCATTATGCATGCAGAGAGCTGTGGGTTTGGAAGTGTTAACACATTGCAATACTGTCCTGCACCTCTTCACTTCAATGGCTACCCATTACAATTCTACTCCCTATTCTCATTCTGATATGTCTGTTCATGTTCTCCTCTGCTGCCACAATGAAGCCACTCTCAGGATGGAGAAGCAATACCTCATTTTCCTTTTGGGTAGCCTCCAACCTGATGGCATGAAAACTGATTTCTCTAACTTCCAATGATTTCTCCACCCTCCCCCTTCTCTCCTTTTCAATTCCCTATCCTGGCTCCCCTCTTACACTTTCCCTTCTTTCCACCTCCACCACCTCTTACAGGTTCCCTTCGTCCCTCCCTTTCTCCCATGGTCCACCTTCCTCTCCTTTAATCCTTTATCTTTTCCACTTTATCACCTCCCAGCTTCTCCATCCACCTACCTCCCCCTTACCTGCAAGCTTGTTATCGTTTCCCTGCCCCCCTCCCACCTTCTTATTCTGGCTTCTTCCCCCTTCCTTTCCAGTCCTGATGAAAGGTCTTAGCTCAAAACGTAGATTGTTTATTCCTTTCCATAGATGCTGCTTGACCCGCTGAGTTTTTCTGGCACTTTACGCGTTACGCTGAATTTTCAGCATCTGTAGAATCGCTTTGTGTTTATGTAGTGCAATTCAAAGTATTGACATGAAGGAGTTTGGTTCTCCTCTGGAAGAGAAGCACTGAGTGAATGAGTAGTCCGCTTAGTCTCCATCCTCTGCACAACAACTTCCCTCTCTCCCTGATGTCATTCTCCTCTGTCCTCGTGCCCGTGGCCATTCCCATTCATTCCCAAATATCTGTTTGCCCCCCCAAACTCTGGAATCCCTACCTCAAACCTCTTACTATCAACCTTCTTTCTCACATTAAGACACTCCTTAAGCACCACATTTTTAAATAAGCTTTTAGTCGCCAGCTGTAACATTATCTTGTGTGGTTCACTGTCAAAGTGTGGTGAACTACATATACCTGTCTGGACACGCCCCCCCCCCCCCCCCCCCGTTGACTGCTCCTGTGGCTCCTCCCACTGACCGTGGCTCCTCCCAATTGGAGCCTGAGCCCTGCCCTCAGTCTCCAGGATGTAGTACGGTGGTCAATTGCTGCTTGTTCTTTCTTCCAGCCAATAAAAGCCTATATCTCGCCTCACGTCTCGGAGAGTTATTGATGGTGCATCACAAAGTGTGTTCATTAACACTCCCCTGAAGTACTTTGGACTTTCAGGGAGGGTGCTGTGTAAATGCTAATCTGGGGGACGTGCAGACTGTGCCGCTTTTCTGCTCTGATAAATGGACATATGCCAAACAGCTGCTGCTTACTACTGGAATAAAATACAGGGAAAATATGAAACAGGGTTGAATTTAGTCAACTCTTATCTCAGCTGTGTGTGCTCTGTTCCAGAATCTGTGAAATTGAGTATTTAGTAACAATACCTTCTTAAATAATTTAAAGTAACAGCCAACTTGAGAAATCAATGTAGCCATTTTGCACATAGTAAGATGCCACAGGTGGGGACAGGTATGATAAAGTCTTGAGTGGAGATACAAGAGACTACACTGAAGAAGCTGAGCAAACAAAACTTGAGAATTTTGGATAAATTTCTCTATTCAATAGCAAACTAACATCAATTTTAATCTCATTATTTTACCAGTTCACCACCAATGAATTAGATCAAATGAATCAATTTAATTAGTATAAACCATCTTTGAGCACATAAATGCAAAAGGTTGTTCAGGAAACAAAACAGTTTGTTTGTGTCATCACTGAGCTCCTCAGTTCCTGATTTGTTAACTTTCTTATTGTGAAGTCTGTCAAACCCATCAATATTTGCATCACCATTTTTCTGCAAGCCAAACATCCCCACTAGTCAGAAAAAGGAAATAGAGCAAATCCATCACTGAACACTGGGAGTTAACACCTCACTAGGCAACTTGGATCCTTGACTTCCTGACTAATAGACCGCAATCAATAAGATCGCAATTTGTCCACTATGATTACTCTACACATAGGTGATCTATAAGGTTGCTAACTCAGCCCTTACTCTATCCATGAACACTCATAGCTGGATGACCAGACTTTGCTCTAACTCCCACTGGAACTATGTAGATGATACCGCTGTACTATGCCATATTTCAAGCAGTAAGTACAGGAAGGAGACAGAGAGCTTAGTGATATGCTGTCATGGCAACAGCATTTCCCTCATTGTCTACAAAAGAAAAGAGCTGGTCATTGGCTTCAGAAAGGTGGGGAAACGGGTGGGGGGCGGCTGTTGCACATGCACTAATCTACATCAATAGCGTTGAGGTTGGGAGGGTTGAAAAACTCAGATTCCTCAGTGTGAACATCGGCAAAGTAGTCCAACCACTTTGATGTCATAGCCAAGAAAGATCACTAATGCCTTTACTTCTTCAGGAAACTAAAGAAATTCAGCATGTGCCCATCGACCCTTACCAACTTTTATCCGTGCGTGATAGAAAGTGTTCTATCTAGATACGTGGCGGCTTCGTTTGATAATTGCTCTCTGCATGTGACCACGCCTGTTTCGCTGCTGCTGCTACTGTGCGATCGGAAAAATCTCTGGCAGGAAGGCCCCGAATCCTCAGCTTTGCCTTTTGCTTGGCGGCCGGTGCCGGGGTCAAAGCGCTCGGTAGAGATGGTGCTCGGTGCTCAGTGTCAGAGGGCTGGTTGGAGGCTCGAAGTTTTCGGACGGACTCGGAGTTGGCTGTGGTCAGGGCTCCCAGAGTGCTGTATCGGCAAGCTGCGGCGCTGGAGGTTCATGGCAGGAAGAGTTTTTCTTCCTTCTACCGTCTGCGTGAGATGATGGGCTATCTGGACTTTGAGACTTTCTTTTAAACCGTGCCATGGACTGCTCTTTATCAGATTATGGCATTGCTTTGCACTGTTGAAACTATGTGTTATAATCATGTGGTCTTTGTCAGTTAGTCTTTTATCAATTATGGTATTATCTGCACTGTTGCAACTATATATTAACTATGACTATATGTAACTAAGTGGTTTTGTGTGGGTCTTATAGCTTTAGTTTTGTCTGATGGGTTTGTAGTTCCTTTCTGGGGAATGTGCTAAGACGGTAGTGTGATATCGATACGCAGCAGTCTCTCCGGACTCTGGATTGGGGATTACCAAACGTTAAGTGGTTTTTCTTGTGTAGTCTGTTTTGTGCTTTTTCGTGATTTCATTCCAGAGAAAGTTGTCTCATTTTTTAACTGTATTGTACTTGTGGTTTATAAATGACAATAAACTGAACCTGAATCTGAAGAAACTACAGAGAGATGTTGATACAGCTCAGCATATCGCAGGAACCAGCATCTCCTTCATGTCTATATTTCTTGCTATCTCAGTAAAGCATTCAGCATAATCAAAGACCCCACCCACCTCAGACAGTCTTTTTTCTCCCCCCCCCACCCCATCGAGCAGAAGATGCAAAAACTTGAAACTATATATCAGGCTCTGGAACAGCTTCTGTTTCACTGCTATCAGTCCCTTGAATAGACCACTTGTACAATTAAGATGGACTCTTGACCATACATTCTATCTCAATTATGATCTCACACTTTATCGTTTTTAGTGCACTGCACATTTTCTGTAGCTTTTATTCCTTATTTTGCAGTATTATTGTTTTTACCTTAATCTAGATCAATGAACTGGTTCATTATTTCATTTGTATAAGTAGTTGCAAAGACAAGCTTTTCACTGTAATTTGGTACAGATGGCAATAATAAACTAATACTAATATCATCGGAGATTATTAAAGTCCTGCCAACTGGATGATAAACATTCAGGTGCTCTTTTTGGAAAGAGAAGCCATGACAAAAGGCAAATGGGAGAGTTTTGAACCAAGATATGCAGTTATGTTCAGCCAAGAGGATGAGCGAATTACTGTTTTGAACTACAGTGAACTCCACAACAAATGTTTTGCAAACTAATACTCATGAGAGTTACATAGGAATGAAAAAGCTTTAAAAGCTTCAAAGGGATGAGCAAATCTGGAAACATCTAGCATTGATTTTGGTGCAATAATTGTTTGGTGACAATAAAGTAAAGTAAAAAAGCTGAAAGCCCTAAAGATACACATGTCACCCAGACCAGATGAACTGCACCCTAGGGCTCTGAAAGAGGTAGTGTTAGAGATTGTGGTGGCATTAGAAATGATATTTCAAAAATCATTGGACTCTGGCATGGTGCCGGAGGACTGGAAAATTGCAAATGTCACTCCACTCTTTAAGAAAGGAGGAAGGCATTAAAAAGGAAATTATAGTCCAGTTAGCCTGACCTCAGTGGTTGGGAAGATGTCAGGGTCAATTGCTAAAGATGAAGTGATGGAGTGCTTGGTGACACAGGACAATGTAGTACAAAGTCAGCATGGTTTCCTTCAGAGAAAATCCTGCATGACGTACCTATTGGAATTCTTTGAGGAGATTACAGGTAGGATAGATAAAGGGGATGCAACGGATGTTGATAATATTTAGACTTTCATGCCTTTGACATGAGGCTGCTTACCAAGTTAAGAGCCCATGGTATTACAGGAAAGTTACTGACATGGTTAGAGCATTGGCTGATTGGTAGGAGGCAGCGACCGGGATTTAAATGATAGTTTTCTATTTGGCTGCCAGTGACGAGTGGTGTTCCACAAGGGTCGGTGTTGGGACCACTTCTTTTAATGCTTCTTTTAATTTAGATGATGAAATAGATGGGTTTGTTGTCAAGTTTGCAGATGATACAAAGATTGGCGGAGGGGCAGGTAGTGTTGAGGAAACAGGTAAGATGCAAAAAGACTTAGACAGATTAGGAGAATGGGCAAGAAAATGGCGATTTAATACAATGTTGGAAAATGCATGGTCATGCTCTTTGGTAGAAGAAATAAATGCGTGGACTATTTTCTAAACAGGGAGAAAATCCAGAAATCTAAGTTAACTTGCAGGTTGAGTTGGTGGTCAGGAAGGCAATTGCCATGTTAGCATTCATTTCAAGAGGACTAGAATACAAGATGTGATGCTGAGGCTTTAGAAGGCACTGGTGAGGCCTCACCTTGAGTACTGTGAACAGTTTTGTGCCTCTCATCTTAGAGGCACAAATCATACAAGGAATATTTGATGGCCCTGGGTCTGTACTCACTGGAATTCAGAAGGATGAGGGGGGATCTCATTGAAACCTTTCAAATATTGAAAGGCCTAGACAGAGTAGATGTGGAAAGGATGATGAGAGAGTCTAGGATAGAGTGGCACCTTTTCAAAACAGAGATGGGGAGAAATTTCTTTAGTCAAAGGGTAGGAATTTGTTCCCACGGGCAGCTGTGGAGGCCAGGTCATTGGGTGTATTTAAGGCAGAGATTGATAGGTTATTGATTGGACATGGCATCAAAGGTTATAGGGAGAAGGCTGAGAACCCCTGGTTGAGGACAGGAAAAAAAAGATCACCCATGACTCAATGGCGGAGCAGACTCAACGAGTCAGTTGGCCTAATTCTGCTCCTATGTCTTATGGTAATTAAAATAATAAACTGACTGACCATGATAATTATATTTTATATATCCACAATTTACTTTTCTTATACATTTAACTTTACATAAATCTTTCAAACTTTAAAGCATTTTAGTATTTCTTGTTTCAGTTTTGTTTTGAGACATTTAAATACTTCACTTGTACAAATTTCATAAATCGTTGCCCTAAAATTTGAGATACGAAATAAACTTCACTTTTACAGAATTTATGTGGGAAAAAAACTAGATCTTTCACAACTAATACTTCTTGATGCAGTTGTAGCTGATGCAGTCTCAAAAGATTGTGATGTGGAATCATTTTCAGAATCATAAACCCCCATAACACAAGCGTTGTGTGCACTCATATTTTTTAAATACTGGAACACTTTGGGTTATTGAGATCATCTTTGTAGGGATCCTGTGCCTTTAAAGATGACAGTCAATTTTTGCTTGGGTTGGAATACAGTACTCTACAAAAATCTTAGGCACTTATATATGGCTAAGGTGCTTAAGACTTTTGCATAGTAATGTATTTGTCAACATGGAGCAGAGAGAGAGTTTGTAAATCTGACAGCAGCAGCAGATGTTGGGAATGTCAAGGGTGGAGCACCATGGGGAGGGAGTGAGGGGCAGATGGCTGAGAAAGAGTGCCAGAGATATGTACAGACCACCCAGCCTTGAGTCACCAAGAAAGCTCATTTGATTCCAAACAATTAATATATTGTTCATTACCGAATATCTCTCTGGAAATTCCCGCTCCCTCCCCTCTCCCATCACATTTTCCCAACCATGATCCCCCCCACTTCCCACTCTCAGTCCACAATAGCGACCCATATCAGAATCAGATTTTTCATCACTCACGTCATGAAATGCTTTTTGCAGCAGAAGCAGTGGCAGCAGCAGCATAGTGCAATACATAAAATTATCACAGTATGCAATATTTTAGGCACTGCAGCTATATATATGCACCTATGACTTTTCAAGGTTCAAGGTTCATTTTATTGTCTTAGTATGAATGTACAGTACAACTCTGATAGCTGTGAAATACACATGAAAAAGAATCATTAGGGAGCAATGTCTCAGAAAGGCAGCGTCCATTATTAAGGACCTCCAGCACCCAGGGCATGCCCTTTTCTCACTGTTACCATCAGGTAGGAGTATTACAGGACACACTCAGCAATTCAGGAACAGCTTCTTCCCCTCTGCCATCCAATTCCTAAATGGATATTGAATCTTTAGACAGTACCTCGCATTTTTTAAAAATATTCAGTATTTCTGTTCTTGCACATTTTAAAAAATCTATTCAACATACATAATTGATTTACTTGTTTATTATTATTACTTTTATTTTATTTATTATTTTTTTCTCTGCTAGATTACGTATTGCACTAAACTGCTGCTGCTAAGTTAACAAATGTCACGTCACATGCCAGCGATAATAAAACTGGTTTTGAACTTGCAGACCCCAGAATTCCCAACCCTCTCCCCATGGAAAAAGAACAGTGACCATAACAACCCCCACAGAAAAAAAGACCAGCAATAATAACAATCCCTGACCCCCTTTTGCACTGTTCTGTATAATTGTGAGATGGTAGTTTATTATAAGGAAATGACTTACCTGTAATGCATATTCAATGGCTCTCACAAAAGTGCTCATTGTCAGGGGTGTAACAGCTCCAGGCATCATTTCACTGCAATAACCAGAATAGGACTTAATATGTTGTTTTAAAACCAACATGCTATATAGACTTCACTCAAGCTACTCCAACACTGGAGCACTTTACAACCACTAACTACTCAAAACTGAGTAGATTACCTCAGATGTGAGTATCTTTTGTCAATACATGGATATGCCTCAGGATATGTTTAGCTTATTATCTAAATTCAGAAAATACTAAGATAAATAATCAAGACTGTGGAGATGGAATCAGGGTTAGCATATTCGGTTTCCATTAAACAGTTACTTTATTTCTGTCTCTGCTGGTTCCGTCAGACCTGCAAATATCATCCTCTTTTTATTTAAAATTTGGCTCACAACAACAGTAACATACATTTGCATTGAAAACAGAATTTCCAAGCAATTAATGAATTCACATAGATGGAAATGCAAGAGAACATTCACATTTCAATAAAGAGGTGTGAACTACACGGTCCCCCCCCCCCCCCCCGGTAAATAAAACAGTAATTAATTAATGTAATGATATTTTTCTGTGAGTTATGTTTGTTCAATTAATGGAATATGGCAGCACATTGAATTTCTATGGAATAATCATCCTCTCCCATGTGGAAACTGATGGATGATTCCCAAGTCTTCATTTCAGAGGTCTAGGAAATACCATCAATTTCATAAGATCAAGCTCCAGGTTTAGGAGCTTAAGCAGAAATTTGGCGCCACCACAGCGCAGACTTGTTAAAAGGCAGATTGTGTTAAACAGAATACAACCTTTTATGGGTTAATAGGATTGATTTGAAAACACAATTGATATGACATATATGGACTCCCAAACAACACTGGGTAAGACCCAACAGAAAATATCCATTGGATCAACAGAAAGTCAGGGAATAACAAAGTTCCAAGTGACTGAGAATGGAGTTGTTATTTCTCAGACTGAAGAGATTGTATTATGGAGTTATGTAGGGTTCAGTACTAAGAGCACTAGTTAATATACACTCAGTAGCCACTTTATTAGGTCATGAAGTATTATTATCGAAACTCCATTGTGACTTTCACAATTAGCAGTCCAAAATCAATACGATACACTCAAAAGTATTCAGGAAGCAATATCTTTGTTGTCCACTGTTACTGGCCTTTAACATGAAGATTTTATTGGTTAACAAGACCCAAAATGTCTATTACAAGCCGTCTTAAATACGCAAGTGATAGGATTCAGAAGAGAACAGTTTCTGTTGGATCAATATCTGTATCCAACTAGTCAAACATAGCATTTCTTTGTTCAAACTTCAGAAAGTTTTGGTGACAGGAGCAGGCTCTTTCTCCATGCACCCAAGTAAACAGGGTGAGTGAGGAACTGGTGCAATCGGAGAAAACACTACTTGACCCGTTGAGTTCTTCCAGCAGTCTTTTTTTTTTCATATTCGAGCACCTGCAGTCTCTTAAATGTCCAGCTACAAAGGAAAGTTTATTTATGTCGCATGCCAGTGAGGGTTGAAGTTAACTACTGGAATTGTAGTGGAGGAATATTCAATCACAACATTCAAAAGGGAGCAGACAGTTAGAATAGTTTTATTCCAAGTTATCAAGTGTGCTATGATGATTCCTAACTATTAGTAAAATATTTGTAATTTCTGAAACCAAGAATGAGGTTATACTTTATTCTGACAGTAAACTAAGTCTGGGGTGAGAACTAAATATTTAGTTTACAGTATGCCTGTGCTCTGACATGCCACGTGAGGGGAACTTCTGCTCTCAATATTAAGAGTCAGCAGTACAGAACGTGATGCAGTGAAAAATTTCATAAAGCCATATTTTTGGTGTTTGATTTTAGTTTTTTATTCAATAAGTTGGCACAAAAGGCAGATAGCAATAATATCTACATATTGTGGCAGTTGTACAACTGCGATCAAAACAACTATCACACTGTTCATACTTCTAAGCCTTCACAAAGAAATTCAGAGCCAATGTACTGGTTTTGAAATGTATATGTAGTTAGACCATCAGGTATAGGAGCAAAAAGAGGCTATACCCCCGTTGAGTCTGCTCCGCCATTCAATCATGGCCGATTCCATTCTTCCAGTCATTCCAGTCAACTCCCCTGCCTTCTCCCCATACCCTGTGATGCTGTGCAGAGCATTCTGGCAGGCTGCATCACTGTCTGGTATGGAGGGGCTACTGCACAGGATTGAAAGAAGCTGCAGAAGGTTGTAAATCTAGTCAGCTCCAACTTGGGAACTAGCCTACAAAGTACCCAGGACATCTTCAGGGAGCAGTGTCTGAGAAAGGCAGCGTCCATTATTAAGGATCTCCAGCATCCAGGGCATGCCCTTTTCTCACTGCTATCATCAGGTAGGAGATACAGAAGCCCGAAGGCACACACTCTGCGATTCAGGAACAGATTCTTCCCCTCTGCCATCTGATTCCTAAATGGATATTGAATCTTTGGACACTACCTCAAAATTTTTTTTAAATAAACAGTAATTATGTCTTTGCACTTTTAAAAAATCTATTCAACATATGTATACTGTAATTGATTTATTTGTTTAGTATTATTTTTATTTTATTTATTATTATTATTACTGTTTTGTTCTCTGCTAAATTATGTATTGTATTGAACTGCTGCTGCTAAGTTAACAAATTTCATGTCACATGCTGGTGATGATAAACCTGATTCTGATTCTAATAACAACCTATCTCTGCCTTAAACACACCCAATGACTTGGCCTCCAAGGCTGCTCGTGGCAACAAATTCCACAGATTTACCACCCTCTGACTAAAGTAATTTCTACGCATTTCTGTTCTAAATGGATGTCTTGTCCTCTTGTCCCAAACTCCCTTTGCCAAATCTAATTTGTTCAGGCCTTTTAATGTTCGAAATGTTTCTATGAGATACCCTTCATTCTCCTGAACTCCAGGGAATACAGCCCAAGAGCTGCCAGATGTTCCTCATGTGGCAACCCTTTCATTCCTGGAATCATTCTTGTGAATCTTCTCTGAACCCCCTCCAATATCAGTACATCCTTTCTAAAATAAGGAGCCCAGAACTGCACACAATACTCCAAGTGTGGTCTCACAAGTGCCTTATAGAGCCTCAACATCACATCCCTGCTCTTATATTGTATACCTCCAGAAATGAATGCCAACATTGCATTCGCCTTCTTCGCCACTGACTCAACCTGGAGGTTAACCTTTAGGGTATTCTGCACAAGAACCTTTGTATCTCTGCATTTTGAATTCTCTCACCATCTAAATAATAATCTGCCCATTTATTTCTTCCACCAAAGTGCATGACCAGTCAGCCAGAATAGGATCCCTTTATTCCCACTCTCTGTTTTCTGCTGATCAGCCAATGCTCCAACTATGCTAGTAACTTCCCTTTAATTCCATGGGCTCTTATCTTACTAAGCAGCCTCATGTGTGGCACCTTGTCAAAGGCCTTCTGAAAATCCAAGTACACCACATATGCTTCATCTCCTTTGTCTACCCTGCTTGTAATTTCGCCAAAAAATTGCAGTAGGTTAGTCAGGCAGGATTTTCCTTTCAAGAAACCATGCTGGCTTTGGCCTATCCTGCCACTTGCCTCCAGGTGCTTCGTAACCTCATCCCTAGCTATTGATTCCAACAACTTTCCAACCACTGATGCCAGGCTAACAAGCCTATAGTTTCCTTTCTGCTACCTCCCACCCTTCTTAAATAGTGGAGAAACATTTGCAATTTTCCAGTCATCTGGTACTACCCTCAACTCTCTTTTACCCTTTATATACTTAAAAAAGCTTATTAGACACCAGCTTCCTTTCATAATCCATTTTTCCCTTCCTAATTACCTTTTTAGTTTCCTTCCGCAAGTTTTTAAAAGCTTCCCAATCCTCTATCTTGTCACTAGCTTTGGCTTTATTGATTGCCCCTCCTTTTGCTTTTACTTTGGCTCTGACTTCACTTTTCAGCCACGGTAGTGTCCTTCTTCCATTTGAAAATTTATTCTTATTTGGAATATATCTGTCCTGCACTTCCCTCATTTTTCGCAGAGGTTGGAAAGGTTGGAAATTAGCACAACAGCTCCCACAATGTAATAGCCGGTTAATCAAGCCTTGTAATGTTCTTTTTTGTGAGATAAACATTGATAAGATATTGTGGGTAGCAATTTTATTCATTATTTAAATCTGCCTGAGAGAGTCTAGAATTAATGTTCCTAGTCCAAGAGCCCTACAGTCCCCACATCACTACACAGTGGCAATGCATTAATGTGCTGATCACATTGCAATGGCAAATATATTTTCAAAAATGTGTTATTTTATGATGTCTTTTTAGATATCCAAAAGCCAACAAATATTTATTCCGCACTGTTGACACAGTAAGGCTCCTGCTGCATTACAATTTAAAATTGAGCAAACACATGTTTCAGGTTATTTTCATACGTCTGGCACACATATTGTGAGCCATGTACTGACCTAGAGGAGAAGAAATCTCTTCCTTCAAGGAATAGTGAGCCTGTGGAATTCACAACCATGGAGATCGTAGAAGTCAAGTCGCTGAGTATCTTTAAGGGGCAAGAGCAGGAATATAGAATAGGGATGGAGGATCAGCCTTGAAAGGCTCAAAGGGGTTACTCCTGCTTACTATATTAATTTGTGTTTCAAAATTGTTAAGATGATAAACGCAAGAAATTTTGCAGATGCTGGAAATCCAAAGCAAAACACATACAAAATGCTGGAGGAACGCAGCAGGTCAGGCAGCATCTATGGAAATGAATAAACAGTCGACATTCTGGGCCGAGATCCTTCTTCAGGGCTGGAAAGGAAGGGGGAAGATGAGAAGATGCCAGAACAAAAAGGTGGTGGAGGGAGTGGAAGGAGAATATCTAGAAGCTGATAGATGAAGCCAGGTGACTTGGAAAGATAAACGGCTGAGGAGGAAGGATTCTGATAGGAGAGGAGAGTGAACCATAGGAGAAAGGGAAGGTGACCGAGGGGAGGTGATGTGCAGGTGAGGAAGGGTAAAAGGCCAGTGTGGGGAATAGAAGAAGGGAAAGGAGGGAAATTAATTTTTGTTTTGAATCAGAAGGAGAAATTGATATTGATACCATCAGGTTGGAGGCTGCTCAGACAGAATATAAGGTGTTGCTCCTCCAGTCTGAGGGTAGTCTCTATCAACACAAGAGGAGGTTATGGACCCATATGGTTGACTCTGTGGTTAAGAAGGCATATGGTGCATTGGCCTTCATCAATCGTGGAACTGAATTTAGGAGCCAAGAGGTAATGTTGCAGCTATATAGGACCCTGGTTAGACCCCACTTGGAGTACTGTGCTCAGTTCTGGTCGCCTCACTACAGGAAGGAGGTGGAAGCCATAGAAAGGGTGTAGAGGAGATTTACAAGGATGTTGCCTGGATTGGAGAGCATGTCTTATGAGAGTAGGTTGAGCGAACTCAGCCTTTTCTCCCTGAAGCGACGGACAATGAGAGGTGACCTGATAGAGGTGTAGAAGATGATGAGGGGCATTGATCGTGTGGATTCTCAGAGGCTTTTTCCCAGGGCTGAAATGGTTGCCACAAGAGGACACAGGTTTAAGGTGCTGGGGAGTAGGTACAGGGGAGATGTCAGGGGTAAGTTTTTTTACTCAGAGAGTGGTGAGTGAGTGGAATTGGCTGCTGGCAATGGTAGTGGAGGCGGATATGATAGGGTCTTTTAAGAAACTTTTGAATAGGTACATAAAACTTAGAAAAGTAGCAATCTATAGGTAAGCCTAGAAATTTCTGAGGTAGGGACATGTTTGGCACAATTTTGTGGGCGAAAGGGCCTGTATTGTGCTGTAGGTTTTCTATGTTTCTATATCAGAATATTTGGTCACCAGGAAGGTCTGCTTTTAAGATTATGCTAAAAATCCATTCTGCATTTATTCCTTACACTGCGTGCATTATATTGACACAAAGGAGGGAATTTCCACAAAGCTCAAATCTTTAGAGTTACTGGTAGCCTTCAACAATATTGAAGGAAATAACAGTAATCATTTCAGTTCTCACGGCCTTGTAAGGATAGTCAGGTCAAGAGTTCATTTCATTGTAAACACAATGGAGAAGCAGAGGCCATGGTGTTGTCAGTGTTGATTCTTCGGGTGCCTGTGCCAACTGAACTGGGTACAATTTACAAACCTTTGCGCCTGCAGGACCGAGGGCTGAGTGGTGAGCTGCAGACACCTGAGGAAACGACACTCATACGAATAATAACGGGCCAGCAGAGATTACTCAGCTATCGGTGGACAGAACACAACGGAGACTAGTGGCCAGCATGACCGCCAACCTATCAGAACAAAGAGTCGAACCAATACAAGTGTGAGCACTCGGGAGAAACAAAACACAATCGTGCACTGATGATATCCCCTCGACTGGTGAAGCCTAACCTCCTAGCTCGGTGAACAGCCCTACAAAAAAGGTTTTGGATTATTTATTATTCATTATAGATTTCAAGTAACATAAACCTTTTTCCACCAAAATACGTGTGTTAAATTTTCTATTTCACTGGCATGAATCCTGAAAGCTGCGAGGTTGGTAGTACCCATCTCTACACGTCTTTCTGAGGGCTCTCGGTTTGTCGTCTCTCTGGTTCAATCTGAGATGCTCACAAATTCATTGAATGCCAACCTAGATCAAGACTACTAGAAGCAAATTATCTGAAGCTCTCAATTGGGTTGAGAGATGCTAATGTGAATTTCAAAGTCAACTTTAAAAATGTATGTCAAGGAAAGATCTGGCCAGGTGCAATGTCTTAAACAAAATCAAAAGTGGACAAAACTTTATTTGTTTGTGTTAAAATATTTGACTTGTATTGAATTGGAAACTGGAAATTGAGTACAATTTTGATTGACTCCCAACAGCTGATGGCAAATGACAACTCATATCTCTGAAATGACTTACAACACAATTACAGGTGCAGTTTAGAAGGCCATGAAATCCATTGAAGGATAAATACTTAAGTATGATTATAGATGTGAAATGATTACACATCAGGCCAAACTGGTCAAATAGAGCAATTACAGTTATCTACATAAAAACTTCAACACATTTTCAAGAAAGGAAAAGTGGAGATAAGCTGCCTACCCTATATTTGAAGTTGTCATCCATTCATAGTCAGTAGTCATGGCAGAATCAAACTCGTGCATCAATTCAAACTCTGACACGAAATTAAATGACGTGATTGGTCTGGCCTGAAAAGTTAAACAATGACCATGAATATGTTGCTTAATAGAATTAGATACGTGAGCTTAGAAAATAAGATTTGTCTGTTACATCAGTATGCATGTAATAGGATTTCACTTCAAGAATACAATTATAATAATGTATAAGAATATAATATATTGTTATTACTGAATATAATACATACAATAATACAGTCCTGATGAAGGGTCTTTGCCCAAAACATTGACTCTTTACTCTTTTCCATTGATGCTGCCTGGCCTGCCCAGTTCCTCCAGCATTTTGTGGGTGTTATTTTGATTTCCAACATCTGCACATTTTTCTTTTGCTTATAATACATTCACAGTTCAGGTTTTCACTTAAATCTCCCAGTTTGACTTGTGGGATATCAGTCTTCATGTTCAAAGGTCAGTATAAACTTAATAAAACTGCGCCATTTCAAATCGCCTCAAAAGGCAAAAAGCAGCAAATGCTGTTTACGTCAACAACATTTAAGCAGGCACACAAATAGGAAAGGTCTATAGTCCTAATGGACTGGCATAGATGGATATCTTGGTCAGCAAGGATGAGATGGGCAGAATGGCCTGCTCCCATGCTACATTACTCTATGATTAGTTAACAGTTGTTTTTCATTACTGTTGTCTGGAGTATGTGCTGGGACCACTACAATCTTTGATTTATGTTAATGGGTTAGTAGTGAGTACCTAGGATAAAGTGGAATATGGTAAATAATAAATTATTTATAGGACTATTAAAGTTTGGATGAAGACACAGATAGACTAGATCAGGGTTCCCAATATTTTTTATACCATGGACAAAGCCCTGGACTAGATTTTTGGGTAGACAAAGACAAATGGAACTAAAAAGAATAAGGTGAAACAAGGAACTTTGGGAAAAATAAATGATAGGATAAACCAAGCAAATTATTTTTTTAATTCATGACTTTAATTAATAGTTTTCAAATTATCAGGACGCTGATCAAGGATCTTAGTCTGAAACATTGTTTATCTCTCTCAATAGATTCTACTCAGGGTAGCGGGTGGGATATATCCCTGCCAGAGGAGGTGAAAGGCTCTCCTTCCCTCTGCTAGCTTGCAGACTACACTTAGGCAAGATGTAGCACCTAATTAGTCGCCTCCCCCCACTCCGGGTCATGTGAAGCCATGGGAGCAGGTGGCAGATGGTTGCACGAGCAGCTGGTACATATCGTAAGTTCTGATTATGTGATCACTGACATCAGGCAGACTATTAAAGAGTATTGATAATGCTGAGGTCAAATGCCATTTACAAATTTGCTGATGACACAACTATTGTTGGCAGAACTTCAGATATTGACCAAAGAGCGTACTTGAGTGAAATAGATCAGCTAGTTGAGGGTATCACAGCATCAACCTTGTACTCAGTGCAAGGCTAAATAACTGATTTTGAACTTCAGGAAGGGTAAGATAAGGGAACACACATCAGTCCTCATAGGGAGATCAGAGGTGGAAAGAGTGAACAATTTACTGAGTGTCAATATCTTTGAAGGCCCAATGTATCAATGCAGTTACAAAAAAGGCAGAGCAGCAGCTAATTTTCATGAGGAATTTGTGTAGATTTGGTACTTCACCAAAGACACTCACAAATTTCTACAGCTGTACCATGGAAAGCATTCTGACTGGCTTGCTCACTGTCGGTATGGGGTTGGGGGGCGGGGGGGTAGGCAGGGAGGGCTAATACACAGTATCAAAAGAAGCTGCAGAAAGTTGTGAACTTAGTCAGCTCCATCATAGACTCTAGCCTCCAGAGCATCCTGGACATCTTCAAGGAGAGATGCCTCAAAAAGGCGACATCCATCAATGAGGTGACTCAGGAGCCTGTGAGCATACACTCAACAATTCAGCATTAGCTTCTTCCTCTCTGCCATCAGATTTCTGAATGTACAATGAACCATGAACACAACCTCACTACTTTTTTGCACTACTCATTTAACTATCATACACATGTACTTACTGGAATTCAGATTGTATTATATTTCAATATACTGCCACTGCAAAAAATAAAAAATTTGACAACATATGCCAGTGATATTAAACCTGATTCTGATTCTCCCATCTTGTAAAGACCCTGCCCACTAGAAAGCAATGCCAAAACAACTTCCGTAGAAAATTTTTCCGAGATCACCCACATCATACGACAAGGCGCATAATAAATAAAGACAGCTGTTGCTAGCTTCTTGATTTCCTCCAACACTTTGTGTGTGTTGCAGACTTTTTTTTAATATTGACTTGCGAAATGGACTGTGACCATCCCACACAGAGCAGTACAAATACGCTAAACTTTCACTAGTATTTGGCCATGAATTAATAACGGTTGGGGTGGAATAATGAATTGAAGTGGCAAGTATTTAATTCATTATCCCACTCCTAGTCTAGCCTTGAAGTGGCTTCCTGTAGTATTGCAAAGCCAAATACAAGCAATAGGAACAGTTCCTCATCTTCAATCTATGTACACTGTAACCTAGAGGATTCAATACTGAATTTTCCAACTTCAGCTAACGTATTTTAGTCTATATCAGAAGTGGCAAGTTATGCCCATCATTTTTGCCGTTTTTGTTGTCCCTAATATAGTCTAAGCTGCTGGTTATCTCCAAAGCTTTACTCATAGATAAACTTTGTATAATCTGTTGTGTAACATCTCTGTTATGCTTATCCCAGCATACAGACTGCTCGTCAAGCGCTCCAGACCGGTTCAGAAGCAGGTGAAAACCTGGCCAGCAGGAGCCATCTCTGCTCTTCAAGGCTGCTTTGAGCACACTGACTGGCACATGTTCAGGGAGGCTGCAACCGATGGCGACTACCAACTTAGAGGAGTACACAGCATCAGTGACCAGCTACATCATCAAGTGCATCGACGACATCACTCTGTCCAAGACCATCATTACACGCACTAACCAGAAGCCATGGATGACCACGGAGGTGCATGCGCTGCTGAGGACCTGTGACTCTGCCTTCAGAGCAGGCGACAAGGCAGCCCTAACAACAACAAGGGCCAGACTGTCCCGAGCCATCAGGGGGGCAAAGTGTGCACATGCCCAGCGAATCCACAGCCACTTCCAGGACATCGGCGACACGCGGCGCATGTGGAAAGGCATTCAGGACATCACCAACTACGGGACAACATCACCTGACCATGCAGGTGATGCCTCCCTCCCAGATGCGCTGAACAACTTCTGCGCTCGTTTTGAGGCAGAACATGACGTGGTAGCGAGGAAGTCCACCCCTCCTTCAAATGACCAGGTGCTGTGTCTCACCGTAGCTAATGTGAGGAGAACACTGTGCAGGGTCAACCCACGGAAGGCTGCTGGACCAGACAATATTCCTGGCAGAGTGCGTAGTGGATGTGCAGACCAGCTAACAGATATTCTCACCGGTAGATCTTCAACATCTCCCTGAGCAACGCCATCGTTCCAACGTGCTTCAAGGCCGCCACCATCATCCCCGTGCCGAAGAAGTCTTCAGTGTCCTGCCTAAATGACTACTGTCCTGTTGCACTCACATCTATCATATGCAGTTCTCGTACTGTCCCAACCATTCAACACCCTCCACCTGGCCATAACCCACCTGGACAAAAAAGACACGTACATTTGGATGCTGTTCATAGACTTCAGTTCAGCATTCAATACAATCATCCCTCAGAAACTGATTGGAAAGCTGAACCTACTGTGCCTGAACACCTCCCTCTGCAACTGGATCCTAGACTTCCTGACTGGGAGACCTCAGTCAGTCCGGATTGGGTACGGCATCTCCAACATCATCACACTGAGCACGGGGGCCCCCCAGGGCTCTGTGTTCAATCCACTGCTGTTCACTCTGCTGACCCACGACTGTGCTGCAACACACAGCTCGAACCACATCATCAAGTTCACTGATGACATGACGGTGGTGGGTCTCATCAGCAAGAACGAGGAGTCAGCTTACAGAGAGGAGGTGCAGTGGCTAACGGACTGGTGCAGAGCCAACAACCTGTCTCTGAAAGTGAACAAAACAAAAGAGATGGTTGTTGACTTCAGGAGGACAGAGAGTAACCACTCTCTGCTGAACATCAATGGCTCCTCAGTAGAGATCATTAAGAGCACCAAATTTCTTGGTGTACACCTGGTGGAGAATCTCACATGGTCCCTCAACACCAGCTCCATAGCAAAGAAAGCCCAGCAGCATCTCTACTTCCTGCAAAGGCCGAGGAAAGTCTATCTCCCAACCCCCATCCTCATCACATTCTACAGAGGTTGTATTGAGAGCATCCTGAGCAAATGCATCACTGCCTGGTTCAGAAGTTGCACCATCTCAGATTGCAAGACCCTGCAATGGATAGTGAGGTCAGCTAAGAAGATCAACAGGGTCTCTCTTCCTGCCATTATGGACATTTACACCACACGCTGCATCCACAAAGCAAACGGCATTATGAAGGACCCCATGCACCCCTCATACAAACTCTTCTCCCTCCTGCCATCTGGGAAAAGGCACCGGAGCATTCAGGCTCTCACGACCAGACTATGTAACAGTTTCTTCCCCCAAGTTATCAGACTCCTCAATACCCAGAGCCTGGACTGACACAAACTTACTGCCCTCTACTGTGCCTATTGTCTGGCTTATTATTTATTGTAATGCCTGCAGTGTTTTGTGCATTTTATGCAGTCCTGTGTAGTTTTTTTTTTGTCTGTGTTGTTTTTACGCAGTTCAGTCTAGTTTTTGTACTGTTCCATGTAGCACCAAGGTTCTGAAAAATATTGTCTCGTATTTACTATGTACTGTACCAGCAGTTATGCTCCAAATGACAATAAAAAGTGACTTGACCTAACTTAATAACCTAACCACTGCTTACCTGTCATCTAGTCTGAACCTATCTTCTCCCCACCACTTCTGCTACCTAAAACTAACTTGTTTCCCATTTTTTGATGACGGGTCTTCAGCTTAACATCTTGTTCCTTTCTATTTTCCAAGACTTTGCTGGAAATGCTCATTGTTTCCAGCATTTTCTGGCTTCATTTCAGATTTCCACCATCTGTAGTTCTTTTTTGTTTGATTTTTATGTTCAAACATTGCTGTCTTGAGTTTGTGTATGGCTTTGTTTGAAATATTTTCACCCAAACCTTCTATCTCAGCAATACTTTGATTCCAGGAAGCTTCATCATCCTGTTTGTTGTCTAAAGGGAGGAGATTACACACTTATTCCAATGTAATCAGTGTGGAGCTGAACTGACATTCTGTACTGACTCCTGTCTTTAGAGTTGTTTCTGTACTCAGGAAAAAGAAAGCTGCTAGTGTTGTCTTCTCTTCTTCAGCAACTCAACTGGTGCTATGGTTAATTACAAACTTCTCAAATTCACACTCTGAAAGCGAACAGTGACTCCAAGCCCTCAACATAAGAGATTCTGCAGATGCTCAGAATACAGAGTACCACACAGAAAATGCTGGAGGAGCTCACCAAGTCAGGTGGGATCTATGGAGAGCAAAAGAAACAGTCAACCTTTCAGGCTTAGACGCCTCATCGGAACAACATTAAACGGACAGACAAGAACCTGATCAGCAGATCTTGATGAAGACTCTCTCCCTGAAATGCCAACCCTTTATTCCTCTCCATAGATGCTCCCTGTCTTGCTAAATTCCTCTGGTATTTTGTGTGTGACTCAATGCCCTTGATTATTTTGGTTATCTTTAATGGCTGTGATTCTTTATCTCTTCGTTGCCAATGTAGGAGGCAAAGTTTGTCTGCTCGGTAGCTTCTCAACCTTCGAGTTCATTTCAGGGTGTGCAAACATATGTACACATCATGCAAAGAGTTCAAACAAATTATATATAGTTCATTACCACAAAGACAAGCGATTCTGAAAATAATGGAAATCCAGTGCAACAAACCCAAAATGTTGCATTTAATGAATAGTTTATTCAAGACTGCCATTAGAACTATCTATAATGTTGCCACCTTCAGTGTCACATGACAGAATTCTTAACAGAGTGTCAGCCTTAGAACAAAAATTACAATTCAAAGCATTAACACATACACTCGATGGTCACTTTATTTGGTATCTTCTGTACCTCAAATTGGCCACTGAGTGCTTGTTTCTGATCTTCCACTGATGTAGCCCATCCACCTCTTCCACACAATACTGTTGCAACACGTGTTTATTTGAGTTACTGTCGCCTTTCTGACAGCTTTAACCAGTCTAGCCGTTGTCCTCTGACCTCTATCATTAGCAAGGCATTTTCTGCCACTCACTGGATTTTTAAAAGCTTGTTTCTGCAACATTTTCGGTAAACTCTAGAGACTGCTGAGCATAGAAATTACAGGAACCACCCTCCCTGGTGCCAACAATCACTCCACATCCAAAATCACTTAGATCATATTTCTTCCCCATTCTGATGTTTTGTCTGAACAACAACTGAACCTCTTCACCATGTCTGCACGCCTTTATGCATTGAGTTGCTGCACGTGATTGGCTGATTAGAAATTAGCATTATCGAGCAGGTGTACCTAACAAAGTGGCCACTGAGTATATCTAACATTAGGGCCGTTTTCTTAGGAACAAAAGAGATAGAGGAAAGATTGACTAACAATCTTTCCTCTAAAGATTCCTACACAGAAAGTAGAGACGCTGCTGGGCTTTCTTTGCTACGGAGTGGTGTTGAGGGACTAAATGAGATTCTTTGCCAGGTGAACACCAAGATGATCTGGCTTGTCTGTGCTTTCCACAGCCTACTGAGCTGTATCTGTGCCCAGTCACAGAGAATCAGGTTAATTCATCATCACAAGCAATTGGCAAACCTTGCTCTAACAAAAATACTCTTTCACCAGTGCATCAAGGAGAAGGAAAACTTGTGATATGACTCAGTGGGATTCCAGTCTCGCACTACTATTGCTGATGGAAAAGCACTCAGTATCATCAACATCAGGCCAATATGGTCTGGCAAACAATTTGGATTTGTTTGCCAGTAGCATCTAAATCATAATAATGAATAAAAAATACACATCATAAGACAGAGGAGCAGAATTAGGCCACATAGCTCATCAAGCCTGCTCTGCCATTCCATCAAGACTGATTCCAGATCCCAATTCAACCCCATACACCTGCCTTCTCCCCATGTCATTTGATGCCCTGACCAATCAGGAAACTATCAACTTCCACCTTAAATATGTGCAAGGACTTGGCTTCCACTGCAGTCTGTGGAAGAGGGTTCCACAGATTCACTTGCCACTTGCTAAAAAATTGTCCTTCCCTCTATTCTAAAAGATCACCCTCCCCCCCCCCACCCCCCGCCAATTTTGAGATTGTGACTCTAGTTCTGGATACCTCCACCGAAGGAAACATCCTCTCCATAGCCACCCTATCTAGTCCTTTCAACATTTGGTAGGTTTCAATGAGACTCACCCGCATTCTTCTGAACTCCAGTGAGCACAGACCAAAAGCTGCCAAAATGCTCCTCGTATGTTACCCCCTTCATCCCCAGAATCATCCTAATGAACCTTCTCTGGACTCGCTCCAATGCAACATCCACCCTTTCTGAGATATGGAGCCCAAGGCTTTTGACAATACTCCAAGTGTGACTTGACTAACATCTTATGAAACCTCAGCATTATCTTCTCGCTTTTTTATATTCTGTTCCCCTTGAAATAAATGTCACCTTGCATTTGCTTTCTTTACCATAGACTCAACCTGTAAATTAACCTTCTGGGAGTCTTGCATTAGATCTCTGAAGTCCCTCTGTACACCTGATGTTTGAAACTCCTCCCCATATAGCTAATAATTCACACTATTTACCAAAATGTATAGCATACATTTCCCAGCTCTGTATTCCATCTGCTATTTTTTGTCCATTCTTCCAATTTGTCCAAGTCCTGCTCCTGCTGCAATCGCATTGCTTCCTCAGCACCACCTACCCCCCACTTATCTTTGTATCAACCGCAAACTTTGCCTCAAAGCCATCAATTCCATTATCAAAATCAATGAAAAACAAAGTGAAAAGTAGCGTTCCCACTACTGACCCCTAAGGAACACCACTAGTCACCGACAGCCAATCAAAAAAGGCCCCCTTTATTCCCACTCACTGCCTCCTGCCTGTCAGCCATTCTGCTATTCATGCCAGTATCTCTCCTGTAACATCATAGGATTTTATCTTAAGTAGCCTGATGTGTTGCTCCTTATCAAATGACCTCTGAAAACCCAAGTAAATGACATCTACTGCTTCTCCTCTGTCCACCTGCTTGTTACTTCCTCGAAGAACTCCAACAGATTTGTCAGGTAAAATTTCCCTTAACAGAACCCATGCTGACTTTGACTTACTTTTGGGGTCTCCAAGTACCCCGAAACTGCATTCTTAATAATAGACTCCAAAACTTTCCCAGCCAGCGAGGTTAGGATAACTGGTCAATAATTTTACTTCTTTTGTCTTCCTCTCTTCTTAAAGAGCAGAGTGACATTTGCAATCTTCCAGTACTCCGGCACCATGCCAGAATCAAGTGTTTCTTGAATGATCATGACAAAAGCTATCTCTTCAGCAACCTCTCTCGGGACGCTGGGATGTAGTCCACCTGGTTCAGGTGACTCATCCACCTTAAGAGTCTGCCTGGCAATTTTTCCTTTATAATAGCAATGGGCCTCACTCCAGCTCCCTGACACTCATGCACCTTTGGCACACAGCTATTGAATTGACTTTATTTCTTACATCCTTCACATACATGTGGAGTAAAAATCTTTACGTTATGTCTCCATCTAAATGTACAATGTGCAATCATAGTAATTTGTAATAAATAGAACAATGAATGTAACATCGAATACACTCAAATCAGCATGAGTTAATCAGTCTGATGGCCTAGTGGAAGAAGCTGTCTGGAGTCTGTTGCTCCTGACTTTTATGCTGCAGTACTTTTTCCCAGATGGTAGCAGCTTATGTGCTTGTGGTTGGGGTGACTAGGGTCCCCAGTGATCCTACAGGCCTTTTTATTAAAAAAAAACACACCTGTCTCTGTAAATCTCCTGAATCATGGGAAGTTCACAACTATAGATGCGCTGGGCTGTCCACACCACTCTCTGCAGAATCCTGCAATTAAGGGAAGTACAGTTCCCACACCAGGCAGCCAGTCAGGATGCTCTCATTTGTGTCCCTGTACTTAGTTCTCAAGATTCTAGTGTCTTCCACAGTGAAGACAGATGTAAAGTACTTATTAAATTCATCTGCTATTTCTTTGTTCCCCATTATTACCTCTCCTGCATCACTTTCCAGTGGTCCAATATCCACCCTCATCTCCCTTTTACTCTTTACATAACTGAAACAAACATTTGGTGTCCTGCTTTATATTACTGGCTAGTCTGCCCTCATATTTCATCTTTTCCCTTCGTATAGCTTTTTTAAAATTTGCCTTTTGTTGGATTTTAAAAGCTTCCCAATCATCCAACTTCCCACTCACTTTGTTACTTTATATGCCCTTCCCTTGGCTTTTATGCAGTCCTTAACTTCCCTTGTCAGCCACAGTTGTCTACCCCTACCAGTTAAGAACTTTTTCTCTTGAGGGATATACCTTTTCTGCGCCTTGCGAACTATCATCATCTTGGAGTCCACAGATTACTCATGTTTCACAGTGCTGTAAATTCTGTAAAGTTTAAGTACTTTATTCTCAAGGAATTTGGCTATCATAGTGGAAATTATATGCCACAGATACACAGATGTGATAATTTGGAGTTCTGAATAGGAAACTTTTACATCCAATCGAGCAAGCAATTTATTCCATTATTCTGTTATTCCATCTCAATGTTATTTTCAACTCAATTCAAACCTTTAACACAAGGGTTCATAAGGACATAAGAAATGGGAGGAGTAGGCCATCTGGCCCATCAAGCCTACACCAACACTCAATAAAATCATGGCTGATCTGGTTATGGACTCAGCTCCACATACCTGCATTTTCTCATTAATTCCCCTGTGAAAAATCTGTCAAAGTGGGTCTTAAATATATTTAAATGAGGCAGCCTCTACTGCTTCCCTGGCAGAAGAAATCTACAGATACACTACTCTCTGGGAGAAAGCAACACACACAAAATGCTGGTGGAACACAGCAGGCCAGGAAGCATCTATAGGGAGAAGCACTGTCGACGTTTCGGGCCGAGACCCTTCGTCAGGACAAAGGAAATATAGTAAGAGGGAGAGGGGAAAATGCGAAATGATAGGAGAAGACCAGAGGGGGCAGGGTGAAGCTGAGAGCCGGAAAGGTGATTAGCAAAAGGGATACAGAGGTGGAGAAGGGAAAGAGACAGGAGGCCTAGGGAGAAAGAAGGAGGGAGGGGAGCACCAGAGGGAGATGGAGAGCAGGCAGCGTGATGGGCAAAAAGACAAAGAGAAAAAGGAGGAGGGGGAAAAAAAACTAAATATATCAAGGATGGGGTAAGAAGGGGAGGAGGGGCATTAACGGAAGTTAGATAAGTCAATGTTCATGCCATCATGTTGGAGGCTACCCAGCCGGTATATAAGGTGTTGTTCCTCCAACGTGAATGTGGCTTTACCTTGACAGTAGAGGAGCCATGGATAGACATATCAGAATGGGAATGGGACGTGGAATTAAAATGTGTGGCCACGGTGAGATCCTGCTTTCTCTGGCGGACAGTGCATAGATGTTCAGCGAAATGGTCTCCCAGTCTGCGTCGGGTCTCACCAATACATAAAAGACCACACCGGGAGCAACGAATGCAGTATACCACACTAGTCGACTCATAGGTGAAGTGTTGCCTCACCTGGAAGGACTGTCTGGGGCCCTGAATGGTAGTGATGGAGGAAGTGTAAGAGCAGGTGTAGCAATTGTTCCGCTTACGAGGATAAATGCCAGGAGGGAGATCGGTGGGAAGGGATGGCGGGGGGGGGGGGGGACGACAAATGGACAAGGGAGTCATGGGGAGCAATCCCTGCGGAAAGCAGAAAGTTGTGGGGGGGCTCCATGTTTGCTCTCTGGGGGAAAAATCTCTCCTCATTTCCATCCTAAATCTACACTCAGAAGCTACTTTTTTGGGCACACCAGCTTGTTAATGCAAAAATCTAATTAGCCAATCACGTGGCAACAACTCAGTGCATAAAAGCTTGCAGACATGGTCCCGAGGTTCAGTTGTTGTTCAGACCAAATATCAGAATAGAGAAAAAATGTGATCTAAGTGACTTTGATTGCTGGTGTCAGACAGGTTGTGTTAAGAATATCAAAAGAGTCTTCAGAGTTAAAAGAGAATGATGCAAACAACACATTAAAAAAAATTCAGTGAGCAGCAGTTTTGTGGGTGAAAATGCCTTGTTAACGAGGGAAGTCAAAGGAAAATAGCCAGATTTGTTCATGCTGACAGGAAGGTGACTAAAATAATCATGCATTGTAATGGTGGTGTGCAAAAGATAGTTTCTACAACAGAAGTCAACATATGTACCTAATAAAGTGGTCACTGAGTACATTCCCCTGAAACCTGAGGCTGTGTTCTCTCATTTAACAGTGGAAGCAACTTTCCTGCCTCTAGCTTATCAACCCCATTCATAATTTTATGTGTTTTGATAGGATTGTTTTTCTCCTTCTGAATTTCAGCAAGTACTGTCCCAGACAACTCAATCATTCCTTATAGGATAACCCCTTCATCTCTGGATCCAACTTTGTGACCCTCCTCCCTCACCGCCTCCAAAGCCAGTACATCTTTCCTCAAGTAAGGAAGGTGCAGGACAGATACATCACAAATCTAAAGGGAGAATGAGGCAACCATGCATGACAAGGAAAGTCAAATACAGCAGAAAAGCAAAAGAGTTGGCAAAAATTAGTAGGAAGTTGGAGGATTGGAAAGCGTTTTAAAAAGAATCAGCAGAATGCAACTGAACAAACCATAAGGAGAGAAAAGATGAAATATGAAGACAAGAAAGTCAATAATATCAAAGAAGACAGCAAGTTTTTTTCCCCCAGATATATAAAGAGTAAAACAGAAGCAAGAGTTGATATTGAACCATTAGAAAATTACACCGGAGAGGTAGTAATGGGGGAATCAAAGAAATAGTGGATCAGCACAATAAGTATTTTGTGCCAGTCTTCATTGTGGAAGACACTAGCAGTATACCAGAAATTTGAGTATGACAGGGGGCAGAACTGTGTGTAGCCACTATATCTAAAGAGAAGGTGCTTGAAAATCTGAAAGGTCTGAAGGTAGTTAACTCACCTGGACCAAATGGACTACACCCCAGGGCTCAGAAAGAGGTAGCTGAAGAAATTGCAGAGGCATTAGTAGTGATCTTTCGAGAATCACTTGATCTTTTATGGTTCTGGAGGTCTGGAAAACTGCAAATGTCATACCACTCTTTAAGAAGGGGGGGCAGAAGAGAGGAAATTATAAGGCCAATTAACTTGATTTCAGTGATGCTGAAGATGTTGGAGTCCATTATAAGGATGAAGTTTTGGTTGACTTGAACACACATGATAAAATAGGCCAAATTCAGCATGGTTTCTGTGAGTGGAAATCTTGCCTGACATATCTACTGGAATTCTTTGAGGAAGTAACAGGTAGGTTAGACATAGGAGAGTTAATGGGTGCTGTTTACTTGGATTTTCAGAAGGCTGAACATGAGACTGCTTAACAATACAAGAGCAAAAATACTAACGCAGATAGAAGACTGGCTGATTGGTAGGAGGCAAAGAGTAGGAATAAAGGGAAGCTATTCTGGGTAGCTACCTGTGACAAGTAGTGTTCCAGAGGGTTTGGCATTGGGACTGCTTCTTTTCACGCTACATGTCAATGATTTGGACAGCAGAATTCATGACTTTGTGGCCAAGTTTGCAGATGATACAAAGATGATGGAGGAGCAAGTAGTGTTCAGGAAACAGCGAGTCTGCAGAAGATCTTGGACACATTGGATACTTGGACAAAGAAGTGGCAGATCGAAGTGGCAATAGGGAAGTTTATGTACATGTAGAAGGGATAAAGGTGTAGACTATTTTCTAATCATAAAGAAAATTCAAAAATCAGAAGTGCAAAGGGACTTCAGCAATCTTCTGCAGGATTCTCTAAAGGTTAACTTGTAGATTGAGTCAGTGGTAAGGAAGGCAAATGCAATGTTAGCATTCATTTCCGGAGGGCTAGAATATAAGGGATGTAATGCTGAGACATTATAAGATGTTGGTCACACTGGGAGTACTGTGAATAGTTTGGGGCTCCTTATTTAAGAAAGGTTGTGATGGCACTGCAGAGGGTCCAGAGGAGTTTCACGTGAACATTTCTGGGAGTGAAAGGGTTAATGTATGAGGAGTCTTTTATGGGTCTGGACCTGTACTTGCTGGTGTTTAGAAGAATGCGGGGGTGGGGGGGACATTTGATATTAATCTACTCACTGTGTCCATTTATAGAAAATTAGTTTTATTTGTCACATGTACATCAAAGCACACAGTAAATGTGTGGTTTTGTGTCGACAACCAATACCATCCGAGGATGTGCAGTGGGCAGCCCTCAAGTGTCAGTGCACTTCCGGCACCAACATAGCCCTAACCCATATTTCTTCAGAATGTGGGAGGAAACCAGAGCACCTGGAGGAGACCCACACAGTGATGGGGAGAAAGCATAAACTCCTTAAAGACAGCCACAGGAATTTAAACACGACTGCTGATCGCTGCTTCTGTAAACTTATTCACTGCCTGTTACGCCGCTGGCACTTAGGGCAGCAGTTAAGGCCCTCCATCTCTGGCAGTGTTCAGGGCTTCCTTCATCGTGTCAGTAGCTTCCTCTCGGTTTTCACTACTGTTAGTGATGGAAGTCTTGAGTGGAGACCCAGGAATACCTTTGTACTCAGCGGTGGGAGGGGGGGGGTTCTACATTGCTGTTTCCATAACAATTTTGTTTTGCTATTCAGGGTTGTTAGCCCTGAATTAACCCCTGAATCTGGAGGACTGGTGGACCACTCTTAGTCTGGGCTCTACCCATTGACCTGTTTGGCATGTGTGACCCCACCAAGAGCCAAAGCGTAAAGCCCTGACTCCAGCCAGTATGGTTCTCCGGGTCACTGAGGCACATAAGCCTCCAAACCATGACAAGACTGTGGTCCTCTCAGAGGTGATTCTGTAAAGTGTTGCCCTAAATGCCTCGCTACCCTGGCACTTGATACGAATCTATTGCCAAATGAAATACATGTGCTCAAGAATCACTGGCCCACATCTCCTTCTATTTCTGTTAGTTTTTTTATAGTCTCAAAAATACACCCTAATTCACCATTTTATATCAGTGCTGTGCACCAGAGAGCAGCCAATGAATGCAAGCCTGGAGAACCAAGGATAATAACAAATTTCCAAATATCTTCCTCTGACTAAAATATCAGTAAGCCTGGCCATCAAAATTCTTCAAACAATTTCTCTTCTAAATATAATCCGAAGTAGTTTAAAATCATCTGCCAGCAGGTGATTTTAAGGATTACTGTCAATCAGAGTTAAGATCAAGGTAGATTTGTGTTGTTTTGATTGCATAATGTCATTACACTATAAGTGTTGACCTGTTGAAGAGTACAAGGAACGGAATGGGAAACTGTGACTCATTGTGCTCTCAAGTTGCTGCTCTGTGCTCCAGGTACAGATGGCTGAGTTGGGAAGTTCGGTTTGTACAAGAGATTAGCGGTATTTGTCACATGTACATCGAAACATCCAAACACACAAAGAAATGCGTCACAAACAAGTGAAAATCTGTAGCTGCTGGAAATCCGAGCAACACACACAAAATGCTGGAGGAACTCAGCAGGACGGGCAGCCCCTACGGAAAAGAGTAGAGTTGACGTTTTGGGCCGAGACCCTTCGGCAGGACTGGAGAAAAAAAAAAGAGATGCAGGGCCGAAGAAGGGTGTGGTGAACTATGTGCCTGTCTGGACACGCCCCCTGCTGAATGCTCCTGTGGCTCCTCCCACAGGCCCCTGTATAAAGGCGATCTGAGGCCTGACGCTCGGCCTCAGTCTCCAGGACATAGTATGATGGACACTCACTCCTGGTTCCTTCTTCCAGTCAATAAAAGCCGATATCTCGCCTTACGTCTCAGTGTGAGTTATTGATGGTGCATCAAAGGGAGAGTCCAACTGGAGAGAAGGGAAGGCCATGGAAAAAAGAAAAGGAGGGAGTTGATGGGAATGCAAGGAAATAAGGTGAAGGAGGGAAAAGGGATGGGGATTGGTGGGGGGGGGGGGGGTTCCCAGGCCATTACCAGAAGTTCGGGAAATCGATATTCATGCCATCAGGTTGGATGCTACCCAGACTGAATATAAGGTGTTGTTACTCCAACTGAGTATAGCCTCAGTGTGACAGTAGAGGAGGCCATCAATTGACATATCGGAATGGGAATGGAAAGTAGAATTAAAATGGTGTCCACTAGGAGACCCCGCTTCTTCCGGTGGACAGAGCGTTGGCACTCAGCAAAACAATCTCCCAACCTACGTCAGGTCTCACCAATGTACAGGAGACCAACCAAGAACACCAGACACAGCATATGACCCCAATAGACTCTCAGGTGAAGTGTTGCCTCACCTGGAAGGATTGCTTGGGGCTCTGAATGGTAGCGAAGGAGGTGGTGTAGGGTAGTTGGGGTATTTCTTCTGCTTGCAAGGGTAAGTACCAGCTGGGAGATCAGCAGAGAGGAACGAATAGACAAGGGAGGCCCTGTGAAAAGCAGAAAGTGGGGGGAGAGTCAGAGTAAAAATATGCTTGGTGGAGGGATCCCATTGGAGATTGGGGAGGTTCCAGAGAGTTATGTGCTAGATGCGAAGGCTGGTGGGGTGGTAGGTGAGGACAAGAGGAATCCTATCCCTGGTAGGGTGGCAGGGGGATGGGGTAGGACCAAACATGTGTGAAATGGAAGGGATGCAGTTGAGGGCAGTGTTGATGGTGGAGGAAGGGAAGCCCCTTTCTTTGAAAAAGGAGGACATCTCCTTCACTTGTCTCAACAATCAACGGCCCATGGACATGCTGGCACTGCCCACAAGTGTCGCCATCATGCCCATAATTTAATAATCTTTGGAATATGGGCCATTACTTGAGCACCTGAAGGAAACTGACACAGTCACAAGGTGAACAGGCAGATTCGTTACCACAGTAGTTTGGAATTTAACCCCGACTGTGATCGCAAGGTTGGTGGTGCTGTAAAGCATTATGCAAAGTGTGCTGCTGTTTTGCAGTATTTAAAAAATCTTACCTGCAGTAAGTAAATGTGAGAATCTTTTATTGCCCACTCAATATCCCTTGGAGTTCTGTAGATTTTTTGCACCTGGGGTACAAAGACAAAGAAAATGTTCATGCCTTTACGTCTACTCATATTCCGGTGTGCATGCCTTTGTGAATATAGATATGATATTTCCAAAGCTATCTCAATCTGGCCTCCACTATACAGCTTTCATGAATTTCAGCCCTTTTGAAACCCTGCTGCCTATATTCCAGCTTGCACAAGTTTTCTCTAAACACACCAGTCCTGTACTCACTCCTGGTTCAGCACTTTGTCAATACAAAACCTCTGACTGACAATCCCCATCTCCATCCCTGGCAATCCCTCCACTCCGACAATGTACCAGTATCTCTGCGTCCCTGATCAAGAGTCTGCCTCTACTGTCATCATGTCTACAGCCAGTTGAGTCCTAACTTTTTTGAACTTCCTAAACCTTTTTGGCTCACTTGTAAAATTCTCTTTTGTAATCACCTCCTTGAAACATATACTAATATTTAATGAAGCCTGTGTGCTAATGATATTATTTCACTTCTAACATATTAAGATGGAGGTGGGATGAACTACATATACCTGTCTGGACACGCCCCCCCGCCCCCCCGCCCCCCCCCCCCGCTGACTGCTCCTGTGGCTCCTCCCACGGACCCCGGTATAAAGGTGATTGGAGACACTGCCCCGGCCTCAGTCTCCAGGACGCAATGTGGTGATCAATTGCTGCTTGTTCTTTCTTCCAGCCAATAAAAGCCTATATCTCGCCTCACGTCTCCGAGAGCTATTGATGGTGCATCAGGAGGCTGGATACAGATGTCTACACTGATCATTAGGAATGCAAAGCTATCAGTTCCATTCCCTTCTCCTTGATTCCTACACTGTACCCCTCTTCAAAGTAAATTTCTTATCAAAGTACATATATATAAAACCATATACAACCCTCTCACACATCCCCTTTGTTTCTTTCTGCCGTCAACTGAAATTAAGGGATATGGTCCTACAGCCGATTAACCAACTAGTTTGGGGTATGGGAGGAAATACACAGCAAGGATGTGCAAACTCTACTCAGACAACACCCAAAGTCAAAAATAAAACTGGATTCCAGGAGCCATGAGGCGTCAGCATTAAATTCTGCTTCACCATGCTGCCTTGTTCTGTATTTACCTTTCACCTGCTATTCCCAAATCCTTTCCCAAGCACACTCAATATAGAATTATGAACAGGACATCATTGCGTCATCAACTGGTTGTCTATACACATAACATTACTGTTTATAAATAGACGAAGTTGATTAATATTAATTATATAGAATTAATGAAAGGCAAGTAGGTAGATACCCAGCGATTTTCATCCCAGGTGGAAATATGAAATACAAAAGGACACAGATTCAAGGTTAGATGGGTTAGATAGTTAAAAGGATGTTTTTTTTTATATAACTGAGAGTGGCAGGTACCTAGAAGGGGAAGTGGCAGAAGTAGATATGACAGTAATCTAAGAGTCATTTAGACAGATGCACAAACAGGTAGGGAATGGAGAGAAACAGATTGTATGCAGGCAGATAGGATTAGTTAGGTCGCCAGCCTATTCCAATGCTGCACTGTTTCTATATTCACCAATTATAAATATTCTGCAAGAAATAATACAAACCTGAAAGGCCACTTGTCCCAATCTCAGAATCATATCCTCTGTCAGGCAACATTCTGAAGCATCTGAAACTGAAGTGTTTTCAACCACAACTCCGCCCTCATCTGAAATTGTTAAAAGGCTCTGATAAGTGTGGAGAATAGGCCTCATTTCCTCTAATCAATTTGGATTCAGACTCTGGTTTCCTTTTATTTAATAATTTGGAGTGAAGGGCTGAAGTTGGGAGTAATTGTGGAAGGGGAAGGTGGTTGGAGTGATCTGGTGGGGGAATTGGGGCTAGGGAGGGAGAGAGAAGGACTGATTGTGGAGAGGTTCTGTGGCTAATTAGGGAGAGAAGGTTTAGTGTGCCTCAGGGACAAGATGCAGTGAGAGTTTTGCATGTGATCACAAAGGAGACCGCATTTTGAAAGTTGGAGAAGACATGGGAAAATAACAGTTTGGGAGCTCATTGCAAAAATGTTGCCTGATTGCCATCAGGGCTGGCTGAATGCTTATCAGTTTCTTATTGTCAGAGATTATACAGATGGATGGGGTAAAATTTACAGATCGAGCTTGTGTGTTGTACAAGAAATTATATCATTTTATATGACATGAAAGTATGTCTTTATTAAATTGGAAAAGTGCAATTGTGCAGTTTCGAAGTGGGTTTGGGTTGAGGTTTGACATGCTTAACATTTTAATTCCTGCCTCAACAAAAATTCAGCTGTTTGTAGGGACTAGTTGTATTCCTCAGGGCTTCTAAAAGCCGGCAGTCACTGGTTTGCCTCCACCAATTACCTGCTTGTCGGAACTGTTTCTGCTTTGCTCCAGCTTCCTTCTTGAGGATGTGACATTGTCCTTTTGGACTGCATGAGAGGGTGATGGTGTCAGGTTCTGCAAGACCTTTCACTACAGACTAGAGGAAAATATAAAAGATACAGCATAAATCTGTTTGCGAGTGTCTCTATTTTAAATTTAATTGTTGCCTCGAGGCCTGACTTAGGCTGGCTGCTTTAGTGATTCAGCATTTAACACAGCATCATCGTCCCTTTTAAACCTCTTAATCCTTAACCACAACTATGCCCTCAAGTCTTGGAGTCATCTGCTAAGGAGGGAGGTTTCCTACTCCCTACTCTTTCAATGATCCTCAATTTTATTTATGTCCATCAGATTCCCCTCAGCCTCTCTCCTCATAATTAAAACACCACATTCCAGGCAGAGTCCCTGGTGAGCCTCCTGTACCATTGCAATACAAATCCTTCCTCCCGTGTGGCAACCAGAAATGTGCACTTATGAGATAGTTAATATTTTTATAAAGTTTTTCCATCACTTCCTTACCTCGGTGGTTTTGTTAATTTTGTTGGAGAGAGTTTAAGTTTGTTTTGGCAGCAGAATGGGAACTGCAGAGTAAAAATTAGGAAGGGAATGCTGGTTTCTGCTTATGTATTATTTTAATAAACAAACATCAAAACACCAGAGATGCTAGAAATATGGGAAAAAAAAGCAGAAAAAGCTGGTGATACTTAAAAACAAAGTAAAGTAGGAATGGAATGGGTCACTCTGCTCCACTATTCTGCATAATCATTGCTAATCTTACATATTGATTCCATATGCTTTCCCTTTCTCACACATACTTCTATCTTTGCTGTTTAGAAAAGAATCTCCATCCTAAATATATTCAGAGACTTGGTGGAAAACTCCATTGGTTTACCACTGAAAGGCCCAGATAGAGTGAAATTGGAGAGTATGTCTCCAATATTGGAAGAATCTGGGACTAGAAGGCACAGCCTCAGAATTGAAGGATGTCCCTTTAGAACAGAGATGAGCAGGAATTTCTTTAGCCAGAGGTTGGTGAATCTGTAGAATTTATTCCCATAGATAGCTGAGGAGACCAAGTCATTGGATAAATTTAAAGCAAAGGTTGATAGATTCTTGATTAGTTGGGGCTTCAAAGGTCACGGAGAGAAGGTAGAAGAATGAGGTTGTATGAGATAGTAAACTGCTTGAATGCTGGAATAGGGACCAAATGGCCTTATTATGCTCATATGTTTTATGATCTCTAAGTAAACAATTGCCTCCTCATGTCAGTTCCAATCCTTTATCATACAACCACAACATTTAAGATCTAGACATTCACGACAAAGGGGAGCATCGTGTCTGCATCCACCTACTCCTGGCATTCAATGGAGCTGCCATCAGCCAATTCCCCACCATCAGCATCTCAGAGTCACCATCATGCAGAAGCACATCGGAATCAGCTACACATGTACTTGGTTACAAGAGCAGGTGAGAGGATGGGCAGTTTGGAGTCTCCTAACATCCCAATGCCTTCCCATTATCCACAAGGCAGTCAGGAGTGTGATAGAATAACTCACAAACCTGAGTGAGTGCAGCTTGCACAACACACAAGTACTTGATACCATCTTGGTCACAGCAAACCATCCAACTCGCATCTTATTCCTCAAATTGAACTTTCATTCCCTTTGCTACTGGTACAGTGTGAATACAGACTGCAGCATCTATTAAATGCATGCCAATTAATCAGCAAAGCCACTTTGACAGCACCTCCCAGTTCAACAACTTCTACTAAGACAAAGGCATGAGATGCATGGATCCAACATGACATGAAGGCTCTCCTCCACAATCATATATCATCCCCCCTTGGAATTATATTGTCATTTCTCTTAGTCTAATTCCTGCAACTTCTTGCTCAACAGTACCTTTACCATTAACACTGTTCCCAAAAAAAACCATGCAGATCCACTGGCAGGATAAGCAAATGAATATTAGCCTCCTTTCCCACGTCAACGTCCCGAGCCTTGAAGTTTTAATCTCACGTAACCAGCTCCCAAAGCTGCCCATGCCTCACAAGACCCCTGAAAGTGGAACTCTGCTCTGAACTCTGTCATGATAAGAGATTACCAGAGAGGCAGAGAAAGAAGTGGGCATGTTCTCAAAGCTTCCATGAAAGAATGCAACTCACTTAATTACTTCATGTGATCAAAATGGATGAGGAACAACCAGGCACAGTGGGAATTCAAAATGTCTTTGTCAGCACAATGCAACAACACAGTGAAAACGGAAAAAAAGATCACCTCACATCTACCCTCCATGTCAATCACCTTCTTACATCAATCATGGCAGAATTTACAGATCCTACACTGGCCTCATTAGCCAACATTAGAACCAGTAGAACTGGAATGGAAGGAATGCAGCAGTTCAAAAAGGTGATTCAAAGATACTTTCACAAGGGCAATAATTTAAAAAAAAGGTAATTAATGTTGGACTTGCCCACAATACCCACTTATAGTAAACCTAAAGAAAAGATGAATTTCCTTGCTCTTTATCGATATTATTTTCATTTGGAAAACTGGATGTTGGGCAATGCCAAGTTCATTTATTTCTGGAATGAAGTGTCAACCTTGGAATAAGATGCATAACCATCTGACACAGAGGTGCTCTCAATTATGTGTATAAAACTTAGATGTAAGGGTTAGTAAAGGATATTAAACTATACAAAAAGAGAGCTTGAGGACAGAAATGCATGATTGGATTTGGCAAATAGTTGAGTTAGGATGGTTTGCTTGATTGATGCAGCGCATGAGAAAAATAAGTGTCCAGACTAATGAATTTATTTAATTAAGTTGTCAAAGAAAATTTATTATCTAAGTGAGTGTATGTTATCATATACTACCTTGAGATTCAGTTTCTTGTAGGCACTTACAGGAATGAAAGGAAATACAATAGCATTTCCTAGTGTTACCTGGGTTTCAGCTCCTAAGTTACAGAGAAAGGCTGAACAAGTTAGGTCTTTATTCTTTGGAGCATAGAAGGTTGAGGGGGGACTTGATAGAGGTATTTAAAATTATGAGGGGGGATAGATAGTGTTGACGTGGATAGGCTTTTTCCATTGAGAGTAGGGGAGATTCAAACAAGAGGACATGAGTTGAGAGTAAGGGGGCAAAGGTTTAGGAGTAGCACGAGGGGGAACTTCTTTACTCAGAGAGTGGTAGCTGTGTGGAATGAGCTTCCGGTAGAAGTGGTAGAGGCAGGTTTGATATTGTCATTTAAAAATAAATTGGATAGGTATCTGGACAGGAAAGGAATGGAAGGTTATGGGCTGAGTGCAGGTCGGTGGGACTAGGTGAGAGTAAGTATTCAGCACATTCTAGAAGGCCCGAGATGGCCTGTTTCTGTGGTGTAATTGTTATATGGTTATGTGGTTATTTTTGTAAAACTATAAACTGACAAAGTCTGACAAATAACCAATGCGCAAAAGATGACAAAATGTGCAAATAAAAAATAATTCTAAGATTATGAGTTGTACGGAGTGCTTGAAAGTGAGTCCGTAGGTCGTAGAATCATTTCAAGGAAGTGGTGATTGAAGTTATGCACGCTAGTTCAGGAGCCTGATGATCGTAGGGTAATAACTGTTCTTGAACTTGCTGGTGTGGGACCTATGGCTTCTGTACCTCCTGTCGGATGGTAGCAGCAAGAAGAGAGTATGGCCTGGATGGTGGGCCTTTGATGTGCCTGGCTCGAGATTCAATGAAAAAATCATCACCTATTATTTGTCATCAAAATAATTACCATGCTCATAGAATTTACAAATACCTACCCACAAAAGATGCAGCAGCTTTCAGTGTAGACAGAATCACCAGTTAAATCACCTATTAAAGACAATCTTTAATAGTTTATACCCTAAGTAATACCATGTCATCACTGGTACAGCACTGGCCAGCCCCTGCTGCATTTGAAAGATGGTTAAAAGAGAGACTTCACAAACAGGAAAAAAATAACACTGCAGATGCTGGAAATCAAGATAACACACAGAGAATCCTGGAGGAACTCATCAGGCCAGGCCGCATCCATGGACTAGATACTGCCTGGCCTGTTGAGTTCCTCCAGCATCTTGTGTGTGTGTTATAAGATGGACTTAACTTTCTGTAGTGAATTTAAGTTCAAGTCTAATTATTAGCCATCGCCTCACTAGCATTAAGCATTAATTAAATTTACAAATACTCTTTTCTTTTTTAATGTGGTTGAGAGGGGAAATTATTCAGCCATGATCAAATAGTGGAGCATACTTGATCAGTCAGATGACCTAATTCTGCTCCTTTTCCTTACAGTATCCATTGAAGATTCAACAAAGGAAATACATTTCATTAAATTTTCTCCTTCTACCTCATGTTTGTATAATAAATCATTTCTCATTCACCCAATTTCCTCTATTTGATCTGACTGAATCACAAAGCTGGATGGCAGCCTGTTGTGTCATAACAATTCGATGACATGAAGATTCCTCATCACATATGTTATGTATTTAGCTTGGTATTGGCACTGAGTTTCACCAAGAGGCATGGTGCCTGAAACCACTGAGTTCCTCCAGCAGATTGTTTGTTTCTCTGGATTCCAGCAGCTGTAGTCTTTTACATCCCCCGACCTTCGCCTTGCTCACTCACCGCCGAGATGATCCGGATCTCCTGCTGGCCTGGTAATAGCTTGGGGCAAGTTATCACACATAATATTCAAAGCCTAAACTGCAAGCTAATTCTAACCAATAAAGGATATGTCCTGCTGCCTCAATTTAAGATTAATGTACAAGTAATCTCACAAAGACATTAACATTTTGCTTGGGTGCATGCAGAGAAGAATATAAATAGGTTAGTGCATACTTTCTGCCCAAAGTTGCTCAGTAATGCTGTGCATAAGTACAACTAAACATATTTATGCCTAAATTGTTTTGTGGAAAACAGTTCACTGTCAGCGGAGTACAAGATAAACCACAAAATGTAGGTAAGGTGCAAATTTTAGGAACAAAGTTGCAGACTCTCACCTCTCCTAGACCATAGTTTGCATTGATAATCATTCTGCCTGGATGTCCTGTGACAGGATGGCACGTAAACAGCACACCTGTAACATTATTTATAGATACGACGTTAGATGCAAGTAAGATTCTCATTCATTTCTGTTCTGCTCTTCATTGTTGCTTTACTCACTAATTTTAAATCTGTATTTCATGGAATGTAATTTATGGTAAGTAATCACTCTCTTTTCCATTTCCTCAAGTTTGAAAATGGTGATTTTTTCCTCTCTGAATTTTGTTGAATTGTTTCTCGCTCAGACTGTCCCTGAACTAATAGTTTCTTCCCAATTTTTTTTGTTTGCACTTAGAAAATAGAGAAGTTACATTACACTTGTACTGAACCTTGACGAAACGTGCATGAATGATGGTGGTCATGGAGGCACCGAAGAAGGAGCAAAACAGAAAGATTGACAATAACAACGCATACAAAATGTTGCAGGAACTCAACAGGTCTGGTAGAATCAATGGAAATGAATAAATAGTCGAAGTTTCAGGCAGAGACCCTTTGTCTGGACTGACGAGATTGACAGTAACACCAGAAAAGCAAGGATCTACCCAAGACATGAACAGACTTGCTCGCTTTTCTCATAAAACAGACACTGTAGGGACTTCCCATAAAGACTTGCAGAAGTATGGAACTCTTGCTTATTATGGACTGAAATAATTTTCCTTTGTCAACTGACAGTAAATACAGACAACATAAAACAGGCAACAGTTGTATTAACCATTAACCTCTGTACATTTAACTCCGTTGTTGCCAATTTATCCAAATAAGATCATAAGATATAGGAGCAGAATTAGGCCATTTGACCCATCCAGTCTGCTCCGTCATTCATTCATGCCTGATCCTATTTTCCTCTCAGCTGCAACCCCTTGCATTTTTCCCGTATAGTTTCATGCCCTGACAAATCAAGAATCTATCTGCCTTAAATGTACATAAAGACTTGGCCTACACAGCTGTCTGTGGCAAAGAATTCCACAAATCCCCAACTCTCTGGCTAAAGAAATTCCTCCTCATCTCCATTCTAAAAGGACACCCCTCTATTTTGAGGCTGTGTCCTCTTGTCATAGACTCTCCAACCATAGGAAACATCCTCTCCACATCCACTCTATCAAGGCCTTTCACCATTCAATAGGTTTCAATGAAGTCACCCCTCATTCTTCTGTATTCCAGTGAATGAGGGCCCAAAGCCATTAAACGACCTTCAAAAGACAAGCCATTCAAATGTGGAATCAGTTTTGTGAATGTCCTTTGGACTCACTCTAGTTTCAGCACATCTTTTCTAAGCTAAGTGACCCATAACTGTTCACAACACTCCAAGTAAGGCCTCACCAGTGCTTTGTAAAGTCTCCACATTACATCCCTGATTTTATATAGTAATCCTCTTGAATCGAATGTTAACATCGCTATAGCCTTCCTCACCACTGAATCAACCTGCAAATTAACCTTTAAGGAATCCTGCACAAGGACTCCCAAGTCCCTTTGTGCCTTAGCTTTTGTATTTTCTCACTATTTAGAACATAGTCAGCCTTTTCATTTCTTATGCCAAAGCGCATGACCATACAATTCCTGACACTGTATTCTATCTGCCATTTCTTTGCTCATTCTCCTAATCCAAGTCCTTCTGTAGTTTCTCTACTTTCTCAAAATTACCTGCCCCTCTACCTACCTTCATATCATCTGCAAACTTTGCAGCAAAGCCATCAATTCCATCATCCAAATCACTGATTAAAAATAATTTGTCCCAACATAGACCCCTGTGGAAAATCACAAGTCACTGGCAGCCAACCAGAAAAGGCTCACTTTATCCCCACTCTTTGCCTCCTGTCAATCAGCCACTGCTAGAATCATTTCTATTATACCAAGGGCTTGTAGCTTGTTATACAGCCTCATGTGTGGCACCTTGGCAGAAGCCTTCTGAAAATCCAACTGCCCACATCAACCAACTCTGCTTTGACTATCCTGCTTGTTATTTCTTAGACATAACAATTTGTTTATTTTTGGTGGGAGTTAATAATAATTGATTATCAATATTGTTGCATGGCTTTAGCGCTTGTGCCCAAAGACAATTTTCGCTCGTCAGAGATTTCTCTGGTAAGCCCATTGTAACTGCAATGTGTCGATCCATCGGTTCGGACAATCAACACATGTCTGTCACAAAGGAGCTGCAAGAAAAATTTCCAAACCCAGTGAGGAACAGGCATCTACGTGAATTAGATGAGGACACAGGTTCGTGGATAATAGCAGAGGCTTGATAAGCTTAATGAAAAAGGAATTGTAGAGGAAGTCTGAATGAGTTAAAGTATGTGCAGAAATGATAAGGATTGCCTGGCTTGAATAATCTTTTCCTTTGCAATTTATATTGAGTAAATCTATACATTCTATGATTATAATATGCTTCAAGAAATTTTATTTCTTTTTAAATATGCTCACCGACTGCAAAGTACAATTACAACTCTGAATGCTGTTGTGTGTTCCAGGATTCAAACCTAGTGATGTTGAAAAATCTAAATGGAGTGGGCCATGCAGGTGGGAGGGTTCCACTGCAGTTGCTGCACTTTGCTTTCTTTTGGTAAGGTCATGAAGTTAGGAGTTTTTGTGGAGTTGCCTAGGTGCAGTGCAACCTGGCAGTGTACTGCCATTCGGGGAAATCACTGTTTAGAGAAAGCTGACTTTTTTTGCTCTTGAGTTCTATTTGAGCTCTCCTCATCCATGCTGTCTTGATAGTCACAATGAGGGCCTTGGCCTGAGACGTCAACTCTTTATTCCTCTCCATAGATGCTGCCTGACCTGCTGAGTTTCTCCAGCATTTTGTGTGTTTCTTGATCTGGATTTCCAGCATTCTCAGAATCTTTTTGTGCTTATGAAACTTTAGAGGATTCTCTCCCTCTCCTGGCTTGTTTTGTTGGTGGCGGAAATGCTGAACAATGTCAGGATGTGAGCTATTCACTACAAGTGAGCTAACCTCTGATCTGTCCTTGTGGACATAATATTTATGTGGTTGATATAGCTGCATTTCTGGTCAATTTTCAAAAATGTTGATAGTAATGCATCCAGCAATAGATATGCCATTGAACCTTGAAGTTATTGTTGCAGGTTACAAACACAATGTGGCATGAATGATATGTCATTTATTGCTTTATATTTAATGCAGTTTGTCCAGGCTTGCTGAATACAGGCATAGACTGATTCACTTGCTGGGGATTTGTGTATGGAACAGAACTTTATGTAATCATCAGCAAATTATTTTAATTTGATTTATAAAGGAAGGAAAGTCACCAATTCAGCAGCTAATGGTGGTTAAGGCAATGATTATTCTTTTGGATTGCCAATAGACGTGTCCAGGAGATTAACTCTGAGAGACATCCAAAGTTAACAGTGCTGGAATGGCATTGACTTAAGTGCCTTCCATTAGATTTGATACTAAACGTTCCAGTTTTGTAAGATAGAACTATATACAGTACATGATTTACAGAAAGAAATTGAATGTCCTGCCTTAATTTTTTTTTATTTATTGAGATACAGCATGGAATAAATATTTCTGACCCTTCCAGCCATGCCAACCAGTCCTCCAGGGATTTGACGCTGACCTAATCACGGGACAATTTACAATGGCCAATTAATCTATCAACCGGTAGGCCTTTGGACTGTGGGAGGAAGCCAGAGCACCCAGAGGAAACCCATCTGGTCACAGGAAGAATGTGCAAACTCCTTGCAGACCGTGCGGGGATTGAACCCAAATGGCCCATACTGTAAAGCATTGTGCTGATCACTACGCTACCGTGCCGCTCCAAATCCTATCTCTGAACCAATAGTAGCTTACACGTGGTAAAAGAAATCCTGTTCAAATATTTAATTACACTTTATCAAGTCCTGTAATGCATAAACTAGCTGGTGTTTCCCAATACTGCAACAATAGCATTATTCTGAAGTTATCACTAAAACTGTGTCTTGAGATACAATGAGGTCATAAAAGTTAATAATTAGACTTTGTTTCTCTTTTTTATCTCTATAGCAGTTTTTTACATTTACTGTATTGGCAGGAAGTCAGCATTGCTGGCAAAGCCACCACACATTACACAGTTATCACCTGAATGACAACCCCTATTGGAAGATGAGTAGTTATACAAATATACTGCAGAAAAGTTATGGTCAGAAGATTTAAGCATAACACACTTAAATTAACATTTTGTTACAGATTTATTGAGTACTAATTTATATATTGCAGCTCATCACTGTGGAATTCTAAGCAACTTTCAGATCAATAATTTAGAGCTTTGATTTCAAGCCCAAGACCACTTCATTCCATATAGGTACAAACTCAATGATCACTAGCCCTTGCTCGACTGATGCTTCAAATTCAAAACAGAGATCCTCACCTGCAGTCTCGGCTGTTATCATCTGCTGGACAATCACACCCATGCTTGAGCATACTGGTTGTCCCCTCTGTCTGCGATATTCCACAGCCTGGAAAGAGTAGAGTGAGGCCCAGCATTTCTGCACACCATCACACACCTGGGGCAATAAAGAATCGTTGTGTCAACAATGAAACTGTAAGCCATGCCAAGCCGTGTACACCATAGTTTTGAGATGCATGACAGACAGCTAGAATGATGCCTTATAAAATTAAGGAAATGCAAGGAAGGTGCAATGATTCTATATTCTTTATCAACACTAAGCAAATAAAAAAGAGAGGTACAGCATAGAAACAGGCCCTGTGGATAACCAAGCCCATGCCAGTCACATTATTATTAATCCCAATCTACTGTCCCTACATTTCATTAACAAACCTTCTCCCTTCTCTTCCCCCAACCCCAACACACATACACACGTACAAGCATTCTACCATCACCACTCACCTACAGTCTGGGGGCAATTTATAGTCCCCAACTACGCTCCGTCCTGAACAACTTTGGGAAGTGGAAGGAAACCAAAGCATCTTCAGTACTATGCAAAAGTCTTGGGGAACATTTGTATAGCTACCATGCTAAATACTTTTGCACAGTACTACATTTGTCAATGTGAAGTAGAGAGAGAGTTTATAAATCTGGCAGGAATATAGGATGGTGAGGGTGGTGCTCCACAGGAGGGGTGTGGGACAGGTGGCAGACGAGTGCCAGAGACGCGGGTGCAGACATTCCCAGCCCAGGCAAGGCCACTTGATTCCAAACAACTGGTTTATTAAACATTACAGAATGTCTCTCTGATGCTTTTCACTCCTTCCTCTCTTTCCAACCATAATACCCCTGTCCCTGCCCCCTTCCCACTATTAGTTGACAATGGAGACTCACAGCAGAATCACGCTTAGCAGCACATACATGTTATGAAATTAGTTTTTTTATATAAATGGCAGCAGTGTAGTACAGCACATAAAATTACCACAGTACTATGCAAAGTCCTAGCACTCTAGCTATAGATATATGCCCAAGAGTTCTGCACGGAACTGTAGGGGAGCTCACGCGGTCATAAGGGAAACGAGCAAACTTCACATCAACAGCGCACGAGGTCAGAATTGAACACAATTCACTGGGGCTGTGGCTCTTCTACCTGCACCACTGTGCCATTTTGTCAGTCTTTTCTCAAACAATGCTGCATAACCTGACAGAGATCCATTTAAAATCCCTGTTGTATGAAGGAGCTGTGAAGGTAGTACTACAAACCTGTACCAGATACTCAGTTTACATAAGAACATAAGAGATAGGAGCAGAAGTAGGCCAATCGGCCCCTCAAGCCTGCTCCACTATTCAACAAGATCATGGCTGATCCAATCGTAACTCTAGGTTTCACCAAATCCCACAAGGCAACAGTGCCAACCAACAGGGCACCATGCCGCCCATTTTATTTTATTATTCATCCCACCCAAACCCATGTGATCACCCGGGGCGGGTGGGGGGGGAACCAATTTGCCAATTGAGGAGAAAAAATCTGGAAAATTCCTCTCCGACCCATCCAGGCTATCGAAAACTGGTGCAGGAGATCACATGGCTGATCTAAACCTAGCCTCATGTCCACTTACCTGCTCGCTCACCGTATCCCCTAATGCCATTTTTATCCAGGAAAATGTCTATCTCCGTTTTGAATTTATTGAGTGTAGTAGCTTCCACAGCTCTCTGGGGCAGTAAATTCCACAGCCCCACTACCCTCTGAGTGAAGAAATTTCTCTGCATCTCAGTCCTGGAACGGCATCCCCTTATTTTAAGATTATGCCCCCTCATCCTAGTTTCACCCATCATTGGGAACATTCTCCCTGCATCCACCCAATCAAGCCCCTTCACAATCTTATATGTTTCAATAAGATCGCCTCTCATTCTTCGGAACTCCAATGAATAGAGTCCCAATCTACTCAACCTCTCATCATACATCAACCCACCCATCCCCGGAATTAACCTAGTGAACCTTCTCTGCACTGCCTCGAGAGCCAGTATGTCCTTTCTTAAATATGGACACCAGAACTGCACGCAGTACTCCAGGTGTGGTCTCACCAATACCCGGTACAACTGCAGTAAGGCCTCCCTGTTCTTATACTCCATCCCCCTAGCAATAAAAGCCAGCATTCCATTGGCCTTCTTGACCACCTGCTGCACTTGCATACTAACTTTTTGTGTTTCCTGCACCAGGAACCCCAGATCCCTTTGCCCAGAAGTACTTTCCAGTTTCTCTCCATTTAGATAATAACTTGCTCTATTATTTTTCCAGCCAAAGTGCAAGACCTCACACTTGTCAGTATTATATTTCATCTGCCAAATGTCTGCCCAATCACTCAGCCTATCTATGTCCCCCTGCAGGGTTTCAATGTCCTCCGCACTCATTGCACTCCCTCCCATCTTTGTGTCATCAGCAAACTTTGATACGTTGCACTTAGTCCCTTTCTCCAAATCATTAATATAGATTGTAAAGAGTTGGGGTCCCAACACTGACCCCTGCGGAACACCACTAGTCACCAACTGCCAGTCTGAGAATGAACCATTTATCCCAACTCTCTGCTTTCTGTTAGAAAGCCAATCCTCCACCCATGCCAGAATATTATCCCCAATCCCATGATTTTTTACTTTAAGTAATAATCTTTGGTGCGGCACCTTGTCAAATGCCTTTTGGAAGTCCAAATACACCACATCCACTGGTTCCCCTTTATCTACCCTATATGTTACGTCCTCAAAGAACTCCAACAAATTTGTCAAACATGACTTCCCTTTTGTAAAGCCATGCTGACTTTGTCCTATTAAGCTATGTTTATCCAAATGCCCTGTTACTGTTTCCTTAATTATCGATTCCAACATTTTGCCAACCACAGATGTTAGGCTAACTGGCCTATAACTCCCAGCCTTCTGTCTATTGCCCTTTTTAAATAAAGGAGTTACATTAGCATTTTTCCAATCTGCCGGGACCATTGACGAGTCCAGCGAGTTTTGAAAAATTATCACTAATGTATCCACAATCCCGACTGCCACTTCCCTTAAGACCCTAGGATGCAAGCTATCCGGTCCAGGGGATTTATCCACCTTCAGTCCCATTAATTTATCAAGTACCATTTCCTTGGTGATTTGAATCGTAGTTAGCTTCTCTCCCCCTAGAGCCCCCTGTTTATCCAGTGTTGGGATATTTTGAGTGTCCTCTACTGTAAAAACTGATACAAAATATTTGTTCAGCGTTTCTGCCATCTCCATGTCCCCTACCATTAACTTCCCGGTCTCATCTTCTAGGGGACCAACATTTACTTTAGCCATCCTTTTTCTTTTTATGTAACTATAAAAACTCTCACTATCTGCTATTATGTTTTTCGTCAATTTACTTTCATAATCTATCTTCCCCTTCTTAATCAATCTTCTTGTTATTTGCTGCTGATCTTTAAAAGCTTCTTGATCTTCAATCTTCCCTCTAGATTTAGCTACCTTATATAACTTTCTTTTTAGTCGTATACTTTGCTTTATTTCTTTACTTAGCCACAGATAACTATTTTTTCTTTTACACTCTTTTTTCTTCAGTGGAATATATTTTTCTTGATAGTTGTAAAATAACTCCTTAAATATACACCACTGATCAAGTACCGATCTACCTTTTAATCTATTTTCCCAAACCATCTTAAGCAATTCCGCTCTCATACCATCATAGTCTCCTTTATTTAAGCTCAGTACGCTTGTTTGAGATCCAACCCTCTCATCCTCTAATTGAATATGGAATTCGACCATGTTATGGTCACTCAGTCCAAGGGGATCCTTTACTAGGACATTTTTTATTAGTCCTGTCTCATTACACAGGACCAGATCTAAGACTGCTTGCCCCCTTGTCAGCTCAGTAACGTATTGTTCAAAGAACCCATCCCAAATACACTCAATAAACTCTTCTTCAAGGCTGCCATGTCCGACTTGCTTAGTCCAGTCAATATGAAAGTTAAAATCCCCCAAAATTATAGCTGTTCCCTTTTTACAAGCCTCAACTATTTCCTGATTTATGCTCTGACCAACTGAGTTACAGCTGTTTGGAGGCCTATAGACTACTCCCACCACTGCTTTTTTCCCTTTACTATTTCTTATTTCTACCCAAATTGTTTTGTTATCCTGATCCTTTGAGCCAATATCATTTCGCTTTATTGCAGTGATTTCTTGCTTTATTAACATAGCCATCCCACCTCCTTTTCCTTCTTGACCTGTCTCTCCTAATTGTCGAATACCCTTGTATGTTTGATTCCCAGTCCTGGTCACCCTGCAGCCATGTTTCCATAATTGCCATAATATCATAACCATATGTAATTATTTGTACCGTCAACTCATCAATTTTATTCCTAATACTACGTGCATTCAAATAAAGGACTTTCAAATATGTTTGACACTTATTTCCTATCTTTTCCTTTTGTACAACTTTATGCTTATCTCCGTACATTCTTTCCCCTCCTGACACACTCTGTCTTTTTATTCCTCCACTTTTACCTACATCTGAGTGTTTGGTAGGATTTTTATCAACAGCTTTCAGATATAAGCTTTCCAATGACTGGATCATATTAACAATTGGAAGAAATAGATTACAATAAACATTTAGAAAAAAAAATGGCTTCCAACTTTGAAAGGTATAAATTCTCTCATAAGTCTGCCTTTCAAACATCAAGCAGGCTCCCACGTGAAGCAGCAAATAAATAATCAGATAAATTTAGTTTGTTTTTTATTGAGATATAGCAGGGAATAGACCCCTCCAACCTTTCAAACAGCATTGCCCAGCAACCCCTGATTTAGAAACATAGAAAACCTACAGCACAATACAGGCCCTTCAGCCCACAAAGTTGTGCCGAACCTAACCTAATCATAAGACAATTTACAAGGACCAGTTAGCCTATCAAACTCTACGTCTTTGGAATGTGGGAGGAAACCAGAGCACACGCAGTCACAGGGAGAACGTACAAATTCCTTACAAACAGCAGTGGGATTTGAACCCTGATCTCGTGTACTGTAAAGCATTGTGCTACCTATTAAGCTACCATTAATATTTACCTTCCCAGGTGATATTAGGTCTACCAATATGAGACAACAGCAAAAACCAAAAATGCAGATCAGACAGCATCTATGCAAAAGAATAGAGTCAACTTTTCAGGCCAAGACCCATCCAGGACTCCTGATCAGGACACCTTCATCTCGAATATGAAACAATACCTGTTTTGCAGGAAATAAAATAAGTAGCAAATACCCAAGTTAAAACCAGAGTGATTTAGTTCCAGATTCACTGGAGGGATTAGCATTCTGTTGTTGCGTATTCCATGAATTAACCTTTCAGAAAACAGGCCAAAGAACCTACGATGATAATTAATATAGAAGATTACCTGTCCACTGATGTTTAAGTTATGTCTGTTGAATTAAAAATCTCTACTGGATATGAAAATGTCATTTCTTGATCTGGGAAACTGAGAACCAGCCAGTCACTTTCAGCTGGATGTTAACTGATTTAAAAAGTGGCACCTGTTGACAAGAATTGAGAACTGGCAAGTAAGCATGTTATTGCATGGCTTGATATTCAGCCAGCTGAATAACCCAGCTATAATCCAAGGTACACGTCGGCAGGTGTGTTTTCATTGCAGTATTGGATGTCAGATGTGGAGAACTGCAATGACTTTGAAACCAGTTTTACCCAAGCCATCAGAGGGCTAACATTAACAAGATGCCTGCAGAAATGCTTACTGGATGTGGCCTGAAAGACTAGCTCTCCTTCGGAGTTTCGGGATTTCATGGCTCTGGAGGCGGAGGGACTCGAGGTCGGTGCCTCTCCAGGAAATCGGTGTATCATGGTGTGACCTGAGTTCTTTGGACACAGAGCTCGGAAAAAGCGACGCACGGACTTCTGACATCATAAATCAGCAAGTTGTTCATTATGTCTCCCCTCTTGCTGAGAAATGGAGACACACCTTTTTCTCTTATTAGGGAGCGTGAGAACCTGTAGTATGTTGAATTACTGGGTAAACGAATAGTCTTTGGGGTACTGCAAGTCTGTGTCTTTATAGATGCTTTGCTGCACACTTGAATGCTCAGTGGGGAGGTACCGATGCTTTTTTTGCTGGTGGGGGAGGGCAGATAGTTGCTTTGCTGCTGCTTATGCATGGGTGGGGGGAGATGGGGGGCTTTGGGGTTCTAACATTTAATCATTATTCATTCTTTGGGGCACTGATTTCGTGAATGGTTGCAAAGAGAAAGAATTTGAGGATGTATACTGTATACATTTCCCTGACATTAAATGGACCATTGAAACGTGTAAAGCCTTTTTTTTAAAGTTGATAATACTTCAAAGCAGATGGATTTGCGTTAGCTAAATGAAGCAGGTATTTACTGTACATTCTGGTTTAGGGCAAAGACACTAAGATATGCACAAAACCTGGATAACAAACAGACTGTTAGATCCACACCCACACTATGTTAAGATCAGGGTTCCAACCAAACACAACCAGAAGTATAAGAGAACATTTGATCTGAAGTATCAACTATTTCCTTCTCATCACAGATAATGACTGCCTGAATTTCTGAGAAATCCCAGCAATTTTTACTCTATTTCACATTTCCAGTATCTGCAATATTTTACCTTTAGTCTACTGTTAAATTCATGACCACTTCTCCACCAGCAAATGCCCACCTTAGAGAAGTTTTCCTCTCCTCAATGAAAGGACCTTGAACCAAAGCACTCAGACCATTTTTAGAGCATTATATATTAATTGGGTCACCATGCTAAGGACAGGATGTGGTAGAAATAGAGAGAGTGCAGAAGAGCTTTACAGAGATGTTGCCTGGAATGAAGGGCTTGATTTATAGACTGGGTTTATTATTAATAAAACATAGGAAAATAAGGGATGACCTTAGTGGTTTCTAAACATATGAGGGGCATAAACAGGCAGAATCATTTTATGTCGGGAAATAAGAGTCTACAACTAAAAGGCAAAGTTTTAAGGTGAGGGAGAAAAATTTTAAAGGAAAACTGAGGATAGTGATTATCTAAACAAGCCATCAGAGGAGATCGTAGAGGCAAATACATACATGCTGGTTAAAAAGCACTTGGGCAGGTACTTCGAGAGAAAAGGTACAGGCCTAATGCGGGCAGATATGACTAATGTAGATAAGCATCAGGGCTGACATAGACAAAGTTAGTCCTTGCAGATCCTCACAGATGCTGCCTGACCTACTGAGAACTTGCAGCAATTTCTTTTCTTTAGTCCCTTATTAGTAATACTCTCATGAATCATAATGGATTAGAATAATTGTATTTATTTATTTAGAGATATTGCATGGAACAGGCTTTTCCAGCCCAACGATCCACTCTGCCCAGCAACCCACACATCTAATCCTAACTACAGGACAATTTACAATGGCCAATTGATCTACAATCCAGTTATGTTTGGAATGTGGGAGGAAACCAGAGCACCTGGAGGAAACCCACACGCTCACAGGTAGGACATATAAGCTTGTTCCAGAGGATATCAGAATTCAACTCTGAACTCCGAGCATCGCGCTGACCACTTCACTACCGTGAAGCCCAATTAGAATTGTCAATTTACTTATCCACTAGTATTTACTTGTTTTGAATTTCTAAAGCATCATTTATTTTCTCAATGTAATGTTAGAAGACAACCTCTCAAAAAGATTCTCCTCAAAGTGGAACCACGTCTGCATAATATTAGCAAGGTTATCTGATTAGCTTTTGTTTGTCAAACAGTTACAGTGCCAAGTATATTTATAATTAAGACCTTTAAAAACATGATGCATGAACAAATTACATAATTAATTAATGAACATATAAAAAAACAAACTCAAAAAGATTTGTTGGATTGGGGACAGCTGCATTCTTGATTACGTGGACAGAATTATGAAGAGCAGAGATGGTGATAAATAACAAATAAACTCTTTCTCCATAACTGGTAACAATATGATTAAGGGCGATTTTCACCCAGTGGGTGCTTAAAATATGGAACACACAGCCCATATTTGTGGTGGAGTCAAGCAGTCTCACAACTATGTACTTAGATGAACACAGGTGAGTTTCCATTTGAGTGAATCTATTCAAAACTATATTCAAGTCAAGAATAAATTTTACCTATACATAGTTCAAGAATGACCACAAAGCTGATTACAGATTTCAATTGCCATATTGAGACTTTGAATAAATTATTTAACTCAAATTATTAGAAATTCTGATCTTTTAAATGGAGATAAATTAATAGATTACAAAATTTTTCACTAACTCTATTTTCCCCATCATACTGGGATAGACCCACTCTGTATCTTTCTCACCTGTTCAAAGCCTTTCAATCCCAGTTCGGTGCTGAGCTGCCCGGCCGCAGATGAATCCTCAGTGTCCTCCCCAATTGCACTGGACCTAACAGCCAATCGCTCCTCAGTTCCCAACAGCTTCAGCTCAGCCAATTGATCACGAATGGCTTTTTCTAGCTCTGGAGCCAGTTTGGTGTTTTTGAACAACTCAACACATCTGGAGAACAGTGAAAGGCAGTTAATGTTGCAGAAAACAAAGCTAATTATAACACTTTGCTCATCTGTTCAATGAGTGCCAGATTTTTTTTTTACCCAAAAAAAATCATGCAGGATAATTCATGATCTTGCAGGCACAACTTTTCTGAAGATTGGTCACCTAATGTTCATCTCAATTGGTATCACCTTATGTAAATCCCTGCTGCCTGCGCCCTTTTCCACATTTCTTACTTATCCATCATGTTTTTGATTTGGCCTTCAATCTCCATTCTGAAATTTTCTTGCTTGTTTTAACTTACTTTGTAGTCTCTTTAAATATTTGTAACTTCTGATCCTATGAATCTTGTCCTCCTCCTACTCATTGTTTGACCTTAAAGATGTTTCCATGTTTATAAGTTAATTGTCCTTCTAAGAATTGTTGACACAACAGTATATAGAATGTCTTGACTCATTAAAACATTATAAATATGGTGATGTTAAAAATGTTGCCTTCAAAAGGACTTTTTTTGTGATCGTTTTTACCTTTCACACAGTTCATGAAGGTTTCCATTTCTGTGAATGCCACTGAAACAGAAAAAAAAATTAGTTAAAATCAGAAAGTGATTGGAGTGGTACATATCAAGAATGTTAATACACTCCCTGAACTTTATTTCCGAAGTGAAACTTGAAAGAGCTTTAAAAATCTAAGATCTAATTATTTAACAAATTTTATTTTAATTGAGGAAGGACATACCAGGTTTCATCACTGATTTCTGCCACAGCTTGCTGGAGACTGCTGTTCATTTTCATCTGTTGCTCCAGAGCTGCTCTTGTGACACAGAAACCCCTAGGTACATTAAACTGGCAGACAGAGAAAAAAAACATATTTCTTTACTTTGAGTGAAATGGCATTATCTATCACTTTATGCAATGTTAGAATTAACTAATATTTTCAAATAAATAATTTGGAACCATCCACTCAAAGATATTAGATTACATCTATTTTTGTTTCAAATGAAAGAGAACATTTCAAGCTCAACTCATTTCAGTGCAACTGCCATTAACTTAAACAAATGGGTAATTAAAGTAGGCAACTAACTTAACAAAGTGCAGGTAGTCCTCAGCAAGTCAGGCTGCATCTATGGAGATGAATGAAGAATCGATCTTTTGAACCAAGTTGGTCTCAGCCTAAAATGTTAACTCTTTATTCCTTCCATAGATGCTGCCGGACCTACTGAGTTCCTGCTGCACTTTGTATATGTTACTCTGGATTTCTAACATCTGCAGAATCTCTTGTGTTTGTAATTAACTTGCCCTCTGATGTGATGGAGGAGGAAACTCACACAGAGACAGAATTTTAAAAAATGTTAATTCCTTATCCTGAACTCAATATTAAAGCTCATAATCAAACCTTAGCCCCAACACTGTGAAACATCATAAATTGCTGCATTGCTGAGTCATTTTTATTAAACACGCCAAATACCTAAAACATATAACTACCCTTGAATGAGAGTAAATATGAAAGGCATTAGGACAACATCAGTTAAATCCCAGTGTTTTCTCTTTCTTACTTTTTTTTTAAGAAGAGGGTTGTGACAGAAAAGTGATATAGAAAGTAAGTTCTATGCTATGCGAGGGGGTTACATTTGAAGAACCAATACCAGTTTTAGAGTTCAACATAAAGATAAAGCCATAATTGATATCAGGACAATGTTTTCAGGCTACCACTCAAGTGACTAGTTTATTGCATATTGGGACAAGTATGGCCAGCAGCAAGACATTGAGGTGGAGCATTAGCCAACTGGAGCAGAGCAAAGGAACAGGACAAGGGCAGGTAACATATTTAAGAGTCAAACTCTGTGCTATTTGAAGATTTTTACCTACCCACTAGCTTTCACAGATTACTGAAAATTCATTCTTGCTGTCCCTTTGCTATCCATTACACAGGACAAATTTAAGCCCTGAAAGTTGTACTAGAATAGAGAAGATAGAACAGTACAGCATAGCACAGGCTTTTAATCCCACTTGAGTGCCAACTTCGTAACTTACTCTGAGACCAAACTAACCCTTCCTTCCTACGTAGCCCTCCATTTTTCTATGACTTATGTACCCACAACTGTCTCTATGCTGAACATCATGAACCATTGCCCAACAGAGAACAAACAGGTAATGGCGCCAACCTCTGTGCCTCTGGTTGGAAAGCATATCGTACCAAGGAAGGACCATGCTGTACAGAGGAAGCATAAAAGTGGCAAAAGCAGTGTTCCATTTGATGTAATGGGATTCAGTTCTCAAGTTAGTTAACTCAACCTCTTTATGTGCCCACCACTGCCTGTTACAGTTCAAGGTCATACACAGTATGCCTAAAACTAAATTATCTCGCATTTACCCAGATGTTAATCCCTGTTGTGACAAATGCAAAAGGGGCGAGGCTTCCCTTACTCACATGTACTGGACATGCCCTAGCTTGGAAAAGAACTAGAGAGATGTTTTCCAAACTCTATGCCAAATACTTAATTACAATGTGCAATGTAACCCTTTGATTGCTCTTTTCTGCACCTCCGGAGAGGGGGACCCGCACCTAAGTCCAACCAGACGTTGCATACTGTCTGCCTCTCTTCTGGCCAGGTGCACAGTCTTACTCAGGTGGAGGGATGCTGCCCCGCCCACCCACACCCAGTGGCTTAGGGACATCATGTCCAGTCTATTCCTTGAGAAGATCCATTATTCAACTCTCAGTTTGGACATAAAGTTCCAAAAGGTATGGGACCCTTTCATGAATATTTTCAGAATTCCCAGCCAAACTAAAGGTTCAACCCTTCTTCCTTTCCTCTGCACATAACTCCCTGACCTTCAGCATTCTCCGGTAAAATTCTACAAACTCAAACAACAATTTGTGTGTTAGGAAAGTACATTTTCTCTATATCAATGCAGCTCTGTGGGGATAAAGGTTCTGTTTAACCCTTTTTGCTAATGCAATGATGGCTTGGAGATGGGAATTGGGAAGGGTAGGTTGGGGCAGGGAGGCCACCAAAGCATGATTGTACTATGGCTGCATCTCTTTCATAGATGTGAATTGTACATTTGTTATGTACTGCACAAACCTCCTTTGTACTATGGTTTCTTGATTTAAAAAAAACAATAAAGATATTGCTGAGGAACAAAGCAGTGTTCCAACTACAACATTTTTGCAAAACGTGGCTTGGTGTTTAGCTGGAAGAGAGTTCAAGGAGCTTGAGGAAAGTTGCAAGCATTTGGCTTTTGGAAGTATTTTTGTAAGTATTAAGAACCAGAATCTACTCTGTGTGCAGTAAGGTCATTACATGAACTTCAAGTGGGAGACAAAAAGCTGCTTGTAAAAGTTGATGTAAAAACTAAAGCCCAGCTGGATGGCCAAAATGAAAGGAGTCAATGGAGATACGAAAAAGAGAACTTGTCAGATGATGTTGTGGATGAAGAAACCAAGAGGAGAGATCAGGTCATAAAGTAAGCAGCATAAGGATTAATGAGAAAATGCTCCAGTGAACTAAATGCATCTTCCCAATATCAAGGTATACAAACCCGAAGAAGAAAAAGAAAGAAGAAAGGTGACCAGAACCGTCAAGACCACATCCTGCAGTCTCACCGCATCAACTCCTACAACCACCGCGGAGGAGGCCCCAGAAACTGAGACTGTTTTCACAGCCACATGTCTCACCTACAAAGCAGAGTGATCCCCATGTCAGGAAAGGTCTGAATGGTTCAATTTAAATTTACTTATCTGTGGATGTCTGTTGATAGCAGTTGTGTTTTATAGTATACCATTTATAGTTGAGATGCATTCTTTGTTGAGTTTATAGCTAAGCAGGGTGGAATGTTGTGTATTTAATATTTAAGGAATATTTGAGTAGTCTTGTATTTATAAATATGTTATTAAGCATCCTTACTCATTTACATGATTTAGAGTTATGCAAACATACATTAATTGCATACGTTGCCACATGATAAGGGCATGTCTCACTTAATGTAAACTCAAAGTTGACCTGCATTTTGGATTCTTGTGTCTTCTTTTGAATTAGCTTAATATTTTAAAGTTAAAAAACCTATTACCCTGTCTTCACACCTAAACATTGTTTATTTATCTACCAGCGAGCCCTCCCGGCAATATTCTGATTGTATCATACTGTCTTGCTGTTTTACTCACCTGCAATCCAAAGCATTTCTGCATTTCTGTCAACTGTGCCAGCTGAGCTCCTTTACCACCCACTATTTCAGTGCATTGGCACGTCTCACTGGAGAATGACTGTACCAGCTTGGAGCATGCTGGCACCACGGGTTCCTGGAAACTTTTGGATAACACTGAGTTTCGGGCCTGTCGCCCACTTTCATTTCTAATAAGGGAACAAACATAATTACCTCAGTTTTAAATATTACTGAGTAATGGTACTGATTACCTTTTCACAGAAGACCTACCTGTAATGAAATTCAGCTATGCCCCAACCACGAACAGTTAAATTCAAGCGAAAGTTGGCCGCACACTCATTGATTCGACTTTCCCACATTAGTCCTCCATAGATTACTGGAATGGCACTCTTATCAATGGACAGTTGTAGGTTAAATAGTTGGCCATCTATCATATGAAAAAAAATGAATGAAGGAAAATAGGCAGACCTTAAAATCTATTGAGAATCTGAAGATTTCAGTTTGTAATAGAACTAAAGCATTGCAACTTAAAATTCTGCACAGAGCTCATCTGACTCCAGGTCGTCTCTCGAAATTTAAGACGGTTTCTCCGATGTGTTCTAAATGTAAATTCTGGAGCTTTCACCCACTGTTTTTGGACTTGTCCCAAACTTCAGGCATACTGGAGTGATATTTTGGGTGAAACAGAAAAGATTTTGAAGATGGAGCTTGAACTGGACCCAGTGTCTTTTCTCTTAGGCGTACCCAGCAGTCATATTATTAATGCACATCAGAAATTCTTTTTTAACATCTTGACTTTGTGTGCAAGGCCCTGGACTTTTTGGTTAGTGTAATTTAATCATGGAATACATTCTTTTGGACTTTTTAACATGTATGGTACACTCAAAAACAAATAGTTTTCCTAAAACATGGCAAACTTTTCTGAAGTATATTGATGTAAACCTGTCTGCTATACTAATAATGGCTTTTGTATAGGATGCGGTGGTGATGTCTATATTTTGATGGAAGTGTTCTGATAGCTGATATCTGTGAGGGGAAGAAATACAAATGTATCTGGAAATTGAAAGTTCTGTTATGAGCAAAAAAAAATTAAGTTAAAAATCTAATGAGAATCCATTAGTTAGTGATTACAATATGAAGCTAATTCCATATAAATCATAATCTGTAATCTTAATTTCCACTATAATGGTTCAATCAGCCTAAAACCAAAATGAAAGTGATTTTCAGATCAAGATGTATCACTGCTTCATTAAATTATGTTTGTACTCTGTAATCTTCCTACAAATAATAAAATAATGGCTGTCCTGTTTTATTGTCTCCCTTGTGATTAAGACAACTGTATTCTTGGGCAACAAATTAGCTATATTAACTTAGAACAACTAGGATCATATATAGTTAATAGACATGGCAGATACATGCCTGTACCTCGGAAATATGACACTTCCTATTCTTTTCCATTAGAAATAGAATTAACTACATCACTTTAAAGTGAATCAATGACAGTTAACTATATATGCCCCCATTTTAACATGAACCCTGTAGTGGGTAGGTAGTTTTTTTCTCACCTGCTGTAAAACTGAATCTGTACAGGTCACCAATGACCCCGTCATCAGCCATGTCTGCCAAAGAGATATCTGACCAGTCAATCCCTGCCTTCCTCCCATCTGGAAACATCACAAAGCCGATTTTCAGACTGGAAGAAGATAGATTTTTTTTCTGATGGGCACAGTTTAAATCCCCTACGGCAGCTATTCAATGTGTAAAGCAGTACATAAATAAATTTTACTGATTTCTGCTTTAGTTAAAAAGAAAAACAAACTGTAGAGGCAGACAGTTTATATGCAACAATGCAATTCTAATAACACTGCACACCAAGCTTTTTCAGAAAGTGTTGCTTCCTCAGAATTTTTCGGCTTCAACAGGCCACTTGAAGCTGAACACAAATATGATTTCAGACTACTTGCATCATGTAGGAATTTGGAGAAACAAGACATGAACTTTTATTGAATATACTGTGCTTATTTGCATAACGATGCTGATGCTTTGCAATAGTTTAACCAAGTTAAAAATGCTTTGTTGATATAGATTCATTTACACTTTGTCTGAGGTTTCTCACTTAAGTGTTCAACAATGATCAGCCAGCATTGATGGATTCCAATTGCCCAGACACAATTTCACTGTGACCACGTGTCCTGGTGAAACTTTTCACAGTGCTTGTCAGTGACAGCGCCAAGATTTACTGGGAAGGAGTCCAAATGGAAATGCAGAAAAATCAATCTTTAATGATATGTTGTACTTCAATGGTTTTGTATGTTTGAAGCATGTTGTCAACCAGCTGCATGAAGTTTGGTGCTCTGTATTTGACAAGAAAAATTTCAACAAATTCCTTGAATGTCTTCTATGCAATTTTCTCCAGCTGACTAGCAGTTCTTTGAATTGCCGTTCCTGGATGCCCTGCTTGACTTATGGACCAATAAAAATGTCTTCCCTAATATTGCATCGGATATTGGTGTTTCATGGCGAAATTACATGGCAATTTTTATGATCAGCACCCCAAAATCCACAAGATATACCCAAAAGTATTCAGGAAGCAAAATCTTTGTTGCCCAGTGTAATCTTCATTAAAACTTGCAAATTCAGCCTTTACTCATTGTAGCAAAGTATTTCAATGGAGCATATCAACTTGAAGTCCAAATCGATTTTTATTTGTTGCAACAATTATTCATCCATGCTTCAGGACTGGACACATAGCTTTTTAATATAATGGATTAAAATGGGAATAGTTGAAATGTCTAGCTGGGTTTATTCAGTCATGGGAACAATCTCTCGGTACAGACTTGAATTGTCAATATAGCACATACTATATACTTCACATTTTCTCCCGTTCGCTCATTTTATCCAATAACATTGGTCTTGCTTTTCATTCACAATTATTTAACCATTTACTAGATTAGATAGTGGGACCATCAGACAAGTCGCCATTGTTTCTGGAGTATGAGCTATTAATTCACGAGTTGCTGTCCAAGTAGGCTTGGACAAGCTTCATTGCAGTAGTGTCTTGCTAAGAAACACATCGTGAAAACATGAGATGCAATTATTATCATCAATGCATGTTGGTTTCATGACAGCCTTTGTGTGTACTTTTTCATTGATTCTATTATATTTCTTAGTTTTGGTGTGAATGCCTGTAGAAACTGAATTTCAGCATAGTAATTGGTGACATACGTGTTCTTTGAAAATAAATTTACTTTGGACATTGTCGGGATTGATTTCAATTGCCTGTGGCCTGTGCTGAGAGGGTGTGACTGTGAGTGAGACAGGTAGGGGATCCTTGCGAGAACCCTCAGTCCTTGATCTTGCCCTCTGTGAGGATGAGACTGGGAGCTACAGGAATGATGAGTAACCAAACTGTGGCACTATCATTCAAGAGGGGTGAAGAGAGAAGAGATAGGTAGTTGTAATTGAGGATAGTACAGTAGGGGATCTAGAGGACTCAAATATTGGTAACAAAATTGCCGGACGAAATATTAACAACTTCAGAATGCAGACAATACTACTCTAACGTGAGGAGGATCTAAGGAAGTTTCTAATCAAAGTGAAAGAAAAAAAAAAGCACAAAACTTGGATTGTTGCTCGATGTTAAGAAAATCAAGATTACATTGACCAGCCCTATTAACTCCGTGGGAATAAATGGAAAGGAACTTGAGGCAGTGTCGGATTTTGTCTTCCTCCATTCAAAGGTTTCTACAGATGGTAACTGCAGCCACAAAATTAAACAGCACTTACTTCTGGGGAGGGCAGCAATGGCAAATTTAGATAAAATACTGAAGAGCAGAGACATAACATTGTCTACGAAGATCCATATAGTAAAGTCAATGATATTTCTATTTGTGATGTATGGCTGCGAGAACTGGACTATTAGTAAGGCTCAATACGAAAGAATCAATGCCTTTGAACTTGGATGCTAGAGGAAAGTGTTAAGAGTTTGTTGGACAGCAAGAAGATCCAGTAAGTCAATACCTGAAGAAATACAGCCAGACTACTCACTAGGAGGGTTGATTATGAAACAAAAGCTTAAATATTTTGGCACATCATGAGGATTCCTTGGAGAAGACTCTCATGTTCGGTAAAACAGAAGGTAAAAGGAGAGGACAACAGAGGCTACGACGGATAGATAACACTACTCAGACAATGCATATTACATTGGGGATCTTAGAGAGGCAGCTTCCAACAAGAAGGCCGGGTGTGCAGGAGTCCATGAGGTCACAAAGAGATGGACTCCACTTCATAACTGAACAACA